>NC_056515.1:29466384-29475971 GCF_014905685.2 Nematolebias whitei | reverse complement strand
GATTCAGCCATGACAACCATGACTGTTTTCTATTCCTTGCATCAGTGTTTATTATTTTATTTTGAGAATAAGTGAAAATACTATAAAATCCCACTCTCTTTAATGATTTAATAATCAATTTCAATGAACATGATGATGAAAACAAATGCTTGAGCCATAAAAAAGGCAAAAGGGCAACAAAATACAACAAATGCAGCATTTGTTTTAAACAATTAACTTTATTGGCTAGGTAATGTTTTTGTTCATACCCTTATAAATAAAAATAAAAAAAATTGAATGGACTGTACTTATATAGTGCCTTTCTATCAAGTCAATATACTCAAAGTACTTTACACTGCAATCTATGCTCTCATTTTCCCCATTCGTAAAGCACTCTAATATATTTATACAAAGATTAATCAGTACTTTTTAAATCACATTCACACATCGATGGGACACACATGGGAGGCAATGAGGGGTTCAGTGTCTTGCCCAGGGACACCAGCATGTGATTGCTGGTGGAATCGAACCTCCAACTCTTGCACTGGAGGATGACTGATCTAACCACTCATCCACAGCTGCCCCGTGAAATGGAGACAATAATTCATAATTGGCTATTTTTTAATCTCCATTGTTGTCAGATGTTAATGCAAAAACAAGTCCCTGTGTCTCTGAAACTAGTAATACTATCTGTTATTTATAAAAATTGACTGTTTTTACCTTCGTACATAAGTATATAATTTAATCTGAGTCTGTATTAGGGTCAAAAGATTGATTTAGATTAGGTATGTTTATACTAAATTTAAAAAAAAATTAAAACAACAACAACAGTACAGTTTCACTCCCTATCTAACCTGAACAAACACTAAATAACTTCATTTTTGTAATGATTTTAATTTTCTGCAACCATTTTTGTTCTATTGAATCATTTCCTATCAATCTGGATCAGTTTGAACTATTTCACTGTCTGTATACTTTTTTATGACCCTGTGTTTGTGTGCCTCCAACCTTTGCTTGGCTTACTCTTTGAAACTATTGATGAAAGATTCACAGATCAGTTTTTTTTATTATATTTTAATACAACAAAGAAATCTACAAACAAACTGAATCCCAGACACTTTCTACAGTGTTTGTTCAACCCATGACAGTGTGAGGATAAATGGAATGTTAATATGATATCATAAATTACACAACAGTGACATTTCTCTGCGTGGAACAAGTTTAATGTGCGTTTTAATGGTCTGTAACAAACTGTTTGGTTGAGATCTTAGCACATGTGACAGCATTTTCAGCATAGCATCACTGTAACGGGTTAGTAGGATCAATTTTTGATACTTACTGTACAGGTATTTTCTTTGTATATGAGGTACAAATTTTTGGCAACAGGCTAAAAATAGGACCAGATTATACCTGATGACAACACAAAACTTGCGCTAACACTCATATTACATTAGGATTAATGCATAAACTTCAACTTTTACATCCTAATTCTTGTTTAGCTTAAATGCTAATTGACTGTTTGCTATCACAACATTACATTTGTGAACTGCGGAGACACGGACACACATGTAATGTAATCATGTTGTTTATCCCTTATTTTGTTGTTATTTTGTACATTTCTGGTTTAAAAACTGTGGTTGAATAGATATCCTGATACATGCTCAATAATCCAGGTAGAAAAATCCAAAAAAGTTCAACCTGGTCCTCTGGACCAGTGGACCTCTGGACCTGTGGTTGAATAGAGTTTATTTTCAACACAAATCCGCATGACATTTGTCTTGGTTTTAAATCAACAGGTCAATTTGACCCTGAACAAAACAGGTTCATTTATTCAAGTTAATTTATAAAAATCACTCCTTGAAAAGAAAAACATGCAAAATGTAAAAAATATATTGTAAAAAAATCACTTTCACCGAAAAAAAAAACAATTTTTTCGGCTTAGTTTTTTTTTCTTCCAGTGGAAATAAAAAATTTTTTTTTTTTTTTTTTTTTTTAAAAAAAAAAAAAAAAGCAAGTGATTTATCCTCACTGATACTTTATCTATGAGAGGTAAAGAACATCACCACTGGAAGAGGAATTCCTCAGCGTGACATCAGCAGAGTATGGAGGACCTTCAGGAGGATAATCCTCATAAAGCAGCTGGCCCAGACAACATCCCGAGGAGGGTGCTGAAAGACTGTACCTATCTGTTCTGCGAGATGCTGGCCAATATTTTTAACTCCTCCCTCAACCTGTCAACTGTTCCTACCTGCCTGAAGACTGCCACCATCATCCCAGCTCCTAAGAGCTCTGCAGTAACTGGTCTGAATGTCTATCTGTAAGTGCTTCATGGATCACCTTGCTGTCAAATGCATGTGTAGCATGTTCATAAATGTGCTTGCTGACAGAGTTTTTTGATGTCTTGAAATTGTGTCCTGAGGTGTGAAGAGATCTTTTTTGGTAATGCCACTATCCTCTCCTTGTGGCTTTTTCCCCTTTTCTATCTAAAAAAGGATTCTGAAAAGGATTAAAAGGAGGCCACACTATCATAGCAGCAGCTACGTGCACTCCGCCCATTTTTCGGATAACTATACGAACATATTCTCGAGGTATCTCGGTACAGTGGTAATAAAGCTTATACTGATTCTGATTCACATATGACTGCACATCTACCCAGCCAGGCCATCAAATTGTAAAGTTAGCAGACTATATACAGTGGTGGTGGGATGCAGCACAAACAACGATAAGTCTGGCTACAGGCAGGAGGTGGAACACTTGGAGAGCTGGTGCAGGAAGAACAACCTTTACATCACACTAAAGAAGACAAAGGAGATGGTCATTGATTTCAGACAGAGCACACTCCCCCCGGCCCTAACATACGAGGATCTGTAGTGGAAGTGGTCTGCAATTACAAATATTTGGGTGTGCACCAATGTCAACCTCAGCTGGAGCAACAATACTACCAGCCTGATCAGAAAAGCACATCAGAGACTACTTCCTCAAGCGGTTGAGGCAAGCTGGACTGAGAAGCTCAGTCCTCACCTCCTTCTACAGGTGTGAAGTGAAGAGCATTGTGCTTCAGCATCGTGTGGCATGGAGGCTGCACAGCTGCAGAAAAGAAAGCTCTGCATAGAGTGGTGAAGGCTGCACAAAAGTCTGTTGGAGTCAGCCTCCTCACCATCACAGACATCTATACCTCCAGAGGCAGGAAGAGGGCCACCTGCATCATGCCACAACCCCACTAAAGTTTAACTCAGCATTTGGGAAACTGGCCCAGTTCTGATCATTTATATGCTTTTTAAGGCCATTTAATTTTGGCATCCACTTTCAATGATTACTTTCTGAAAGTTCACAGAAAATGTATTCACTGTTTATGAGATGTTTTGCCAGTGGTACAGACTAATAAACAACTATATTGCCCTTTCAGCATCGATGGCAAACAATATCTATCTTTATTGATCAAATAAATGTCTATTAATGGCATGTTAATTTGGTATTTATTAAATTATAGTGTTATTAGTATAAATTGCCTACAGAGTCATTCATCAATTTATTAAATATTTTTTAAACATGAATGTTCTGACTATTTGGCTTTTATCGTAACATACTGGCAAATGACAATTAAAAAATTGAGTATTTCAACCTATTTTTTTGATCACAGGAATTATATCAAATTTATTATTTAACAGCTAAACAAAACATGCAGCTGAACAACTGTGTTATAGGATATCTCTTTTTTTTAATCCACATATTAGCCCTCCAGTTGCCCTTGAGTCAAAATTGAATTCAATTCAAAAATACTTTATTAATCCCAAAGGGAAATTAAATGTTGTAACTCGTTATCCTTGTTTCATTAAAATATGTTATAGATACTGATGGCTGTAGACAGGAAGGATCACTTGTAAATGTCTGTCCCACAGCGGATCTGAAGAAACTGGCTGCAGATGCATTCCTATCTGTCCACCCAGACTCGGCTGACTTTTCGGTTCCTCTGGGCTGCAGGAACTCCTGAATGCTGGGCAGACCTCTTCCCAGAACGATGGCCACTCCTCCCAGCAGCCTGCCGAGCTCCTCATTGCTGCGGACAGACAGCTCTAGGTGCCAGGGGACGATCCTGGTCCTTCTGCGGTCACGAGTCACGTTTCCTGCCATTTCTAGGATCTCTGTGGTCAGGCACTCAAGCACAGCTGGCAAGAAGATGAGAATGCATTTACGGCGCCTCCTTTTCAACTCATTTGAGATTTGGGGTAGCTGAGATATTATTTGAGATTTTGAGATGTTCATCTGCTGCTCCCGGTTGTAAAAAAAACTAAACACCTTGTTATGCATCATAACAAATGTCCAAAACTAAAAAAGTTTCAGTAAAAATCCTTCCAGCTGCACAGCATCCCATACCACAGGAAACAATCATCCAAAAAAAAAAAAAAAAAAAGATTTACATCCAGAAAAAGAGGCATTAAATTTTTCCAAAAGCAAAATCTCAGAATGAATGTAACAGAGCTATTCCAACACAGCCACCCCGAGCGGTGCAATTAAACCCACGACTGAGGCTTTGTCAACCATTTTGGCCCAAGAGCAACAGATGGGCGAGAATGTGCTAATCCTTTCAACAATATAATGGAAGGGAAGTTTGAGATTGTCATCATTGTATGTTCCCATACAATGGTGAAATTTGTTATCTGATTTAACCCATCACACGTGAGATACACATGTGGAGAGGTGAGCAGCTAAGTAGGCACCCAGGGAGCAACTGGGGATTGGGTGTCTTGCTCAGAGACACCAAGACATGCGGGAATGGCTGGGAGTCGAGCCGCAACTTTCTGGTCCCAGGTCAGCTGCCCTACCTCTACCCCATCTTGCCACCGAAAAAAAATGAAGGTTTGGAAGAATGTTGGGAAAGGAGAAGCAGGTAAATAAAATGGATATGGTGGTATGGAAACTGTTTTTCATTCCTTTTGATTTGAGTTTAAAGAACTTCAAATTTTAAAGAGATTTTCTGCCCTACCTTATTTCCTCTTGTGTCCACAGCAGCAGCAGGCTCTTTGAAACAGTCTGCAGCATTTTATAGGTGATGGAATTGTATCACACAGTCAATAAATGTTAAGCCAGCCCACAGTAAGGCTTGTGTCATGAGCAGTGGTACAAATGCAAACAGAACAACAAGAAACAAGTGGAGATGATAGTTCAACTCCTCTGTACCAAGTCTTCATGTCTAAGTCTGATATCAGCTGCATGACCCTGAAACTGAAAATCTGATCAGTTAAATCTGATCAGCTAAATCTTTGTCAACTGTGATGCTTCAACTGATGTGTGGAAAAAAATAATTAACAGAAGCTGGTGGTTCATTTGAAACAGATGACATATTATTTGAGGAAGGTGACTAAAGATGATGAAAAAACAAAGGTACAAAAGGTACAAAGTTAATTTGCCATTTGTGCACAAACCAACAATCCAGGCTCATTGGAATTCTTGTGCAGAGCTCTCTCAGTCAAAAATACTAAAACAACAATAAATAATTTAAACAAAATAAGAATAAAGTGGTTTAAATCTACACTGTACAGAAAGTAGGTAATATGTACACCTTCCCATGTCACATGACGTGAAGTTAGATAGTGTAGGGTTATTATTGCACCTCATCAGTAGTTTTGTTTTGCCATCAGTCTGACTGTGGCAGGGAAAAACTACTAAAAAACCTTGTGCTATGGGTGATGATGTTATCCACTCTACTGTGTCTCAGGCTACACAAACATTTTTTGTGTCTGATAAGAAAAAGTGAGCAGGCTGGAGTGAGTCCTTGGTGATTCTATCTGCTCTTTTTTGACAGCACTGTACATACATTGAGTCCATGGAAGAAAGTTTTGTCTGTGATCCTCTCGACAGTCTTTATGACTCTTTGCAGCACCTTCCTTTCTGTCCTGATGCATGCATTAGACCTTCCTTTCTGCTTGTGTGGTATTCCCATACCAGAATACCAGACGTGATGTCTGCAGTTAGGATACTCTGTATCAGTCATATATAAGCGTGGGTGAGAGGGCGCTGGTTCAGATCCTCTTTCCTGAGCGGCCTAATGATGTAAAGCCTTTCCTGGGCTTTTCTTCACTGTGGCTGTGTTGAGAGACCAGCTCAGGTCCAATGTAACCTGCAATTCCAAGAATCTATGGCTGTCAGCCCTCTCTACCATAGTCCATTTAATGATGAGGGGCTGTAATGGGAGGGGGGGTTCTTCCTGAAGTCCAATATGATTTCTTTGGTCTTGTCTGTATTGCGGATGAGATTGTTTTTCTCTCCATAGGTTATATTGTTGTTTAACAGAGTCCTGTATCCTGACTCATTCCCCTCCCCGATGAGCCCCAATATAGTGGTGGTGTCAGCATATTAAATAATGATGGTGTTGTGCTGGGTGGAGACACAGTCATAAGTGTACAGGTAAAGAGTTTAGGGTTGAGGCAATAGCCCTGCGGGGATCCTGTGCCGACTGTGAGTTCAGTAGACACCCATTCTCACCACCTGCTGTCTATCTGTCAGGAAGTCCAGGATCCAGTTACAGGTGGGAGGCGGGACGCTGAGGTCTGTCAGCTTCTCTATCAGTTTGTGGGTGCAGCTGGTATTGAAAGTCAAACTGTAGTCCAAGAAGAGCATTCTGGCATATATTCTGCTGATTTCCAAGTGTTGCAGAGGGTAGTGTAGGGCTATTGCTACTGCATCATCCACTGATCGATTAGGGCAATGGGAAAACTGGAGAGTGTCGACAGTATCTGGGACCTTACAGCTGATGTGCTTAAGAACCAGTTTTTTCTACTTCATAGATGCGGTTGTCTTGAAAACCATGGTGCAAGCAGGACTCAGAGGCATCTCCGGTAATAAAACAAAAATTATTTTGTACTCAAAAGGAAAAAGCTGTTCCCATTTTGGACCAAGAAGACTGATGGTTTGAGAGGGGGGTGAAGGAAGCAATTTATGTAAAACAAGATAAACCATCTTTAAACAGAAGAGGAGATCTCAGAGTTCAACTTTCAAAAACAGATCGTTTTCACACCTGATAGTCTGGTAGACTCGGTTTGATTGGGGACCAAGATTCAGAATTTTTTTTTTACATTTACAGTTGGTGCAGTTCACATTCACACTGCACTCAGTCAATCGAGCCAACATGTCCCCCACCTGTGGTGGTGCTGCACTAAGAACTACTGAAGGAAACAACATGAAAACCTCTGAAGAAGACACTGGGTAAAACTTACATCTGGAAATAAAAACAAAAATGGAGTGGCGTCAAATTTTAACGATTTTAGGATTTCTGTTTTGTCTGTGGCACATGTGTCAAACAAACATTTTTCAACAATGGAATCAGCATGAGCGGAAGATGAGGCAAAAGACCATGGAGAATGTTGTTTTTCACACAAGGCAGCTGAGATGGCCCTGGAGTGGTTGCCGGTCTGCTTGCATTCACAGTTCATTCGAACTGCGCTAGAGTTCACTTCAACCGAACGAAGATCTAGGTATTTAGGTAGACCAGAGTTCTCTTTTATGGTCCGCATCAGAGTTCAATTGCACATTCACACCTCCCCAAACGAACCAGCCTTTCTAGGCAAATGGACTAGTGTTCAATTAAAGTGGTCTAAACAGGGCTGGTATGAATGCATCCTTATAATGCAGCTTTAGTGTCATGTTTTTGCCCCCTCTCCTGCTCTGGCTGTTAGTTTTTGTTTTTGTTTGCCCCTGCCAAGTTCTTTCAGCTCCTGTCATTCTCTGCTCTACATCTCACTCTGCAATCAAGCTCATGTACTCCACCTGTCCCGCTCACTACTTAAGCTCCATGCATTCAGTCATTAATCAGCAAACAAGCAGCAGCTTCAGCTACCAGAGAGACTGACGTTGCGTTTTCTCACTAGGAAACAGATCAGACGTGGTATATTTTATATAGAGACTCAACTGCCAACACGAGTTGGGAGTGAGACATGTATCTGCTGCTGAGCTCCCTTGACTGCCACATGTTACTTTCATCAGCATGGTGCTCCGTGTCATGTCGGCACTTTTCAAAGCTGCATGTTGTGCAGTTTTTATCTTTGTGAAGCGTCAAGTGCTCCCACACTTTGTAGGACTTCGGTCGACAGTTTTCTCTGCGTCAGTCATTTGTAACATTTACTTAAATTCCTTTGAAAACACTGCCTCTGCTCTGCTTCCGCCTTCCCCCTCGCTGTGTTCAACTCGCGCTGCGGAGATTTTATTTTTTTTTTCAAACTTTATTCAGTCAGTCAACATTGACAATGCATTGCAGGTGAACAAAACCGCTCCGCAGCGCAGTGCAAGACGCATAATCGTGCGACACAACGAATCAATAATGAAATTTGTTGCCAACACTTTTAATAATGGATTTTTGGCGATTCGTTGGTGCAGCCCTACTTGGTTTCAGCCTTTGGTTTTGCTTTGTCTCAACATGCAGTGATGACATCATTGATTGTGTCATGACTAATGTCATCAATGATGTCATCACTGTCTCTGACATCACTAATGTTGTGATGACATCACATGGCATCACTCAGTGATGTCATCACTAATGAGTGATGTCATCACTAATGAGTGAGTATCAAAGCCATTAAAATCCTTTGATGCACATGACATCATCATGAAAAGGCTTATATAGGACTGATTTTTCAACAGATTAGTATACCAAGTTATACGAAAGAAGACAGAAGAAAGACAGCAAGCATTTGCCAAAATGCAGAGCCAAAAGAGAAGTTCTGACTCATTTGAGTCCAAAACCTCAAGCAAGGACATTGCAGAAGACATAGTCCAGACCACTGCACGGATCCATGAATTTAACGATTTTCTATCGAATGCTAAAAATGAAGCTGATGGTTTGGAAAGAGCTGAAATACTTCTCAAAGAATACTATGCACAGCGACGACGGGAATATGAAGGAACTGACACACCTTCTGAAAATTCAGCATTTGGAAGTAATTCAAGACATGAATTTTACGAATCAAATCCACAAGACCAGATTTCTGAAATTATGGATTCGGAATATCTTGAAAAATCATTCACTGAAAATGATATTTTCACGAAGACAGACACAACTTTGGATGATGGACAGCCAATCTCTGACGATGGTAGCTTGAATTCAGAGATTGGCAGAAAAGGTTTATCCAGTATTTTGACTCAAGAAGCAGAATGGGTAAAGACACTGCGGTTCTTCACGTTGGCTACGGTTATGAGAGTTTTGACTAAAGTAGGCGCTATCAGAAATTACACCACTCCCACAGATGAAAGCTCTTCCTTCGTGGATGATCTGGTTTCTGCAATTCTGGAAAAACTTATAGTGCCTGTGGACTTCTACGTGAACTTGAAAAGAACCAAAATAGTGTCTAAAATGGCGATTCGGGTTCTCACAAACATCTGCTCCGCCCAAGATCTGAGAGGTGTGGTCAAATATCAGGACAAGGATGTCAGCGATAAGATTATTCAAGTTTTACAGGAGCACATTCAAGAGCAAGTGCTAATTCCTAAATATGGGAAACACGTGGGCAGATTTATAATCTTTTGTAAGGTGAGTTTCTGCGTTGGAACAGGAGCGCTGTGTCAATTGTTTGCTTGCCTGTTAGCCGGTTGATCCAAAGTCCAGGAGAAACTTGGAA
>NC_056515.1:29464687-29466284 GCF_014905685.2 Nematolebias whitei | reverse complement strand
ATTTATCCCAGAACGGTAATGTTTAACCACTCCTATCACACATGAATATAGCTGTTGTTGACATTAGTATCAAATTTGTGATGCAGAAATAAAAGATTATAATGTTTCCTGTGAGTTTTATCATAATGAAAAAGGGAACAAACATGGATTAGAACCTTCTGAGAATTATAACATAGGACACCAGGCTTCCTGTTGTAGATGAACATATGCATGATATATATTCATAAATTAAACGGATTCTTTCATTTTTCTGGACTGTATATAATGTGCATTGAATTTAGAAATGTAACGTGAGACGTTAATTATCTTTGACTCACCAACGACAGTGGGTCATTTATTAACAGAATCAAAGTTTAACACATCACACATTTACATTAATTTGGCAAAATATGAAAAATAACAACATGGCTAATTTAGCAAGTTTTACACGGAGTAAACAATACGGCGATTGTTTTCTCACTTCCAGCTGTACAACAGACACTTCTAAAAATATCTGGAATGATTTCTAGCAGATAGGAGAGTTTAAAGATGGAAAGATGAAGTTTAGAGGGAGAAAAAGATGGATGAGAGAGAATGTTTGTGTCGGCATCAGAACGGCACTCTCCGGGTTTTTCCCAGCTTCTTCCCCGGTACACTTAGGTGATAGAAATCTCTTTTACCTGGAGATGTCTCCCTAGTACGAAATTCCCTTTAATGCACCCTTTCAGCGTCTCCGTAGGAACAGCTGTGAATCGTCCGAAGTAGTGACAGTACTTGTTCGACACAAGTTCACCTCACGAGTGGACTTCACATGAGTGGAGTCCGTCAGAGTTCCACTCAGAGGTGGAAGATGTCATAATCCCCAATACTCGGAAGAGCTTTGAATCATGGCTGGACTTCTGTTCTCCCAAACGACTGGAGCTGCAAACTCTCCACCCGACTCCAACTGGACTCGACTCCAAACTCGACTTGGTTGAACTAGGAAGTACCAACCTTTAAAGAGCTCCATTTCCGGTTCACTGGGGAGTTTCCTGATTGGTCGTTTCAACCAGACAGGGGTGTGTTTTTGTGACGTAAGAGGTCACTAGGAGTTAGAAAAACAGCAAGAATGTTATGGAACAGATTGAAAATGTTTTTCAGACAGCCGAGAGGAATATTTAGACGAGTTGGCGGAAAACAGGTGCCAGCTTCTCTATTTACGTCTGAGAGGATTTAAAAACATGACAGCTCGTTCCAACACTTGTTTGCGTTTGACTCCAACCTTGGACCAACTTACACTGCTCATTCAAAGACAGAAAATCAGAAAATGCATAATTACTCTGTAACAGACCTTAACATGAATTCTAACTTTGCATGAGGATTAAAAATCATTATTACTGTTTCACAGTTAATTAAAAATGATTAGTTCACTGCAGCATCTAAAATGGTTTGAACTAAAAACACTTTGATTATCAAACATTTGTAAAATAGTAATGATAATAGAAAAGTAGTCTTCTTTCACTTGATTAATTCAAGAAAGAAAGTCTCAGGATGGGTCAACCTGTATTTCTGGATTCAAATCAATGAAATGACAGTTTCTGTCCCATAAGGTCCTTAAGGTCAGGATTTGACCTCAGGC
>NC_056515.1:29462123-29464587 GCF_014905685.2 Nematolebias whitei | reverse complement strand
TTGGATCACGGATTTGGCTAAGTTTTCTGCCCTCTGCTGCCCTATGTGTGACCCTTGCCACAACTCACAGATCTTTGACGTAGATCGTCCCTGTCTTCTGGACGTCCACAAACTTCAGTCTGCTCTGCGGCAGCTGTCACTCCTTGGGGGTGACAGTCATCGGCTCCAGCGTGACAATAGCGCCTGTTACACTACCAAGACAGAAGGTTAGTGAAAAGAATCCAGTACCTCTGCATTTTATCTTCCAAGCCAAGTTCACTAACACTTCTGCCTTGACAGACTGGATCTATGGCAAGCCCTTTTAACATAACATCCTCCGCACTTCCTCTGTAAGCATCACGGAAAGCGGAAACAGCTAGCAGTAAGCCTTGGTTGTCGAAGCTGTACCCACGCAGGACATCTGGACTGCTCCCTGGTTCTGGCCTGTACTTCATGTGACACTTGCAGAGACTGAAGATGCATAAGTTGACAGAGTGTGGGCACAAAACACATGTTGGGAAGACTATGCAGCATTGAAGGAAGAGCAGGGAGGTCTGGAGCCATGTGGTGCAGAATGATGCTGCGCAGGACTTCTCAGGTGGGCACTGGTGAGACCTCAGTGAGCCCTGTGGCACAGGACCAAGTCTGGATGGTACCAGCTCCAAAGCTGAGAGACCATCTCTAGGATAAGTGTGATAAGTGGTTGGGACTCCAGCTGGTGGTTTTTCTCCCGATGCCAGGATGTCAGGATCTGGAAGTGGTCCTACAAACACACGAGTGACAGAATCACAATAAGTTTTGACAGTTTGGACATAAAAACATTAACCCACAGGTTATACCTGTGAAAGCTCTGCAAAGCGTGGAGTGCAAACATCTTTTCACCACAGTTTTGGGCTTTCGCACCACCACCTCGCTGGCAGGTTCAGGATGGATTCCCTTACAAGAAATAAACATAAAAGATTATGTCAAATAAACTAAAAAATAAATAAATGTAAAGGGACAAGTGAGCAATTTTGTAGGACACAGTGGGACAGATTTGAGAGTTAAGATTTTTACTTAACTTGCAAATATTACTAATTCATAGAGGTTGAACCTACATTTATTCATTACCTACAAAAACAAACAATTCTAAACAAGTTAGGAGAGAAAAATATATTTGACACAAGTAATATTGAGACTATGACAAATTTCACATGGCACTAATAATATACAGGTGGGAAAGTTATTACAAGTATTGATATGAGAATCATAACCATCATATACTAAATAATATAACAGAAAAGAATGTGTTCCACTCTTATTTTATTTTTTGTTTTACCTGTGTTCTTTGTCTGTGCCTTCTTTGTAAATCTCTTGTGCGGGCCAGTACAGGAGGACCAGTTGGCAGCTGGAGTTGGGAGTAGTGGGCAGTCTGGTAAAAAAAAAAAGTGCAACTACATGGTTACAAAAACCTTCACCAGCTGCACTTCTACAGAAATAAGCCAACATTTCTTTTTTCAACACCCAGTGAGATCTAAAATAGATCTGATTTTAGCACACACACACACACACACACACACACACACACACATATATATAATTAATACTTGTTATAACATATTTAGTTTTAAACCAAGTAGTAGATTGTATAATAGGTGGATTCACTTAACACATCACCTTACATATACACAGCACGCTACATACACACATAAACATATGTTTGGCACTAATGGAACCTCATAAAAATATAATTAAAGATTTTATATCATGTCTGTCTCAAACACTCCAAATAATATAGCACACTAAATTAGGCTTCTTTATTACGATGTTTATGCGCTTCATATGTTGTAGCTAACGGTTAGCTTGCTAAGCTACGTCTTTTCTTACCTTGATAGCTGTGGAGATCTTCTTCAAGGAAGAACTTTTATCCTTTTAAGTTTATTAGTTCGAGAATTCGCCGCTGCGATTTCCTCCTCAGCAGTGAAAGAAAAGATTGGCAAATTAAGCAAAGATGTTGAAAAGAGAGACATTTCTCCTTAGTGCAAAAACTCGCAAAGCAGGAAGTGTCGGTTTCCGGTTGTGGTGAAAAAGACGTCGCAAAAGAGTATTCTTGTTGCAGATATAATAAATAATCCGAGCTGCCGCGTTAAAAATCATGTTAAAAAATACGAGCGTTGTGTTGGACTGACCTGATTTTGCAGATTATAAAATAAAAGGGCTACAATGTCTTATGATTTTTCCGCCAAAATGCTACGTAAATCTGTGACGTTTTGACTAGTCAGAATAACAATTCAAGATATCTTGAATGTCATTCTGACTAGTCAAAATGTGAATTCAAGATATCTTAAATAGAAAAGCCGTCTACATGATAAAATATTCAAGATATCTTGAATTCATTTTGAGATATCTTAAAAGGAATTTTGACTAGTCATAAGTACAGTTCTAGATATCTGTAAATTAGTTTTGCCTAGTCGTTATTTGCTTTCAAGATATCTACAATTTAATT
>NC_056515.1:29455501-29462023 GCF_014905685.2 Nematolebias whitei | reverse complement strand
CTGTACCTAGTCATTATATGCATAGATATCATATGATTATATGATCATATATATCATATGATTATATGATATCTATGAGTGCAAAGACTCGCAAAGCAGGAAGTTTCGGTTTCCGGTTGTCGTGAAAAAGACGTCGCAAAAAAGTCTTCTTGTTGCAGATACAATAAATAATCCGAGCTGCCGCGCTAAAAATCATGTTAAAAATACGAGCGTTGTGTTGGACTGACCTGATTTTGCAGATTATAAAATAAAAAGGTTACAATGTCTTATGATTTTTCCGCCAAAATGCTACTTAAATCTGTGACGTTTTGACTAGTCAGAATAACAATTCAAGATATCTTGAACGTCATTCTGACTAGTCAAAATGTGAATTCAAGATATCTTGAATAGAAAAGCCGTCTACATGATAAAATATTCAAGATATCTTGAATTCATTTTGAGATATCTTAAAAGGAATTTTGACTAGTCATAAGTACAGTTTTAGATATCTGTAAGTTAGTTTTGCCTAGTCGTTATTTGCTATCAAGATATCTACAATTTAATTTGCACTAGTCAAAACTTCATTTGTGATATCTACAAATACATTTAAGATATATTGAATAATGACGTAATTTAAGATATCTTTAATTGTAATTATGACTAGTCAGAACTAAAAGTTTGATATCTTGAAAGCAAATAATGACTAGTCAAAATTAACTTAGAGATATCTAGAACTGTCTTTTTGACTAGTCAAAATTCAGTTTAAGATATCTTGAATTGAAGCCTCCATACAACTCAATGGTAAATCTGTCGTTATTATGACTAGTCAGAATGTAATTAGAGATATCTTAAATAAGTATTTTGACTAGTGTAGATGAACAGACTGCTCGGATATATTCATCATTTAACACGGATTCCTCATTTTTCTGGACTGAATAAAACGTGCATTGAATTTAAGGAAATGCAAACGTGAGACGTCATTTACGTTTGACCCATCAAAATGAATGCGGTCATTTATTTACAGAATCAAAGTTTAACATCAAACATTTACATTAATTTGGCAAATTATGAAAATAACAACATAAGCAATCAATCAAGAAAAATCATACGGCCATGATTTTTCCGTTGCTGCACCACAGACATTTATGAAACTGTACAACTATGATCTTTTACCCACATGAATGTGGGTGAGCATTTTACACAGACATTTCTAAAATATCTGGAAGAATTTCTACTTGATAGAAAAGTTTAAAGATGGAAAGAAGTTTAGAGGGAGTAAGATGGTGTGTGAGGGGAAAGAAGTGTTCACCAGAATCGACACTCTCCGGCTTTCTTCAGCTTTTCCTTACAGTACACTTAGGTGATGAAATCGGCTCCTTT
Source organism: Nematolebias whitei (assembly GCF_014905685.2). NCBI lineage: Eukaryota > Metazoa > Chordata > Actinopteri > Cyprinodontiformes > Rivulidae > Nematolebias > Nematolebias whitei. The sequence continues at coordinate 29,460,664 of NC_056515.1, read as the reverse complement.
ACCTGGAGATGTCTCAGGTGAGATTCCGTTTAACGCACCCTTTCAGCGTCTCAGTAGGATGCTGTTACTCGTCCGAAGTAATGGCGAGGCTCTGTTTGACACATATTCACCTCAGTGGAAAATGTTATAATCCCATGGAACTCGGAAGAGCTTTGTTGTCATGTCAGTAACATCAAACAGCATCCGAGCAGAGACATGAACAGAACTGGTTGGACTGTGTATCCAGCAGAACTCCAACAGCACTCCATCAGAACTGCATCAGAACCGACCCAGAACTGTTTACAGAACTCGAGCAGAGCCTGTGTAGTTTACAGAACTCCCACAGAACTTTAGCACTGACTAGACCAGGAAGTACTGACATTTTAAAGACTCTTTCCCGGTTCACTTTTGGGATTTGTTCATTGGTCAGAAACGACCAGACGGGGTGTGTTTTGTGACGTAAGAGGTTAGAGACAGCGAGAATTGTTATGAAACAGATCAGAAATGTTCTCACAGACAGAGAGAGTTTTGCTTTGGCGCGTTTCAGAAACAGGTGCCAAAACTTCTCTATTTACGTCTGAGAGGATTCTAAAAACATGACAGTTCGTTCAACAACTTGTTTTTCGTTTGACTCCAACCTTGGAAACGCACACTTGCTCACTCAAAGGCAGAAATCAGAAAATGCATAATTATTCTGTAACAGCTTTGACATGAGAATAAAAATCATTACTCAGTTAATAAAATTGATTAGTTCACTGCAACATCTAAAATGGTTTGAACTAAGACATTTTGATTATCAACATTTGTAAAATAGTAATGATAATAAAACAGAGAGTGTTCTTTTCACTTGAATCTTCAAGAAAGAAAGTCTCAGGATGGGTGAACCTGTATTTCTGAGTTCAAATGAATGAAATGATAGTTCCTGTCCCACAAGGTTCTAAAGGTCAAGAGTTTTGACCTTAGACTTAGTTTTTGACATGGGCCTAGTCCACTACACTAGTCAAAATGCAATTCAAGATATCTTAAATAACTAATATGTCTAGTCAAAACTCAGTTTAAGATGTCTGGAATGTAAGCGTGGTGAATCCGATTTTATGTTAAAAGGGCTTGCCATACTGGACCTGGCCCAGGACCTCCACCAGAGCCAGTTTTGTTAAAGACGATAAACTCTTTGAACCACTCTTGGCCTTGGTGTTGTTGTGCAGATCCCACTGGTCTTTGTCAGTTAAGCCTGATACCCAGACATTTTCACACCGATCAGGAATTTCAGCCATGTCGCTAGAGTGGCTCCTCTGTTTCTCAGACTAACAAACCACCAAAATCCTTGCTCAATAATCCAGGTATAAAATCCAGCAATGTTAAGTCAGGTCATCTGGACAGTTTCTTTTTTTGTGTTGAAAAAAGAAACTGTCCAGATGACCTGACTGAATATTGCTGGATCCTAACAAACCTCTTTTGTGAGTAGTGATAGGGCAATCTACATGTGTATCTAGCTCATCTTTATAACTCAAACCCCACACACTGTTCTTTGAATTGAGAACGCTCCTCGGATGAGAAGCAAAATGTCGTCTGTTACAAATAAAGTCCAGTTGTTTTTGTCTTGAACTTTTTTTTAATTTACCATGTCCTGGATGACTGAAAATCATCACCAGCCTACCCAAAAGGGAAAAACAACAATGCTGAAGGTGCAGCGACTCCAAGAAACGTGGAATTAGCACTGGAGGCAAGGGCTAGCTGTACAGTAGGAGGGCTTGAGACGTTGTAACCATTATTCATAATGTTCTGCTGGTGAGACACAGGAGACTCAAATATTTAAAGGGTGAAACTAATTACAGTAATGCCAAACACCTGGTGAGGAGACAACCAGGTGAGCAGGGCAGGCACAGATTCCCACAACACAACACTCAAAAGTGTCAAAAGGGGCCTGTTTAATCTGTCAGTGTGAATCTCTTGCAGCTTTAATTCTTTATATGATGTCCCACATAATCTTTGATGTTTGTTTGACAGAAAGTGCCTCATCACCAGGAAAAGTAAAGTTTTCAGGGCCATAATAGAGGGAATCTCATCTTTCTTAAAGGGAGGGGGAAAGAGCAAAGCTGCAGAGAGATGGTGTGAAGGAGTGCAGCGCCAGATGAGAAGGCTCTGATAAATACGTAGCCAAATGGATGGAGAAAAATGGAGTAACACACCAACTTTACAATAAAGAGATGTCATCATATAATCCTAACCACTGGTCTTCTACAGATTAAACTTTGTACTTACACCTCCTGCGATGCTCCACCTGTTTAATCATTTCAGGAAAAAAACGGGGAAAAGCTAAAGAAAAAATGCAATTTGTTTCAGAGCCAATAGCCTGAAGAAGCTTGGGAAGGAGTGGTTCATATATAATGTATAATCATAATCAGAAAAATACCTCTGTAAAATTAATGTTTAACTTGTTCATCTAATCTTGTTCATTTCATCTTGTCCATCTTATCACAAGCAGAACTGGTTTGTTCCACTTTGGAGTAAGCTGTTGGAGGAAGAATCAGTTTTGTTGTGTTTCCTTGACTGATGAAGCCTTCTGGATCAAAGGGGAAACGTTTCAGCACAAAAAAAAAATGAAACTGTCCAGATGACCTGACTGAAAAATGTTGGATTTTATACCTGGATTATTGAGCATGGACTTTGTTGTTTAACTTGTTCAATTCCTTAAAATGAGCTTTCGTGGTTCAGCATTACTTTATACCAACTTTCAGTCTAAAACTGGGCATTGAGCTTGGGTGCAACTTTAACAAAAACCAAAAGTGATAGCCCTACATGTGTTGTCGTTAGTAGATAAATCTTTTCCATTAGCATGGGTGTGATTTCCTGCTAACCTTTTATATTTAAACATAAATAGCCAAAAACAAGTGAAATAATCACTGACATACATCAAACCCAGTTTAACATAAGTGCTCAGAGCTCAATCATCCCCAATGGGATTATAAGAAAAGCTCAATTTGAGTTTATAAGATTCCTAACAGGACATATTTTGTCATTTTCTGAGTGTCTGAGCCCTGTCTAGATGTGATGGTTCTGTTAGTTCAGTGATCTCCATCTGCTGAACGAGTCACGGCACATGTTAGCAGAAATAAACCTGCTTGTACAGCTGGCAGAGAAACATTTCCATATACATCCTCATATCTTTTGCTTCCTTTACTCTTCATCTTCTTTTATTAACTTTGCTTCCTGTATACAAAGAAATCACAACAGCTTGACACATCCATCTGTGCTGTGGAGGTGCAAAGGCAATCAGGAGGCCGTGCTGGAGACAGGTGTGTAGAGACACAGCAGGGGAGACACATGACTCTGTCTTCAAGTTTGACTATGTCTGATAGAGGAGCTAGAAGTGCTGGGAAAATGTGTTTACTAATTTGTGTCAGTTTTTTTATTGTATTGCTTGTAAATGTCTCGTTAAGTATTGGGTGACAGTGTGGATTAGGCAGGCTCCTTGAGAAAAACAAGAACAGACATCCAGGTAACAGCAAAGGGGTTTTTTTTTTTTGGGCTGTTTAGAGACAAAATGGCACATGGTACATAATATATGCTGTTCAATAATTAAATATAATTGTAAATCATAAGCAGGTTTGTCAGGATCCATCCTGTTTGATATACAGCTGCTCCCTGTTCCTGTTAGAAAATTAAAGACCTAGCATTGGTTGATGAGATACATCACCCACTGCTTTTCATGCCAAAGTTTTAGTCTAAGAGCTTGTTTTTTTTTTTTGTTTGTTTTTTGAAAAATAAAGAGTTGTGTTGCAGTTTTGGTCAAACCTTGAAAATAACATTATTTCAACATCACTAGATGTCGATTCACTGAATATGGTAATGACTCTCAGCTAGCACCACCAGACATTCAGCTCTTAAATCATCTGAATTCCAAGCATTTATATGTTGGCTATGGTGGCCATCTTTAACTAGGTTGGCTCTAAATGGTAATCAGTCATAAAGGTACATTTATTAATTATTTCCTGATTGTTTCATTAAATTTTGTTCTGTAGTTTATGTTAAATGATGGTAGCAGATAAATACACTCATATGCACATATGCCAGTTTGACTTCGCCTCTCAGAAACTGGTAATAAAAATGATGTTGCACATGGTTCAAAGCCTCCCAATGACAGATTAATCAGCAGCTTTGTGCAAATAGAAACAACTGCAAAAACAATATATGGACCGAAATATTCCTAAAGGAAATTTTTCTAACCAAGTATTGAAAAAAATCATTCTGTGAGTGAGAAAACTATAACACTAACTGATCCAACAAAGATCAAAGGACTTTATGTATGGTTTTAAGATGTAAACTTCAGCCGCGGTATGAAATGCACCGTGCACGTTGAGACCACGGTAATCCTGCACAGAGTTTGGGCCAGGACGTGTTACTTATAAGCCGAGCTGCCTTTATGTGCTGATGTAAGGAGGCTGCAAACTCCCAACCCTCTGTTAATATATAAAACTTCTGGTGTGGGGTTGTGAAGGTTCAACTAATCGTTCACTTTTATTACTCTATTCTTTATCAGACGATTGTGTGATTTATTGAATCTTAGAGTCAGATCATTGACCTGAGTGTTTGGTTGTTGTTGTTTTTTGTGTTTGTTTGTTTATTCCTTGAGGTGCAAAGTAAGTAATAAAGAGAAGGCATGTTGCTTTTTAGATATAACTTTACAAGTATCATGATGTCTTTATGTGACACTAAAAATGGATGGTAGACCAATCGTGACTCAGTAAGTTTAAGAATTTCACACAAGGTAAGGCTTTTGGAAATAAATAATGAATATGAGAGTCGATCTCTACATTTTTATTTGTTTTTAATCCTAAGGAATTTTTTTTATCAACATACATTACAAAAAAATATCTAAAGCATGTGATGTGTGGTTTAAACAGCCAGAAATCCTGAACAAATTTGATAAAGATGATACTTTACAGCCACAATCCTTGGGCCCTCAATCAGCACATGCTAGGTAATTTAAAACAACACACACTGCAATTAAATGCATTATAAAAATATATATAAACAATAGGTGTACAGTGATTAAAAATTACTTTAATATTTGATGAGGTTGTTTGTGCTGTGATTGTCATTGTCAGTACACACCAAGCACTTTATAAGGTCTACTTTGCTAGTTCCCTGCATTATTTCACACATCTTGGTTGTAATTAGTGC
>NC_056515.1:29450555-29455401 GCF_014905685.2 Nematolebias whitei | reverse complement strand
TCTGTCTGTCTGTCTGTCTGTCTGTCTGTCTGTCTGTCTGTCTGTCTGTCTGTCTGTGGGGTCGGGAGGGAAAATTAATCTGACAACAGTCAACAGTCTGCTGCATGACTGTCACCCCCAAAGCTGAGCAGCAGCTCGGGCTCTGATTGGCTGAGAGGAGCTCCGGCTCTGAGTGGAGCCAGAGGATGCCGGAGTGCTCAGACAGGCAGCGTGCACGGACGGATGCAGGCGGGGTTGGGGGGGAACGTCAGTTAAAAAGCCTACGGTCACATTGTCACGCTGTTGCATCTTTGAAACTTCCAAAAAAAAAAAAAGCACCAATTTCATCTGCATGTCGCCACATCTGGGCGCAGTTCCGGTGTAATGTTTGGGCTGCGTGTAACAAAACCCCTCACTTCTTCTTCTTCTTCTTCCTCCTCTTCATCTTCTTGCGCTCCTGGCACCGACAGGTCCTCTCATCATCACCATCATCATCATCCTCACCATGGGCTCTAAGTTGACCAGACAGAGAAGTCTGGACCTTGAGAGCAAATTGACAAAAAGAAGGCGCCAGAGACGTGATCTGTGCGCGGAGGGCGAGAAAAGTGGCGGCAGGAGCGGCGGAGACTTCTTGTTTACCTCCCTGATGCTCCGGTCCGACAAGCTGCCGGGGATGCTGCGGAAAACCAACCAGAGCCCGTACGTCAGGAGGGTGGCGTGGGTCCGGGAGATCCAGAGGCTTCTCCGGGAGCAGAGGATGGAGCAGGCAGGGGAAGTGCTCAAACTGCTGAGAAAGGTAGGAAACTGCTGGCTCTTGCATCTTCTATGTGTTATAGGATGCTCAACAAAGTGAAGTTTGTACAGCATCAAAAGTTTTCCTTCTTTTGCTGGTTGAACACATCTAAAAGGAGTCAAATTGGAACTAATCTACCCTGCATGTGCTTGAGATGTATTATTTTATTGCAAAATTAGAATAAAATAAGCACATTCATTTGATACACTTTGAATAAAAGTCATGCATTGGCTATTAAAAATAAAATGTCTTTAATTCAGAGAAAACATGATCTGCTTCAGTTTATTTCCCAAAAGTTTAAGGTTTTTAAACTTTCCCCCCACTAATTTTGAGACTTTGTGCACATTCTGACTTTAAAAAGTGAGCTGGAGGACTCGTCTGCTGAAAGACTTAAAAATCAACCTGAAAAATAAATGAAATTATCTTTTTAAAAAAAAATGAACTCAAATGAGACAGCTCAACGAGCATTGGCTTCTGTACCGAAGCCATGCAGGAGAAAAGTCGATTAAATGAAAACTGAGATTTTTTTTTTATGTTTCCGACCTAATATTTGAAACATGTGAAAAGGATGATAAAAATCCAAATTAAACCAAAACGCAGCGCTTAATCCAAACGGATGCTTTAATGTGGTATTAAAAAGCTCTAATCTGTCCCAGTTGCACATTATGTAAACACCCTCTTTTCACTGAAGCTATAAAAACGTGGAGGTTTTCATGTCTTGTTTTACAGATTTGCTGGCGACATTCTTACTTTGTGGCAATTTATCTAAACTAATGTTTTTAAGCTTTTGCTTCAGTTGTGCATTTGTCAAATTAAGATACTTTTGGTCAAGAAGGTCTATGTCATAAATTCTGATGCAGAAGGGAAGATAAATACCATCTTCATATTTGATTTATTCTTATAAAACCATCTTCACAGTCCTAAAGCATGTGTACAAAATTGTCACAGTTGTTCTGCAGTTGTGATCACGTATTTGCTTCACAACTATAGATTTATCCATAATTCAGTGTTTAAACTGCTCACGAAGCAGCGCTGCTCTCTCCATCCCTCACTGGGGTGAAGCCAGAGGACTGCTACGTTGTTTGGGCTGAAGCCAAGTGTCTGACTAATAATACTTCAAGATGGGAAGGAGGAAAAAAAATCTGGCCGTAGATCTCCTGTTGCAGCTCCTTGGCAGTAAGGCTGCTCTCCTCTCAGGGATGGATGAATGTGGAGATAATCACCTTGAGATGACAGATACAGGAACTATATGTTTCCTCTATATAGAGAGGAAGTCTTTACAAACAGGAACCAATAACAACAGCCCAGTGCTGCATCTCCATCACTGATCAGACTTCTGGGGGATTAAGTTAATTAGTTTTTGGATATTCTGGATATTAATTAGTAAACAAAGACTCAGAGAGTAGTGGTAGCAGTAACGCTCCAGGCGTGTTGTTAATGTTGCGCCACAAACAGTATCGCTACTCGTGAACATGGTTTATTTAACATTACATTTTTGATGCTTTCAATTTATGTTTTGTTACATTATAAATTAAGTAAGCTCAGCTAAAGGTACGTGTTTCTTTCGGCTGCTCCCTTCTTCAGAGGTCTCCATGAGCAAACTCGCGTGAAAGATTTGGCAAATGTTTTTCCCTTCCTGATGTAGCCTGGGCTCGAACCCGCAACCTCAAGATTACGAGAGCACAGCACTGACCGCCAAGCTACCGCAGCCCCCAGCAAACTCAACTAAAGGTCACAATTACATATGAAGTTTACAAAACAGAAATCATATGTAGTGTCATTTTTTATTCAGATTGATGCAAAATAAACCAAAAAACAACCATCAACGCTCGTTTGAAATTATTTTATTATTTGTTGGGAAAACAGCCTAAGGCAATGGAATAGGATGTTTTAGGACAAATGTGTAAAAAATGCCACCAACTGCTGCCTCTTCTTTTATCAGCTTGACATCGAGCTTCATTGAAGATAGTATCCATCCATCCATTTTCTTCACTTGCTTGTCTGTGCAGGGTCCCAGGGGAAGCTGAGTACTTGTGCGAGGTGCACCCTAGACAGGTTGCAAGTCCATCACAGGGCCAGACAAACCTTGTCACTCACACCTTATTCTAACATCCATGTTTTATTTAGGGTTTTTTTTTTTTGTGGGAGGAAACCAGAGTACCATCGAGTACCACGGAGAAAACATCTAAAATCCAGAGTTTGTGGCAAACCTGCAATCTTTTTCAAGGTTCTTTATTGTCATTCTCATCACATGTGCTACATGAGCGGGGACAAAATGGTGTACTCAAGGTCCCAGTTACAGCCAAAAAGAGCAAAAAATATAAAGTATAAAAAAGAAACAGTATACAATGATCTAAGATATACGCTAAACAATAATGATGTAATATAATATGGTGTATTAAACAGCAGCTTGAACATGAGTCTGTTGTGAGCAGATATATGAATACAGCAGCTTAAAGGCAAGAAATCAGCAGCATGGATGATCAGCAGCACAAATAAAGTGACATATCACCAATTACAGCAGCATTTAATTACAGTGGTTATCCTGGTTAGGGATTCATGAGTCTAATGGTTTCAGGGTAGAAGCTGTTCTTCAGTCTAGTGGTTCTACACTTAATGCTCCTCAACCTCCTGCTTGATGGGAGTGGGGCAAAAAGTGTGTGTGCTGGGTGAGTGGGGTCCTTCATGATGCAGGTGGCCCTCTTCCTGCATCTGGAGGTGTAACTGTCTGTGATGGTGGGGAGGCTGACTCCAACAGACTTCTGTGCAGCCTTTAAGCTTTTCTTTCTGCAGCTGTGCAGCCTCCGTGCCACACGTTGATGCTGGAGCACAGGATGCTCTCCACTGCACACCTGTAGAAGGAAGTGAGGACTTTTTAACCATTTCACCTCCTAAAAGCTACATTTCATGGTGGCAGCTGTCCATCTGCAGAAAAGACTGTTAGAAATCAAACTGATATCCACAGGATATCTGAAAGTTTATCTGGATGGTGTCATCACTGGGAGTGTTAGATATCTTGTCAAAGTTGAAATGGCCTCAATGAGGTGATTCAGTGTTAAATTTATGTATAGACAAACAAGTCTACTGGCCTGAAAGATAAGAGTTACGTTTGTTTGTTGAAAAGTCTGTCCTTGAAAAAGATTTACACACAAGAACAGGCTTAAAAACGACTGAATAAGTTTAGGAACTCAGGATTTTCTGGTGTGAATTTTCACCATCCTGAAAAAACATAGCAAAAAAAAAAAGTTTCTGCTTCAACTGTGCTGCCCTGTGGCTGCACAGATGTGTAGAGCATAGCAATGTCGTCTCACAGCCAAAAGGTCTCCGCTTCAAATCTCAGTTTGTCTTTTGGTGTGAAATTTGCATTCTCTCCTTGTGCATGTTTTTTGGTTTTCTGCAGGTACTTCCACAAACACGCGTTTAAGAATAACTGATGGTCCTTTGTTTCTGCATTGGCTGTGTATCATACTGACCTGTACCCTTGTGAACAATAGAAGTCTATCTAAAGTTCAAGGAGAAACTTTGACAGGGACTGCCACGTTGCAGCCATTTATTTTTTTTATTTAAATAATAATACGTATTGAGCATTGCTCTCAGCTACCATCACACCAAATTTCAGCATAATGTCTCTAACAATGGCTGACTTATAGTATTTTTTTTCTTTTTAGCTCAGGCAGCCATCTTGGATTGGTTGGGCTAAACAAAACTTTTCCTTAGTTTACACATTACCCAGGAGAAATTGATATGTCGACCTGTTTTCGAGGCCAACTGGGGGAGTCAGATTCAGATAAGCCACAAAAGTTTTTTTTTTTTTCAGGCAGACTATTTTCTTGTCAGCCTTGAGTCTTACTGGTACTTTCAAGATCCAAAATGGCAATTAGGATCTTGAAAATAATATTTTTCAGCTACCAGTACACCAACTTTCAGCTAAATGGCCCTAAAAACCTCTGAGTTATATCCATTTGAAATTAGCTTCAGCGGCCATCTTGCATTTTAGATTTACATTCAGAATGGGTTGTACATCGCTGTCAGGTACCACCACGCCAAACTTCAGCTCATTATCTTAAAATTGCT
>NC_056515.1:29443974-29450455 GCF_014905685.2 Nematolebias whitei | reverse complement strand
GAGAAAAATGTCGTCTTTGCTAATTACGTCACCATGGTAACTCAAAACACCAATAAAAGTAATAGCACACATCACGGTGCCGAGCCGGTCGTTTTCATGTAAAACTTGTGGGAGTACACATTGTGGTTCGGACCGCATTAAGAGCAAGACCCTTTTCAGGTGCTGCCTTCAGGCAGTCCCCAAATATGTTAATGTCATAAAATTGCTCATTTTGATGTTGGGCCTTTTACAAAATCTTTTAAATTGTTTCAGTCTTGCGTCCACGGAACTTTGAAAAAAAAAAACCTGAGAAAAAGATAATCTTTCATCGTTTTTGCTGTATTTTCATGGCATTGTTGCAGCACCCTGTGCAGGCCTGGCAAAGTTGCGTAGCATTTGGGTTCAGTTTTGGTTTTTGATGCCGTTTTTACAAGGATACTTTCAGAAAAACTGTTTTGAAAACCAAGTGTTTCCACGTGGACACGGCCTTAAACGTCACCAAAGGGAGTAAAAAGCCAGTTTTTGAACTTTGGTTTATTGTTTCTAATTCTTTGAAAGCCCCTCCTTCCCTTCAGTTACCCTCTGAGAGGCTTATTACTAGAACACTTTGTGCGTCAGGGTGCCAAAGAACACCTTGTCCTTCCAGAGACAAAACGGGGTTTTAGGAAAATGGATTAAAACAAAATCCATCTTCAAATTTATGCAAACGCGTTTTAGAAGTGTGTGCTTTTTGTGCAGGGTTTTCCCTCTGCTGTACAACACAAACCTATAAAGTTTGTTGCATGTTTTATATTTTTGCAAAATAATCAAACTATCACAACTTTATCATTCTGTTACACTTTCAGTCATAAAGACGTTTTATTTTATTTTATCAGTAAGTAAAAGCTGCAGATGATCCTCAGCTGTTTCTGTGGGACCCAATGTTTTAAGGTTTCTGGATTCTAACGAAGAATACGTGGGATGATGTGAGATCATCTCTTCATTCAGACCTTTTGTGATGCAGCAGATGAACGATGAGATACGCTGCTTAACGGAGGACATTTTTAGTGGAACCCGAAGGCGCAATCGAGTACATGGAGATCCTGTTAGCGAGCACATTTCATGCCTTCACGGTGATGAATCAGTGGAGTTAATCCATCGGATCAGATCTCTTTGCGTGTTTAGAACAAAATCTTTCTTTAATCTCCCACAAACTGATGCTGCATTTTGACACATTGCAATAAAAAGGCCATCTTTAAAGAAAAACCTTCCTTTGTTTCAGACGTGCTTGAGGTGTTGTGGAGGATAGACCAGCATCAGGGAATCCCACTGATCTCTGCTGTAATAAATCAACTTAGAAGCTGGAGGAGGAGAAAACGCTGATGGGAGGATTTTTTTTTTTTTTGTCTCTCTCTGTGCCCCAAAGCGTTATGGCTGTCAGCTCATATAGAAAATGTTTTACACAGCTTTAGCCTCCAGCCTGCTGTTTGAAAAGCTTTTCAGTTCACACAGAGCTGACAATATTTATTCAGCAGCTCCTCAGCCTGTGTTCAGTTCCACAACAACAAAATCAAGCAGATGATGAATCGGTGAAACATGTTTTTCCTTGTTTTCACCCAGGAAGGTGTCTCAAATGAAACACAGGAGAAAATCCTTTTGAAGTTTTTATAAATTAGAAGAGTAAACGTGTGCATTTTCTGCAAAAAACATGGTGTGAGTGTTGAATGACTGCCAACATTTGTTTTATAAGCTGAGACTGAATTGTTAAAGGAACAAAAAAAAAAAAAGAAGCACAACTAAAGCTGAAATAATCAGAACAAAATGGCAAAACAATGGCTTAAATTTAACACCAGCAAAAAGTAGATGAAAAATGCAGCAAAACCATGGCTAAAAGCTAAAACTAGGGGGTGGGGGAGTAGCTATACAATAACTACTAAAATAATATTAAAACTGAAGTTAAAATCCTACATTTGCAAAAAAAAAAAAATGTAACTAAAAGACAACATTTTCCAAATTGTAGCTAAAATCCAAAACTAGCAGAACAGTAGCTAAAAGCTTAAACAAGCAAAACCTTGGCTAATAGATAAAATGGATAAAATGGTATGTGACAAAATGATCGAATGATCAAATTGATGTAACTGGGACTCTGTGTATACACTTTCGTTCCACCACATGTACCACATATGATGAGAATGGCACTAAAGAAACCTTAACCTTTAACCTTAAAATTAACAAAACAGCAGCTAAAAGCTAAGACAAGCAAAACATAAGCAATACTAAAACTAAAATTTAAAAAGTAGCTAAAAATAAAACCAACAGTTGCTTAACTCTAAAGTGAGCAAAACCATAGTTGATATTTTAAATTTGCAAAACTGCTGCTTAAAGCTAAATCTGCCTTCTAAAAGCTAAAATTAGCAATGTAGTGGCTAAAAGCTAACTGGAGCAAATGAGCTCAAGTAGATTTCAAAGAACAATATTTTGAAGGAGTTAAACATCTTTCAATGTATTTTTTTTTTCTTAAATATAAATAAAAGTCTATATTTTTAAAAGTATATAAGTTACAAAAGTCATAGCACATTCTTCTGGACTGAGCTGAGTGTTCTGACATTTGAATGGTAAAACTAGAACAAAGTATGAGGAAGTAATTTGATATTAAATAAACATACGGTAGAAACAATAAACAGAACAACAATAAATTCAGCTTTACGCTTTAAAAGAAAACGTTTCCTCTGACTTTTATCCCTTTTCCTCTCAGTCTCTGAGCGTCTGACTGTGTTTTCATCTGCTCAGCTGCTTTTCTTTCTCAGTCCTGGAATCATTACCACAAGACACGGTTTCAGTATATAGTATTTACATGAGCGGTGCAAACAGAAACAGTCTGAGCGGGATATAAATATAAGCCACTTGAGATGTGCCCCGGGTCCTTTTTATTTTATTTCAATTTTTTTTAAATAAACGACTCTGCTCTTCACATTATCTTGAAATTGAAGAGAGGCACATTCAGCTGCAATCAAAAAGTATTTTTGATGAAAGGTTTTTGTTATATGAAAATTATAAAACAGCTGTGGGAGGTACGAAAGCAATCAGATTGGAGGACTGAGCCGTTCATTTCCCTTCACTAGAGAGCAAAACTGGAATATCTGAGTAAATTAGAAAGAACTAATCTGAGCTCAGTTAAGAACTTTCCCCTATGGTTCTTGTGTTTTTAAAGGATGTTAGAATGGATGTTTTAAGCTTGCAGAGCCCAACTCTCATCTGTAATCAGCTGCAGACAGTTTTAACTCACAGCTCTGATGGCTTATCTGCTCGCAGGACGATAACAGGCCAAGATAAATCGAGGTAATAAAGAAAGCGTCGAAATCCAATCTCGATCTGTCTTTATTAAACAACCCGTCTGAAGTTTGTTGTGTTCAGATGTGACTGTTTCCGTCTGATAAAGCTCTAACTAAAGTGAAACTGCTTTTAATCTCTCTCCTGTTCGCTCAGGATCTGGGACTCCAGGGATCGTCGCTCAACGACATTTTGTACAAGAACGCAGCTTTTCTCAACCTGGTGGACCCCATCTCTCACGAGCTCCTGCTCAGCCTCGCCCGGGACCTGCAGTGTCCAAAACGGGTAAGAACCTGCAGATGCAGATGTTGCAAATGTTATATTCATGTTGATTGTTCTAAAACAGCTGCTTGGACAGGCCCTGCAATTCAAACATCATCGATCTGCAGCTTGTCGCCATTTTTATAACAATTCTCATGCTGCAATGACAGAACGTAATAACAATAATGAAAATGTGCGTGTTTGTTAGTTTGTCTGTCTGTTAGCAAAATAACTCATGAGCCACTGGGCGGATTTTATTGAAACTTTTACAAACATAATCATCCGATGTACATCAGTCATAACTCATCGCTATAACTCAGTTAATTTTACAGATATTGAGCAAAAATTTGATGTGGTAGTAGCTGAGAGTTATCTCCATCACACTTTGTTTAAAGCTGTGCCATTAACCGTTGTAGTCCTGTCTGTTTGTTTGTTTGTTTAATTATTCATGAACCAGTGGGTGGATTTTAATACAATTCCCTTAAATAAATCGTTGGATGTACATATGCAACGATTCAAGATGTCTGCCACCTCTAACTCACCTTCACCTGTTAGATTTAAAGACATGAACTCTGAGTGTTAGCAGGTCATGTGAGAACTTTGTTTCAAACTTTGTCCTGCAAGGCAGCGGGTGACGTGCGTGCTTGAAGGAAGAGTATCATTCAGTTCATCCGTCCATTCATATCCTTTACCCGCTTCTCCTTTCCGGGTTGCAGGGAGCTGGTGCTCCAGCAGTCTCTGTGGAGAGACGGAGGACACCCTGGACAGGTCGCAAGTCCATCACAGGGACACATAGAGACAACCATTCACACTCTCACTCACACCTGGGGACAATTTAGAGTCACCACTTAGTCTAACATGCATGTTTTTGGCCTGTGAGAGAAAACCGGAGTCTCCGGAAAGAACATGCAAACACCACCCAGAAAGGTCCCAGCTGGGAGTTGATCCTGCGACCTTCTTGTGGAAAGGCAACAGTTCTAACCACTGTTCCATTGTGCTGCCTTCATACAGTGCATATTAAACTGTGTGAAGTTATGAACTGAAGGGGCCGAACAGTGTTTGTTGTTCTGGTTTTTATGTTGCGCAGTGCTGCAGGACGCCTTTAACACAATATGAAGTGTGCATCCGCTGTTCTTTAACCCTTACATGTTTACCCTTTTTTTGTTTTAATTGGATTTATAGGTAATCATGAAGTGTGCAGTGTTACTGTGCTGAAGAAAACAGTTGGCCCAGTCAGAACCATCAAGGCTTCTGGATCTTACACAAACCAGGAGGGCAATTTGAGGACTTTGACAATTGGCTGTTGGCCAGTGGAAGTCTATTTTTAAGCCTTACTGTTGATTAAGGACTGTGGGAAAGGTGTGAGAAAGAATAACAGAAGCCATCAAAGTTATTTATGATGTTGGTAAAAAAATTAAATTTAAATTAAATAGATACTTTCATGCCAGTATTTAAAACTAAGACACCTTGTGCTGAGAAACACAGAACTGCAGCAATTTTAGTCAATGTTTAATGAAACATTGTGCGCAGTGTCATGCAACATGATAATAAACTTGATCTGTTAGTGCTTACAGCATGTGTATCAAGCCCGGGGGCCAAATGTGGCCCTCGTTGACATCTTATCTGGCCCCCAAGATGATATGTGAAACAAAAAAATACTTTTATCATTTGATTTATTTTCAGTAATCTTGATTATGATGTTGAAAGCACAACAGAGAGCGTCAACTGAGACCAATCAAACTCTTGAGGAACCTGCAACCAAGAAAAGATGTTGGGTGCCTGACTTGAGTTAATTCTGAAATTGGCCCTCAGTTCGAAAAATGTTTTGATTTTGGCCCCCTTGTATAAGTGAGTTGGACACCCCAGCTTAGAGTGTATGTTGTGTCTGACTGTGAGCTGCCACCACAACAAACTTTAGCTTAATTTCTGGAAAGTTCACTGAAGTTTAGCCAATTTAGTGTTTTCTACGGTGGCCCAGCTGTGACAAACATTTTGAAATGAGTTAATACTAAAAGAAAACCATTTGTAAAAGTCAAATCAGTGGTTAATTTCTGAAAGCTTTATCAAAATCAGTTGTGATTCATGGGATATTTTGCTAACAGTGCAAACAAACAGACACATATAGATATGGGCAAAACCCTTATTGCTCCAACAGTGCCTTTGGCAAACCAATAAAATTCATTGTAAACTAAGTACAGCAGTAATAATTCTGATTTTTTTTTTTTTTTTTTTTTACATTACTTCTTTTTATCCGTTTTTATGAGCTGCACTTGGTGAGAAAATACAAGTGGTTATTTGAGAAATGAATGGCACTTTGTCCAGACTGGCAGTGGGCTCACTGGTTTGCAGCGCGGCATACAAATCAAGCACGTTTAAAATTCCAGATCCATTTTCAATCTGAAGTATGTGAGAACAGCTCAGAGTGGCTGCGAGACACAAACCCAGCAACTTCAGGTGCAAAGTTAAGATTTCAAAAGGGAATTTTCAAAAGCCTTCAAAAATAGGGTCGCAACAAACCGATTTTTAACACGTGCCAGATAAATACCTGCACGAAGCTCCCGTCTTTTCTCTTGGTGCAACAAAATGTCAGGAGTTAGGAAAAGAAAAGTGAGGCTCTGGCAGCAGCGCGCTCCTGACGAGTTGGCGACCCGTGGCGAGTCAAACGTGACGAGGATGTAAAAGAGGCTTAGGGCTGATTTTTTTCAGGCCTGGCTGCTTCTTCTCCATCCTGTTTCTTTCCAACACACTGATATTTATTCAGATCATACAGTCGAAGACGTACGGTGAGCTAAAACAAGCATCGTTCGTGAACCGTGAGTCATCAGTTTGAGACGGTTAATTCAGTGCATGTATTAGTTTGATGCTCTCAGGTTTGGAGAGCCGTGATTAATAGTGCTTAAGAGTTACAGTACTGCATGGGGGGGGGGGGGGG
>NC_056515.1:29437746-29443874 GCF_014905685.2 Nematolebias whitei | reverse complement strand
TAACGAGTTACAACAACAAATAATTTCCCTCTGGGATTAATAAAGTATTTTTGATTGATTGATTGATATAAATAAACCAAGTATTACAATGATCTGTTACCTTTTAAAATTGTTTGTTTTATTGCATTGAATCATAAATGCAATAAACAAAACCCAGACCCCAACCCCCCCCAAAAAAAACCGTTATTTATTTGTTTATTTATTTTTTATGAACTCATTGGTGGGCCGGACTGAAGTCACCCGCGAGCCGGAAGTGGCCCGCGGGCCGCCATTGAATATCTCAGTTCTAGGTCACGTGGCCTGCGTCGCCATGGTAACTCGAAATGCCAAGAAAAGTTTAAGCGCACATTACGATGCCGAACCGGTCGTTTTCATACATTTGTGGGGGTACACATTGCGGTTCGGACCGCATTTAAGTGGATAATAAGTTTTGTTTTAGTCTCGTTAATAAAAGTTTCCAGTTACAGTTTTGTTTTGTTTTTTTATGTTGTTTTGATGTTGGAAGGCAAAACGGGTCATTTTTACAGAAACTATAACATTACTGACAAACTTACTACAGAATATAATATTTAACGGAAGAGAAAAAAAACGTACCTTAGCGATATTTGCGAGCGAAGTCCTAGCTGGCACGTTTTAACTTCATACTAAATGCGAGTGTTTGTTTACTTTTAAGCGGGTTAAGATGGGTTCGGGAAACACGGGTAGTTGGAACTGCGCATGCGCCTTGCACCACACACAAAAAAAGCGTGTGTGTGCGGGACAGGCAGAGCAGTCAGCTTCGGTGGGAAGAAGTGTCGGGAGGGAATCCTTGTGAAGAAGCGTCCTCTTCGCACACCGTCTGTTGCAACACAATGTCCAAACCCCACTTTCAGACAGAATGGGAAGAAACTGACGAGGAGTATCAACAACTGCAGGTGAAAGGAATATTTAATCGTTTTAGAATAAATGCGTTTGCAGCGTCTGCAGTCCAGCAGCGTGTGGGTGACACTGACAGACACCGGAGCAGCTTTTAGTTTATCTGACTCTGCCATTGGTCATTCATTCTCGGCTCAGCCTCAGAAACGCTGCGTTGAGCCTGCAGCTGTCTGGGTAACAATATCTTATGTATAAATTGTGTTTTTCTTGTACCTTATCTTCCTCGAGTCGCCTTATCCCTGTGTTGTTGATGTGGCTAACGATGTTAGCATTTTGCTCCTCGGGTTTATTTTTGTGTTCTCCGCTAAAACCAGCTGCAGTGAGGCTAACAACTCAGTGACATGGTAGTACTGATTGAACAATTGCTACCAAAGTTGTGTGGACTGGTTATGTTTCAGTTCATTTGTTTAAAAACACTATTTGTAGCCTCCAGTTAGCTTACCTTAGCTAGCTGGCTAACTTAGTTAAAACAACTTTGATCTGCTGTGAAGCATCTTCTTGTGGACAGATGAGGCTCGATCTAAAACCACCTGGTGTAAAAGTTAGAAATACCCTCTAAGGGTCAAACTGAGAAGCTTTACTAATTTTTTTTTACAGCTAAGCAGTTTCTTTTCTGTATGTTGTATGCATCTTTTCCAGATTCAAAGATACATTTTTGATGACATGTGGAAAATTACGTCACTAATTCAATTAAATGAGAGTCATCTGTTACACAGTTTAAGTGGCCTCTGCCATCCTATAAAACTTTATTTAAAATTTGCACATGGATCCTGCTAATGGGGAGTAAAGAGGTGGGCCTGTTACCTTATATTTGACTTCTGTCCCAACAGAAATAGTGATCCTTTTGTGTTTTTGCACCTCAGGGCCACCCTTGGACTTGCGTACACTTCCGTAGTCTTTAAAGGTCTTTTGCACTTCAACTGTACTGATATGAGAAAACTCCTGATTAAAAAGCACAAACAAAAACAAATACTGACCTCAAGATTTCTTCCTCTTTAGATTTTATCATCAAACTTGGCTGCTCTGCTGGTGGTATGGCACCAGAAACTTTCTGTAGCAACTTGTGATGTGGTTTATTGGCATAAATATGTCTACAAGGATTATTTTATTACAGAGTTATGGGACAGCTAGTGTTTTTGTGCTTTATTCTGACATCCAACAGATGTCTAACCAAACCTGGATTTGTTTTATTTCATAGGAAACCCATAAAGTATACAGACAAAAACTGGAGGAGCTCATCAGTCTTCAGGCAACATGCAGCAGCGCTATCAGTAAACAAAGAAAATGTCTAAAAGACGTGAGGCATGGCTTGACCAAGTGAGTACTGCCCAACAGAAAAATAGGAATAATAAACTACCACAGTGGGGATATCTGTAATGTATTTAGTTAGGATCCATCTGACTCACCAATGTCTGCCCTTCAGAGGACTTTAGACATTAAAAACAACGCTGTATAAAGTATCTGCTCTCCTAAATTTTTCCTGCTCCTTTATTACTTCTGGTTTTTTACAGGCGAGCACAGTCATGCGACGAGAAGGAGCTGAATCTAATAGCAGACATCAAAACACAAATCAAAGAGAGAGAACATGTTTTCTTTGATATGGAAGCTTATTTGCCAAAGAAAAATGGGTACTTGTATGTCCTTATAATAACACATTCTGACTGACGGTAATGCAAAAAAGTAACTTTGAACAATTAAACTGTATCTGTCCTGCCGACAGAAAAACGTTTTTAATTTTTTTTTTCTTTGGTGTTCTTTCAGGCTGTATTTGAGTTTGGTCCTGGGCAATGTGAACGTGACACTTCTTAGTAACCAGGCAAAGTATGTGAAGCATTTAGCCACAAAACGGCTTATGAACTAGGTTTAGACCGTTACCTGGTCGTCATTAATGTCATCTCTTTCATTTACTAAGATTTGCTTACAAAGACGAGTATGAGAGGTTCAAGCTTTATTTGACAATAATCCTCATGTTCGGAGCCATAACCTGCCTCTTCTTTCTCAACTGTCGGTGAGAAAACTTCTTCGTAAAGCAACTTTGTTTTTAATTACAAATTATTTAGTTGCTCTTTTTTGTTTAAATTCATGTTTAGAGTCACTGATGAAATATTCAACTTTTTATTGGTGTGGTATTACTGCACGCTGACCATACGAGAAAGCATCCTCATCACCAACGGTTCCAGGTGTGTTGTGGAAGTTTTATATTTATTTGAAAGATTCTGTGGTGTGGATTTTTAAAGTTTCTTTACTCTCTCTTATTTAAGGATCAAAGGCTGGTGGGTGTCCCACCATTATGTCTCCACTTTTCTGTCAGGTGTTATGCTGACCTGGTAGGGCAATGTTGTTGGTTTTATTTTATTTTTTTAAATGACTTTTTTTAGTGACTTGTAGAAGACTTGATCATTTTATTGTTTGCTGTACCCCTGTCTTACCAGGCCAGAGGGACAAATGTATCAGATGTTTCGAAGCCAGTTCCTCGCATTTTCCATTTATCAGAGTAAGTCTCGTTTGTTACCAAAATAGTAGTAGCCATTAAGACGTACTCTCATAACCGTCCTCATGTTTTACATATCAGTAACAGTTAACCTTGAAAAAAAGTCCTGGCTCTTCATTTAGGAAGTTAAATTTTCAATTAAACAACTGATTTTTATGTTTTAGTGCAGAAGTATTAAGTTTGTGAAAGCTAAATATACTTTAGCATCTGTTTATGGTAAAATATTTACTTTGATGCTTCTATAAAACTAGTTACAAATAGAAAAAAAAGATTACATGCTTAAAGTTATATTTTGTAAGAAACATATTTTGAAACTTTGACACAAAGTTAGAATATTCAGGCTGAATTTATTAGGGCACCGAACATTATCGTCAGTCAAAAGATGCTGTACAAATAGACACAAATATGTAATTATTGTTTACTTGGTTTTTTTTTGCTTGTTTAGCAAAATTAGTGGTTCAAGTGTGCGTTCAAAACATGGAGGTGGTTAAAGCAGTGCTACAGATTACCAAGGCTAATGCTGAACTAAACACAGCTGATGTATTATTGTTAGTGGCTTTTATTTTGTTTGTGTTTGCATATTTGAAGAAAATTAGGCCGCAAATATTTCACATTAGTTGCCGACCTTTGAGCACAATGAGTCCAACCGTTTTCACCTCATCTTGTTCTGTGCTGGGTACAAAATGTGCAGCATCTAATTTAAAACCTCTTTCTTTCTTCTGTTGTTTCACTTTTTTTCCCTGAACTTTAGCCAAACTTACCCACACATTTGCGTATTTAGTACACTCTACTGGTTAATGTTCTACTAAAACGATTGAACATGTTTCTTTAAAGGTTCTTCTGGCCAGACATCAGCGGTGCAAGAACAAAAATTGAACCTTTTCATATTCTGTAAACAACAAACTTCTAATATAGCCAGAATTAGCTCATCTAAGCTTCCCTGCTTGGTATTTGTTAATAAAGGAACAATTTGAGGATGAGTAAAACATCATCGCACTGATATGCCAAACATGGTCGGGAACATTGTGAAGACATGATCAAAAAAAGATCAGTTTTAACCGTTTATGCTCGCTTCTAAAGTCCAGAACTCTAATTTAGGGCATAAAAATATGAGCTCACTTCATTCACATGTCAGATTAGGTCAGACAGACATGATATCAGTACAGTAATCCTAAATGAAGTACTGCTAGGGTCAGCTGCAGTGACCGCTATTGTTACGTAATGCTGGAATGTCCTTTTTAGAATCATTTTAACACGTATGTCAACACATAAAAGACAACATCTCAGGACAAACATGAAGCTGCAGGATGTTTTAAACTGAACTGAACATTTATTATGTTTTATTGGTATAAATTGCTAATATGTTTGTCTCAATCCTTTAAAATAAATGCCATTTTTCCCAACTAAATATAATTTCTTGTTATCTTTTATTTTTAGGGAATCAAACGGAAAATTTCGAGCTTTGCGGTGCACTTCGGTAACTTTTTTCCTTTGCAATTGTTGCCTCTTTCAGGCTTTCTTCAGTTCCTCCAGTATTACTACCAGAGCGGCTGCTTGTACAGGCTGCGTGCTTTGGGGGAGAGAAATCAGCTGGACCTAACAGTGGGTGAGTTTGCACACTATTTTTGGGGCTGGTCATTCCAATCGTTTGAACTGTCGAGCCATCTGCAGCTGCACGTCTAGCAAATGGGGGTAAGGGTGAAGAATGGAGACGGCTGTTAACGTCAGCTTGTTGAGATGCAGATGCCGGGTAACTCAAGTAAACTGGCCTTTTTAAAGCCCTAATGTCAAATAGTTGTGCAGAAACAAACTACATACATGCATATATGCATACACTTATATACACACACATATACACATAGAGTCATTTTAAGGCTACAGTTGTTGTCTCTTTGCAGAGGGATTTCAGTCCTGGATGTGGAGAGGACTTACTTTTCTTTTGCCTTTCTTGTTTTTTGGCCACGTAAGTCATTTTCTAAATGTTTCTGCTTAAATTTACTTTATAAAGCTAAACACTGTATTATGCTACTTTTAAAGCAAGTGGACGTCACACATAAATATGTGGGTTTATAAGGTTATGACACAAGACATTTCAATTTGCAGTGCCTAAAAAGCATGGGTTCTCAAACTTTTTGGGTTCAGGGTAATACTGGTAATTTTCTCCAGTTTGTCTCTTTAATGCAATGGAAATATTTGTGTAACATAAATACTTAAGACCTGATCATTAACAGTGTTAATACAATTTTTATACTTTTAAACATGGGGTGCTTTTTCATTCAAGATACAATTTTCATTCAACCTTTATTTAGACAGGTTAATCCCATTGAGCCTCGGGGACTCATTTACAAGAGAGAACTGATTTCTTTAACTTGATTAACAAAAATAATTATTTCAACTTCCAAAAATTACATTTTTGATCAAATTAACAGCATCATAAACCACTTTAAAACTTTACCTATTCACATAATGAACATAAATGTTTTGCCACTTTTCCAAATTATTACAGAAAACTCTTTACATAAAACTGAACAGAATCATAATAAGTAGTCTTACCAAGTAACAGGATTTAATTTGTCAACCGATCGATGCTGGAACGCATATAGTGTGTGGGGGGGGGGTCTTCTGGGCGTCCTCCCCCAGAAATTGCTGAATAAAATAGATGTGATTTCCTGCATTTTGGTGTATTTTAACGGGTTGTTAAACATCTATGTGCTTGTAAAAA
>NC_056515.1:29436284-29437646 GCF_014905685.2 Nematolebias whitei | reverse complement strand
TAGTGTATTCACCCTTGGATATTGTATACTTTGTTGCTGTCATAATTTTTGGTTTAAAAAAAAAAAAAACTCTTCAATGTCAGTGCTCACATTTCTACAGAGAAATGTCAGATAAATAAAATATGAAATGTTAAAAAAAAAAAGAATGTATAAATGTTCACCCCTTTATCAGTATTTAGTACGACCCTCTCTGACTGCAATCGGAGCACTGAGTCTGTGTGGATGAGTCTCCGTCTTTTCTTTTTTCCAAACTGCTCAATCTGTCTGCTTGCATGGCGATCAGGTCGAGCCACATAGCCTCCAGGATTTCAGTCTGGGTTCTGTCGCGACCACTTCAGAACATTCACCTGTAGTTTCCGCGATATGCTTTAGGTCATTGTTCTACTTAGGCCTGTTGCAATAAACAACAAGTCAATTTATTGCATAATAAATGAAAATTATCGACCTCATTTTCATTTATCAGCTTTATCGTTTCTTCGTGTCTCTTTCTAGTGAAGACACTGGATGACAAAAGGTTAAACTCCGGTGCTCTTCACCGACCCCTCGCTTTCGCTCTTTTCTCTTTTAAATCCATTTTAACTGTCCAAAATCGTGTTTTTGGATCGTTAAAAGCAGTTAAACTACGAGCTAAGCTAACAGGCCGACCTTGGGAAAAAGCTCTGTCTTGTCAAAGCTCCAAAATTCACAGTTGAAACTTGTGCCTTTGTGTAAAAAGTTGTGTTTCTCTGACGAAAGAAGCTACTTGTTTACTGAATTTTTTATTTTTTATTTTTATTAAAAGCTTTGTGTGAAAAATGCTATGCTAAAGAGCTCAAACCATTTTGAGAACCGAAAAAAAGGAAAAGGAAACAGCTCATGTCACGTCAAAAGGCCTCCCTCTCATTTTTCTTAGAGACACGCTGCTCGCTCCCTCACTATCCATCCTTCAGTTCAAACTGTCTTATACTGCCATCAGTGGTCAAAAAAAGGAACTACACATGAAAAATAATGTACATTTCTTCTTAAATTTGACAATAATTACTAATTATTGTCAAATTTCAAACAATATTATCGTATATCGCAATAAATTCTGAGACAATTAATCGCCCAGCAAAATTTGTTATCGTGACAGGCCTAGTTCTACTGCAAAATAAATCCTCTCCCAAACCGATGTTCATTTGCAGACAGCTGCAGATTGTCCTCCAAGATTATATTTGCATCATTCATTTTACCCTTCAGAAGCATTCCCACATTATGATGCTGCCGCCACCGTGCTTTGGGGGATGGCCAGTTGGTGGTGATGTGCAGTTCAGCTCTTCGCTGAACACAGCCTGATGGCCAAAATGTTCCGATTCAGTCCCATCAGACCACAGAACTTCCTTT
>NC_056515.1:29434878-29436184 GCF_014905685.2 Nematolebias whitei | reverse complement strand
AAAAAAAAAAAAACTCTTCAATGTCGGTGCTCACATTTCTACAGAGAAATATCAGATAAATAAAATATGAAATGTAAAAAAAAAAAAGAATGTATAAATGTTCACCCCTTTATATCAGTATTTAGTACGACCCTCTCTGACTGCAATCGGAGCACTGCGTCTGTGTGGATGAGTCTCCGTCTTTTCTTTTTTCCAAACTGCTCAATCTGTCTGCTTGCATGGCGATCAGGTCGAGCCACATAGCCTCCAGGATTTCAGTCTGGGTTCTGTCGCGACCACTTCAGAACATCCACCTGTAGTTTCCGCAATATGCTTCAGGTCATTGTTCTACTTAGGCCTGTTGCAATAAACCATAAGTCAATTTATTACATAATAAATGAAAATTATCGACCTCATTTTCATTTATCAGCTTTATCGTTTCTTCGTGTCTCTCTCTAGTGAAGACACTGAATGACAAAAGGTTCAACTCCGGTGCTCTTCACCGACCCCTCGCTTTCTCTTTTTTCTCTTTTAAATCCATTTTAACGATCCAAAATTGCGTTTTTGGATCGTTAAAAGCAGTTAAGCTACGAGCTAAGCTAACAGGCCGACCTTGGGAAAAAGCTCTGTCTTGTCAAAGCTCCAAAATTCACGGTTGAAACTTGTGCCTTTGTGTAAAAAGTTGTTTTTCTCTGACGAAAGAAGCTGCTTGTTTACTGATTTTTTTTATTTATTTTTTATTAAAAGCTTTGTGTGAAAAATGCTATGCTAAAGAGCTCAAACCATTTTTGAGAACTGAAAAAACATCTGGCGTAATAGCTCATGTCACGTCAAAAGGCCTCCCTCTCATTTTTCTTAGAGACACGCTGCTCGCTCCCTCACTATCCATCCTTCAGTTCAAACTGTCTTATACTGCCATCAGTGGTCAAAAAAGGAACTACACATGAAAATTTATGTACATTTCTTCTTAAATTTGACAATAAATACTAATTAGTGTCAAATTTCAAACAATATTATCGTTTATCGCAATAAATTCTGAGACAATTAATCGCCCAGCAAAATTTGTTATCGTGACAGGCCTAGTTCTACTGCAAAATAAATCCACTCCCAAACCGATGTTCATTTGCAGACAGCTGCAGATTGTCCTCCAAGATTATATTTGCATCATTCATTTTACCCTTCAGAAGCATTCCCACATTATGATGCTGCCGCCACCATGCTTTGGGGATGGCCAGTTGGTGGTGATGTGCAGTTCAGCTCTTCGCTGAACACAGCCTGACGGCCAAAATGTTCCGATTCAGTCCCATCAGACCACAGAACTTCCTTT
>NC_056515.1:29430994-29434778 GCF_014905685.2 Nematolebias whitei | reverse complement strand
CCACAGTTTTTTTTTTCCCGGACAAGATTTCCTGATGCACCTTGGAACATTTTGGAAAAAACAAACAAAAAAAAAAAGTGTGATTTATAAATAAAAGAAAAACACACGTTTTTAACGCTTATTTGTAGAAAATACAACACAAACTGAAATATACCAATAAAACAATTTTTTTTTCGGCAAATCTTTGAGGTTGTTTATGTAAGTGAATGCAAAAATATTCTTAGATTTCATAAAATTTCTACATCAGAGTTGAAAGTGCAACGATAAGCTACAACGATCTTCTTGCTTCATAAAAAGTCTTGACATTTTTTAACATTCAGAGTCGTAAAAAAATAATGTTTTTAAATTCAAGAATGCAGCATCAGAAGAATATTTTGCACATCAGGTGGAAGTTGCTTTAAAAATGTTTTACATTTGCCTGAAATAGGATTAAAACACCAATGAAGACGACTAAAAGTCCACAGATTCAGCACACAAGAGAAAAATGATGACAATGAACTGATTATTATGTTAATATCATTGGGCCCATCAGTCCCAACTTCAGACAAAGTAAAAATATAAATATTTATGAATATTACTGGCAATTCTGTGTGTGCTAGTGTGAGCTCACAGGCTGGTTACTACAAGTTTTCATTGAAACGCAACCAATTTTTGAAATGAGGTCTGAAGGAAAGGTTATAAAAAACTAATATCTTACTCGTTTTATAAATTTGGAGAATCTCAGTTTGAAAAATGAGTTGAATTCAAACCAGAGTAATGAGCTAATGGCTAGTCCAAGACCCAGCTGGATTAATACACTTTAGTAAAACTCCAGTTTCAAAACGTTTGGTTCATGTGAATTCTATTTTCTATAAATAAAATGTATATTGTCATTAGGTTTCACGATTATAAACATGGGGTTCTATGGCGTTATTTTTTTTTTTTTGCAGCTTACTGCAGCACATTCTGTGTGGCCTGGGGCACTTCAAGCAGGAGCATCATGTTTCTGGAGTGTAAAACTCATGTCAATCTTTGGTCTTGGCTCCGCTTGGAGCAGAATCCTTCACGAACCAGCTGCAATGAAAAAAAGGTTCAAAACATCTGATGGAGAACAGCTTTTTACTGCCTCTCTTATATTTAAACATTTCCAAGATGTTTTGTTTAGACACAGTTTCCATTTTGGAAGCTCATAGATAATTAAAGGAATTGGAGGGAATTCTGTTAAATACCACCCCTTTTTTTTTCTAAGTTGCAGAAAATCATTTAACTTAAATAATTATTTCCTAAAAATAAAAGATGGTTGTTGACTTGGTTCTGAGGGAACACATTAAACTTTTGTCCTGATGCACGCTCAATAATCCAGGTAGATTAATCAAGGTCATGCTCTCTGCACGGGGTTTTTCTTTATTGAAATGTTTTATCTTTTATCCAAAGGACTTCTTCATATAGAACTTTCATTTTGTGCATTTAAGAGCTATAATTGAGTAAATACACAGACAGGAAGCACTTACTTTAAACGCCTGAGGGGTGTGTCAGCTACAAACCAGAACCCGATCCTGGTTTATCTGACACCGTCGTTTCCTTCAGTGGGGCGGATGGGAGAGCGCAGATGGACGGCCCCAGGCTCTGCCCCTGCAAACATGAAAATGCCACGCTAGCAGAGTCGCTACAAGTCAGCAGTATGTTGACATTATTCTGCCTCCGACAGGCCCATGCAGGGAACCTCCCTCATCAACACCAGCATTAAATGCTGACATGGAAACCAGATGCTGAATGCTGAGCAGAGAGAATATCTGTAAAAAGTCCACAGAGCTTGAGCTCAGGCCTGACTCTGTGATTAATGTTCAGGTTTGGAGAACACACAGTTTAATGATGCATTAGTAGATTAGAATCGCCATTTTCAGAATGAGTCTATTTTTTTCCCCTCGTTGATGCATTTCACTCTTGCAGTCATCTGACTTTTGTTACATGAATAGGTGTCGTTTTGGCAAGTTATAATGCAGCAGGGTACTGACAACTGAAAAGCACCAAACTAGAGGTAGAGGTAAAAAAGTAGTTTTATTTACAAGGATGGAATAGCACCAAGGATCGGAGGATCTCGAAGCAAAGGAGAGTCTCTTGGTGTTTGTTTTCCAGTTGTGGAGGGCAACTGTTAGGGCTTTGGTTCTGCGCTCATGGGAAAATGTAAAGAGACAAGGAGAGGCAGGTGGTATTCGTTGGAGAGCAGGTGGGCTAGGGAGTGGAAGGCTGAGTCTAAGTGACCAGATTTGTCTCAATGTTGCAAGAGAAGTTGACTTTCAGTTGAAGAGGAGTTATAAGAGGTAATGGGAAGACAGATGCTCCAAGAAACATGCAAGAATCTTTGTGGAGCACAAGGTAAGTTAGAGTCACAATTTTCATAGAGAGCACAAAAGGTTGTCGGTTAAACATCATTTGGTAACTATGGTCCAACGAAAAGCAGTGGAATGACTCCACTTTATGATGGGGTGTTATCAGCTGTCATTGCCAACAGCTGTGCTCCATCAGCTGGGACTGTTCACAGCACCTGCAAGAATAAGGACAGACAGAGGGAGCCAGAAACACATGTTCCTAACAATATGCTGCACAGATGTTTCTATAAAGATCAAATCTGTCATAAAAAAAACAGGCTGCACTACGTTTTACCACAGATTGTGCAGCTTTTAGTGGATAAAAACTGAGTCTATTTTGCTCAAAGGTCACTGAATTTAAAGAATTGTGTTTGATCGTTGGTCAAACCTCAGATCCAGGAGGAACAATGCGAGTTCTGTCCTGGCTGTGGGACAGTGGACCAGCTCTTTACCCTCACTAGGATCCTTGAGGGGTCATATAGGTTTGTTCATCCAGTCTACATTCGTTTTGTGGACTTGGAGAATGGATTTGACCATGTTCCTGGAGGTACACTGTGGGGGGTGCTCTGCAAGTATGGGATTGGGGGCCCATTGCTACTGGCTGTTCAGTCCCTATACAAAGAGTATGGTTTGGATTACCTGCAGTAAGTTGGATCCATTCAGGGTGGGATTTGGACTCTGCCAGGGCTGCCCATTGTCTCCGATTCTGTTCATAACTTTCATGGACAGGATTTCTTGGTGAAGCCAGGGAACAGAGGGAGTCCCGTTCTGTGACCTCAGGATTCCATCTCTGCTCTTTGCAGATGATGTGGTCCTATTGGCATCATCGTGCTGTGATCTTCAGCTCTCACTGGAGCGGTTCACAGCTGAGTGTGTAGCTGCTGGGATGAGGATCAGCAACTGCAAATCTGAGACCATGGTCCTCAGTCAAAAAAGGGTGGATTGCTCTTTATGGGTCGAGGGTGAGGTTCTGCCTCAAGTGGAGGAGTTCAAGTATCTCAGGGTTTTGTTCACGAGCGAGGGAATAATGGAGCGTGAGAGTGACAGATTGGTGCAGCGTCTGCAGTATTGAGGACTCTGTGCCGGTCTGTTGTGGTGAAGAGGAAGCTGAGCTGTAAGGCAAAGCTCTCCGTTTACTGGTCGGTATACGTGCCTACCCTCACCTATGGTCATAAAACTATACTACAATTAAACAAGAGAAGACGAACTGTCAAACCAAAACAAAACATTTAACAACAGCTGCAAGAGCAGTTGTGTGCTGGTCACATGGGTAGTGGTGCTATACTGATCCACTGAAATGTGCAAGGCAAAAAAAACAAAAAAAAAAACAAAACAACATAAACCTAAAGATCAGAATGCCTCACAGGCATTCCGCAGATAAGTCTTTTTGCTGATTTTGATACCAGTCCAAATGAACTGGATGCAGAGGGCTTGTA
>NC_056515.1:29429839-29430894 GCF_014905685.2 Nematolebias whitei | reverse complement strand
ACCACTGCATTAATGGATTTTCTTTTGACCTCAGTCGCCACTATTTTATGGTAACGAGTTTTTAATCAACTCCATGTCAGAGGTTACTTCTGGTCTGACCATGGTTTTGCAGAATTAAATAAATTACAATTTTTAATTAAAACTAAATACAATAAATCATTCATGCCATATTTTTTATCCGATATCCATAACAATAGTTATACTGTGATTGTTTGTGTGTGACAACAGCACAACTCTTTGTGTTTTATAAACATTATGTATAATTGAGCTTTTTTTAAAACATTCATCAAGTATTTACCCACAAACCACTCCGAGTTCATCGCTGAAAAACATTTATTTTGTTGCAATACTTCACATACGGTTTAAGAATAAAGATAAAATTGAACTTAATTTTATTATTATTCAGTTTTTTGTTTCCAAAATTAACCTAGTTTAGTTGTTTACAACTATTCACATCATAAAAAAATGCTTTTTTGCTGATACAGAAATTTGATTTTGTAATATTTGTTCAGAAGAATGCTTTTATTTATAAAAGATAAACAGAGCAGATATTTTGCTGAAGTAATCAGTGGTTAAAATTTAAAAGCAGTCCTCCTTGAAGACTGAGAGCGATCAGTTCTGGTTTTGTGTTTTGTTTCTTGTGTGCAGTTTCCTGTTTTGATTTTATTCATTTTATTCAAAAATCCTCAGCTTCCTTGTCATTTCAAAATGAGAAATGTGAATCTAAAGCAACAAAAGTATTAGTTTCCAAAACTCAACTAAACCAGAATACTCAGGATTTATTAACCACTATGATCCGTGATATAAAAAAAAAGTTTTTAAAAGGTTGTTGTAAAATGCAACAGCAGCAAACTAAAATCTATTTAAACACAGAATAAAATCTGTCAGATATAATACTCGTCTGAATAATTTAAGGTATTTCTACTTTAAAGCTGACATTTTTCAATCAAACTGATCAAATAAGCTTTAAAATTCAAATTTTTGAACCTATTACCCATCCATCCATCCATTATCTTTTACCCGCTCCTTCCTTTTTGGGTCACGGGGGGGGGGGG
>NC_056515.1:29428397-29429739 GCF_014905685.2 Nematolebias whitei | reverse complement strand
ATATAGTATACTTTAAGCTATCATCTTGCTACTTTTAGCTAATTGCTGTATTAAACCAGTTTTTTGCTCATTTTAATTTTGAGCCAGCCTTTGGCCACTTTTAACTACTGCTCTGCTATCCTTTTGCTTTTAGCTAACTTTATGAATATTTTAGCTTTTTGCTATTTTAAACTTGAACTATGCTACGTTTAGTTAAAATGTGCTACTTTTAGCTTTTTGTTTTTGGGTTTCAGCTTCTTCAGGCAACATTTAGCAGTCATTCAGCGTTCAACATTCTCACGCATGCTTAAAAAATTATTTTTGTTGTTCATTTTAAAATCAAAAAAACTCCTGTACCTTTTTGTTACAAAGTCATTAATAATCATAGAGAGGATACAGCATAGAGAAGTTGTTTCCCTGTCTCCTTGTGAATGTCACTTTTTTCCCAACTGAGACCAAACTCTCTTCAGAGCACGATTCTGAGACGATGAAGTCCAAAGCCATTAGGAACATCCAGAAGGCATAGCAGCTGTTTGGTGGTTGGAAAATAGTTTTATCATGTTCTTTATAACAACAAGAGCAACAAGCGCCGCTTGAAATCAGTTGTGTTGTTGCACCAAATTATACCAAATATATATTCTTCCTTTAACACCGTAATTAACTTTTTTTTATTTATGCATTTGTTCAACATACTGTATTGGTATTATCCTGGTGGCAGCTTGAGGTTTCATGTCCGTATCTGTGCTGTTACACGATTCATCAGACTCCACCACCTCTATTTTGGGTGATCTGTCAAATTTAAATAATTTAATTTGAAAAAAATGTTTGGAGACGGACGTCAAAGGTGTTGAAAGCAGGAGTTTTTATTTTTCCCAGACGGCATTATCTCCAGCTAAATTGACTTTTCAGAGTGTGAGTGGCATTTCCAGCTGATGCGAGAGGAAAAAATGAACAGGAAATGAAAAGGAGACATTGGATGATGGTTAAAATGTAGGAAGGTGGAGCGTTAACTCAGAAAGGCAACATAGCTCCATCTGTTTGGTGCATGTCTGAGGGAAAGGACCTGGAAGGTTTGAGCCAGAGATGAAAGACATGTCAGCTATCAGAGACTGATACGGTTTTTAAAAAAAAACCACTTCCTTTTCAGTGAAGTCCTTCATTGATTTATCACCTCTGCAGCATGAACACTCCCCACACTGCTTCCTGTCTCATAAAATATAGGCTAATTTTACATCTTGATGAGGAAATTTAGTAGTTACTGAAAGCTGCACAAACATTTTAACACACATGCACCAATGTTTCCTCAGACCTGACTAAAGATTTAGCTTTCTATCTTAATCTCTGCAGTTATAATGATAATCTG
>NC_056515.1:29407197-29428297 GCF_014905685.2 Nematolebias whitei | reverse complement strand
TCATGCTGCTGCTGATCTGTTTCATGCTGCTGCTGATCTGTTTCATGCTGCTGCTGATCTGTTTCATGTTGCTGTGTTCATTTGTGCTCATCTGCTCACACAGACTCATGTTCGTGCTGCTGTTCCACATAATGTTTAATGCTGTTAGTGCATGTTTTATTTTTTTAGCTGACGTTTCTATTAGTTCATATCATAGATCTTATTGCTGTTTTTTCTTTTACATTGTATTGTTTGATGTAACTGGGACCCTGCGTACATAATTTCGTTCCACCACATGTACCACATGAGATGCGAATGACAAATCTCTCTGATTCTGACAAACCAAATATTTAGACTCTGGGATTGGATCATTTTTACAGGACTCCTTTGTGCCAAGGATTCGTTTTATTGAGATGCTCTAAATAAATTTTAAGACCCAGCTGCAAAGCATTAGAGATCTGTTGGTTAAAGACTAACCGACCCAACTATCAATATAATAATTAGGATTAGTAAATGTTTCCTATACTTCTATAAGTCTGTATCAATTATTAAATCCTAGCATTCCTTGAATATTTTGCCAGCCAACTTGTATGCCAAAGTCCTTGTGTAATTTGTTAGCCCTCAGAGTATCTGTTGGTGATGACTCTCAGCTACTACCACACCAGATTTTAGCTCTATGTCTGTATAATTGTTAGGTATAGGCATCTTCTTGTTTGCTAAGGTTGATTAGTTGTGGCGATCCAATGAGTACCTTTTTATGAGAGTGTCATTAAAATGTGTTGAGTAGGTCAAGACATATTTTGCTAACAGACACACAGGTTTGACTCCAACAGCTAAAGTTCGAAACAAAGATTTTATGTGTTGAAAATGACTGTCATTTACTACTGCACCCAGAGGTAGCTCATTATGGAAATGTAAAAACTGAATGAGTTGTAGCCACGTTGGTGTTTGCTAACATCAGTTAGATGGACGAACAAACATAAAGGAAAACTTGGTAGGAATATTAAATTTTGACCAAGACACGGCAATGACCATACATACGTTCGGGAGAACACAGAACATGGAGCATTTGTGCAGCTTCATGGTAGGCTTTAGGACAGAATAACAAGCAAAACAAAACTCCTTTTTCTTCTTCACTTATTTAATCAAATGATAAGGTCTAATCTTTCTGACTAACATTAACAAGAGCAAAGAATGTGGAAAAAAAATGAGCCCACCCCTAATTCATTAAACTAAAGACAAACCAGATGTTTAAACAGATGCAGCACTTGTGTGGTAAAAGACAAATGATGTTTTTGCTGCTGCAGCTGTTTATTTATGGAGCCAATCAGCTTCCAGTTCCTCATTTAGTTCACCAATCACAGCTTGGTCCCTGCACAGTGCATGCACTTCATCATAACAGTCATTTCTCAACGTTTGGTGCTTCTTTGTTACGTAAAAAAGAAAAGTTCACTGCGTTTTTTTATATATTAAAGTTTAAAATACTTGTCACTTTACAATATCAACCTAATGGAAAGCCAAATCAACCATGCCCAGTTCAAAAAAAATTGGACAAAATTTGAAAGACAGAAAAGACAAACGCATATATTTACACAGTCTGCACACAATAATAATGATTTTGCATCATAACCCTAATTAGCTCAGATTTCATTTGACATTTATTGAAGTCAATTAGTTTACAAGAGTTTTGTTTTTTGTTAGTCATTCCATAATTTTACTTCCGGATCTGAAACACGCAGCAAAATCAAGTTTTGACTTGGTTTGTCATCATAAACCAGACTGTCAATATTAAGTAGACCCTGAAGTCGGAGCAAGTCCAGCTTCTGTCAACTGGTTCCAGTACAAGTATTTAAGACTGGCCACGTTTATGGTAAAAAAAAACCAGACTTCACCCTTATAGAGTAAAACCATACTTCAGATATTTTTAGAAGTGTTGATTTTTACCTTGCTGCTGTATGTTAAAATATCTATGTATCTAAAGTTTTGCTGTAATTTAATTAATTCATGCTGAAAAGAAAGCACAATGATTGTGGGCGGGGGAGTAGGCGGAGCTTAAAGCACCACATCTCCAGACTCGGTTCCACAAATACAGCATGGCAGTTCCTGTACAATTGTATCTGCTGACTTCAATTCCCAACAAGAAGAAAAGACAGGTCTAACATGTCTAAGCTGTAAAACACCTGTAGCTGTGCTTTGAGTGTCATTAATACAGTTCAACATTTAGATTTAAATCTATACAGAGTAAAAACTATGTAAACCTGCTGTAGTGGAAGACCCTAATCTTAGGTTGCATTCACACCAGCCCTGTTTATTCCGCTTTAATCAAACTCTAGTCCGTTTGCCTACAAAGTCTAGGTTGGCTCTAGTCAGGTTGGCTAGATTGACTCTGTGCAGTGTGAATGCAAACCGCACCAGCTGAAACAAATGTTCTGAATATTGATCCCCAATCAAACCGAGTCTACCGGACTATCAGGTGTGAAAACAAACTTTAATCAAAATTGCCGTTTCTAGAATGTAGGTTGCTGTTTTCAGGTCACTGCACCCTGTAAAGCAGCAGATTTAAAAAAAATAATAATAATTAAAAAAAACATGCCTGAAGTGAAATGAGAAGAGATATGAGATATTAGAATGAAGCAGCAAGTGAACTGTTGGTGAGAACAGGTTTAACATTTAAATTCAAGATGATAGTGAATATAAAATACAATGAAACTCCTCAAGTTAAGTAAAATATATTACATATACAGTATTCTCAAAAAGAGGTTAAAAACTCCATCATAATAATAATAATAATAATAATAATAATAATAATAATAATAATAATAATGATAATGATCAAGTTTTCTCCCTGAGCAATGAACCCAGAATGGAAGGTTTTATTTATTTATTGACAGCTTGAGTTAACTTCCCACCCTTGTCTCTGTGTTTGTTTCAACAGAGCAGCACAACAAGGCACAGCCTTGTGCTCATTAGCAAGCTTTGTGTCTTTCACAGCCAAGTCTCCAGCACAGGACTCACAACACCGTTTCCTCACTGCGCTTTTTTTTTTTCTAATTGATTATGATGCTCTGAAAACATCTTAGAATATAATTAAACATCAAAGCCAGTGTGCACACGTCCCTCTCCTTCTCAAAGCTTGTTTCTCTTTCCTGTTTCCTCCTCCCATCGCCTTTTTACTTCTACCTTTTTTTTTTTTTTCCCTCAAACCTGGACCTTTTTTAATTCCCCCTGTTTTTAAATCTCCCACCCCCCTGTCTGATTGATTTTTCTTCCACACATTCTTGCAAGAGCCCATTTTGTTCAACAGTTGCCACACAGCAGCTCTGGGGACTGTCAGAAGAAGAGGTGGAAGGCAAAATCACCACAAGGATGCAGATCAGAAGCAAAGTTTTTTTTTTTTTCTATCTCTCTCTCTCTCTCTCAATTTAAATAAATCTTGAATTTGATTTTGTTTGTTTTTTTATATTTTGGATATGGAAAATCATATTGCATTGCTTCAATCTTATTTTCTCTCAGAAGAGATATCGAGAAGTCAATCTGATCCAGCCCTGCTCTCCGTTCCGGGGGCTCAAATCGAATTGTTTTCCTGACATACAAACACGTGGTCGCAAATGTTCAAGAGATAACACATAAATCATGATTCGAGCTTTATTACCAAGGCCTGCTTTGCTTCTCCGACACTGAGTGCAACGCAAGTGTGTCACGCTCAAGGCAATTTAATTTCCCTCTGTAGCAGCCAGGTTTCACAGAAGTGCAGCGCTGCAGGATTCCCCGAGGAGGTTTAAATGTTGTGATTAGTATTGAATTTCAAATTAATGATCCTCGTATCTGTTATTAGACTAAAATTGCCTTTACAGCACATTTCCCAGATATTGGACTGAATGAACCTTGATGCCTTTTTCATTGCTCGTCTTGATTGTAAAGCATTACCCGATGTTAAAGCTTTTGGTGCAGAGTTGTCAGTACTTTTTAAATTACTGCAGCTCTCTTCTTATTTTCCACCTTGAATTGTTTCTAAGTATTTAGAGAAGTCTGAAATGCACTTGGTCTTTTTGAGGTATTTGTGTCAGCAGCAGCATGTGATTCAACCTGTGTCTTTGTTAGAAGAGTCAGAGGTGGTAGTGACAGCTGGTTTTAGCAGGTGTCATTAGCCGTGGGTGAGTGTTGATAATCTGTTTGAGTCTCGATAACTGGTCCAGACCTCTCACAGCTCAGACTGAAGCACTTTCCCTCTCACAGTTCACCATGTGAAGGCTGTCCAAAAGTCATCTGGGTCTACATCAGGCCTGATCATGACTGAAAACGAGGCTCAAGCAGAACGTTGTCCAGCTCAGCTCCAAGGCTTTGCATCAGATTTGTGCAAACTTGGAAATGTGCTCCCAAAAGTGGCCCTCCTCGTGTCCCAGATTTTATTTTATTTTTTTTAACTGGTACTTTACTTTTTTTGCATTTAAACAATTTATTAATCAAGATTTATAAGAAAAGTTAGTCAGCTGTTGAAGTTGTGTTAGATGTTTTATCTCAGTTGGACACCCTTGCAGTGTTTGGCCTCGAAGGGTTATTGAACTGGTGGCCCGCGGGCCGGTGACTTAAATCCGGCCCACTACATTAAAAAAAACAACCCTATTTTATTTTGTTGTTTTGTTTGTTGTTGTTGTTGTGTTTTGGGGGGTGTTAAGGTATGTTTATTGCATTTATGCTTCAATGCAATACAATAAACCAATTTAAAAGGTAACAGATCAGTAGAGTATTCTAGGTGAATCCCTTTATTTGTTTTTGGTATTTTCCTGACCAGCTTTATTCAGTGAGAACCAGCAGATGAATCTCCTTTTTTTTTTTTTTTTTTAAAGCTTTAAATGGTCAAGCATTAAAGGTTTATTAGACTTTTTGTTCTTACTGGCCCAGATTCAGTGACAACCTTTTTAGTAATTGTGTCAAAAGCTCCAGTTTCTCTGTGGTCTGCTCAGTCTCTTACAACTAAGGAGCTCTTCTTTTCCTCCCCTCCAAGCTGTCATTGGGAGCTTTCACATGAATCAGCAGAAAAAAAAAGGGTTTGAAGTCACGACTGCTTGCATCTTTGCAGTTATTGTACTTTTTCGCTGTAGTTGAACAAGCTTCCAGGATTTAAAACAGCCAGGACGGGATGAAAAAGAAGAAATGAATGATTTTTTTTTAAATTTTTTATCTCTTTAAATTACCACAAATTTTAAACACATACGTCGCAGAAAAGATCAGACTGTGATGTACCTAAATGTGTATGAAACAATGTGCAAGGTATGAATCTGAGCTATAATTCTTAAGCGTAACGTAAGGTGATCCAGCTCAGATCCATTGCATCAAGTTTCCAAATAATTCAAATCCATATGTTGAACAAAAAGTCACTCACTGTAAAGGAGGTGAAGAAATGAAAAGGAGTCTGTACATGTTCTTTTCTGCAACACACCGGGCCATTTATTTGGACTGTAATCTGATCAGAGCTGCTTTCTGTTGCACAAATGTTGACGTTCAAATGGCATGAACAAAACTATACACGTGGCGCTTTCACTCGTGCATCATCTGGTTTTAATGCATGTATAATTTATGTTTCTGATCCAAATCACCCTCATGAGTGTGGATAACGATCCTACCCGGATCTGAGCCAGCAAGCTTGACCTCTGATTAACCTATGAAATGCAGCCTCCTGAGGCCAGCTTGTAAGTCTGGCTAAAATAAATATACTTTCTCTGAAATGTGTAGAAAAAAAAAAGCAACAGCCCATTATTTTTATTGTAGCGAGAATCAGTGCATGAGTTTTGAATAAAAACCATGAGAAATGCTAAAATAAGTTTTAAAAAAATTGTAAGTTTTCTAGTTGTGTTGTAAATTAATGCTATTGATGTTTGTTGTATGTGATTAAAAAAACTAAATTAACCTTTTTAAATAAGTTTAAATCTTTAGAACTTTTGAATTGAACAAAAACTTCATCTGTGCAGCCATGTTCCTAAATACACTGTAAAAAGGGACTTTTCAGGACGGTGGGGAAGCTCTAAACCCAACTCATGCGTCAGACGTAACACCAATAATGACAGATTCTATGCTTGCATTTGTGCTGCCGATGATTAAACTAGTTGCTCAACCACAACAAAACCTTTGAAAACTGAGGGACTTCAATTAGCGCATGAGGCTGATGAACAATAACTGGAGAATAATAACTAGAGAACTAGAAAGGGATTTGGTGTGTTTGGTGGTATTGTGCACCAGAATATGTAAGGTTTGGTGCTAGACCCAGACAGTATGTGCACGAGAACAATGACTTCAAGACCTGGAGGAAGTTTTATCCATCCATTCATTTTCTTGCATTTATCCGGGGTTGGGTCACGGGGATAGCAGCCTAAGTAGTGAGGCCCAGACTTTCCTCTCCCCAGTCACCTGGGCCAGCTCCTCTATGGGAATCCCAAGGCGTTCCCAGGCCAGCTGAGAAACATAGTCCCTCTAGCATGTCCTGGGTCTTCCTCTGGGTCTCCTCAGCATCCTAACCAGATGTCCGAGCCACCTCAACTGGCTCCTCTCAACGTGGAGAAGCAGCGGCTCTACTCAGAGTCCCTCCCGCATGACTGAGCTTCTCACGCTATCTTTAAGAGAAAGCCCAGACACCCTGCGGAGAAAACTAATTTTTGCCGTTTGTATCCAAGATCTCGTTCTTTCGGTCACAACCCAAAAACTCATGACCATAGAGGAGGGTAGATAGACCAGTACAGCGCCCACTTCATGGATGGATGGATGGATAATAAGGCACAGTGTGATGGATCATAGGACCTGGACAGGAACCATGGAGAGTAGGGGACAATGTTAGTGGAGGCTCTTCTGGGATGTTGGTTGGAAGGTTCAGTCTCGGATGTTGCAGGGAGAAATCCAGAAAGGTTCCAAAGAGGTCTTACTCAATGTTGAGCAGGTGATGGAAGGCAGGGAACAGCTGGAGAGGTCACGAGAAGACTCGGGCGGGGGCAACACGAAAGTCCAAATGCTCAGGAGCATCCCAGGAGTTAAGCTATAACAAGAGAGTAACGTTAGTCTTTCACAAAACACTAAGAACCATGTAAAGGCCAGGAACACAACTACCGAAAGGCAGATAATGCACCAGCATCAGATGACATGCATCAACTGCCTTTAGTAGTCCTTGCAGCTCATCAGGTGAACGATCCACATCTATTGGCGCCGTCTGGTGTAGACGAGCTGCAAAGGAAAACTGCTGAACTCACAGATGTGTGGAGGAATACATTTCTAGAAAAAGTGCCTTATTCACAAGGATATTTTTAATAACGACAGAAAAAATTGTGTTGGAAAACGTGTGTTTCCATGTGAACAAGGCCTGATTGGTTGGTTATCCATTCCAACAACCGTCCACTAGAAATGTGCATAAACTGAGGTAGCTATCTGACGTCTGACCAGATGAAACACTTGAGCATCTGAGGAGAAGCGGTGCATAAACTGTTTATGAAACACTAGCTGTGTATATAATACTTTTTTTTTTTTTTTTACAGCTCGTGTTATGAACACTTTGGAGTGAGTCATAACTCATGTCTCTGGTCATGTTTCCATTCAGACATGAACAATTTGTCTTAACTGGAATTTGCACTCAGTCTGCTTGGTTTGCTTCCTGTTTGACCTCCACTTTTAATAGAGATGGTAAGATCAAGTCACCATCTTTGTCCATGAATAATTGATGGCTTCCCGCAGAACAAACTGGGATTCTGCTGGGTGAGTGGGAGGAAGGAAGATATTTGCTCGATATCTGTCGCTCCAGTCTTCAGGGCGTGTAATGAAATAATTAAAATAATTCAACGCATTAATCGCAAAAGCACAGGAAGAAAAACAATCTTGTTTTACTGAGGGACCGTGCTGTTTTAAATATTCACTGGAGCGCTGCACCAGGAACAAGAAGCGTTGAGTTTTTGATCTGCGGGTTTTTGTTCCTTCAGGGCTGATGCAGATCTCTTCCCATCATCAAATCCCTCTCTGGGTTTAAAGAACTGCTCGTTTTAATGTGTGTTTCATAACTCTGCTTTGACATACCGTAGCAGAAACAGTCTCTGTGATACACGGTTATGTAAGCCAAACTGTTTTCCCAACGTGTTCAGTCGCTGTATCCTTTTCACCTAAGCGCTCAGTTCGTCACATCAAATCAAATCCTGGGAGAGTCGCTCGCCTGAGGAGCGAGGATCAAATTTTACATGCTACACAGCAGCTGTGATGCATACTGTAACAAGAGGCTTAGTCATAACTGGCACAAAAGCACAACTCTTCTGTGGTTTTGGTTTTGTGTTTTTATCATTTTTGTGATGTTCGTTTTTAATTTTTGGTGTTTGGGGGCATAGTTGGTTCTTTTTCCAGCTTACTTTTCTGTTTGCAGCTGTTTGAATAGATTTTTTTATTTTGCATTTGTTTGCAAAAACCTCTGAAAGTTGTATGGACAAGCTAAAAGCCTATTGCGCTTGACAAACCCGAGTCTTTTTCTGTTCTTTGTCCAATTAAGACTCCAAGTGCATGACTGATAAGGAAGAAACTTTGATGATTTAAGTGAGAAAATTGGGACTGAAACCCATTTTTAATAATAATTTATTACTGTCTTATTGCTTTTAAGGAAACATATCAATTTACTGCATTTTAGCGTGAACATTTTCCCAG
Source organism: Nematolebias whitei (assembly GCF_014905685.2). Classification (NCBI taxonomy): domain Eukaryota; kingdom Metazoa; phylum Chordata; class Actinopteri; order Cyprinodontiformes; family Rivulidae; genus Nematolebias; species Nematolebias whitei. The sequence continues at coordinate 29,419,657 of NC_056515.1, read as the reverse complement.
ATTGTGAATTTGAAGCGTCTAAGAAATAAGAGCTGGGGTGTCGAAACCGTGCACGGTCCAGAGCTGCTCCGCTCACGATGCACAAAAGAAGCAGCCCTAATCAGCCCATCAGCTGAACGTTTCACTGAAATTTAATCCAAATGAGCTTGGAGGCTATTTTTTCCTTCCCAGATAATGTATCCTCGTGGAACTGTAGGACACTGGATGGTGGATGCTGTCGCCTCTTTAATGTTTCCTTACATTTTCAGCAGAACCACAGTATCATCTAGTGAAATAGCTGAAAAAATGGCTAATTTTACTCTTTTGCCCAAAACGTTGTCTTTAATTATGGCTTAAGGCAAAAGGATGGCATATTTGAAGCTAATTTAAAGGAATCTGTTTAGATATTCAACACTTTAGCTGGCAGTCAAGACGAAACAGAAGCGCACAGAGAAGCAGAACTTCACTGTTTCTCTTCTTAAAGTTGACTTTATGCTGTAGACCTCTGTGGGCTCTCCTCTGACTGAGCCAAACACCCACCCATGTATTATACAAATGACTGGAGGCAAAACGGCACAAATTGATCCGAGGAATAAACAAGTCAAGACCGAAGAGTGGATGAAGCAGACATTGATCAGCCCATCCCATGGGTCTGTGGTACGGCGTTCGCATCCAGTGTTTCTAAAGTGCTTTTATTTCATCCTCCTGAAATGAGTCAAGTCCTTATTTGCATGCTCAGCTGGAAATAAATTCATATTACAGAGAGTTAGTTCTCCTAGCTGGGAGTGAACATTGAAATTTCTCAAACATTTCAAATGGCAGCAGCTTGTTCAAATAAATTAAAAACTATATATAAAGAGATGTATCCATTCTGGTTTGTATGCTGTACTGGTTAAGTGATTTTTGTCTGGTAATTTTGGAGATTTTCACCATCTTTTGTCACAGTTACAGCTGGACAGCTGTCGGCATACAGGAAGCATTAAGCATAGTAAGTTTAGGCCCAAGAAACCCTTTACAGTTTGAAGAGGAGACATTAATGAGGCAGGACAGAGAGCATTATGGGAGAATTTCCCAGGCAAAGACCAAATAGGATGAACATCTGGGACGAAAGTCAATCCTTCACCAATAATGGCTTTTTAGTCAACATTTAATTTTATTCTATTCAGTCTTTTATTTAAGCCAATACTTTTTTTGTTTTGTTTTGTTTTAATAATATACTGTGTAATTTAAATATTCTCCTGGATCTGATCAATGGCACGCTGAGGTTGGTCAGATCTTTAGTTTTTATAAAATAAGCCAAAAAGTTGCAGCAACAAACATTTGCTGAAACCTTACCAAAGGCAGGCTTAAAATATTTACACTTTTTGTTGTATTAAATCCCACAGTGAGTGAACAAAATGTTACCTCCATCGTGTCTTGATGTTTTACTCATTCATGAGAAGAAATGAAGGGGAACATGTTTTGTGTTGGAAGACAGGGTACAAGTCTCTGCTGCCATTTGCTTTTAGCTCTCACCACAACGGCAGAATATTAACAGACTTCAGGTTTTCTTGCAAAAATATTATAATCTAAAGAGGTGTGTTCCAAACCCCCTTCGGCCTTTCTTTAACCCTAGTTTCTCCTCAGATTTGTCAGGTTGGGGATGAAGGAAAGGTTCGGTTGCTTGCAAGCAGAAATTGATTTGCAGAACGGTGAAGCAGGGAGGCTGCTGAGTACTTAACTTTTGTAACATCAGAGAGACGGCTAGACTGAGTGGAGACTAACCTGATGCTGAGGGGCACCAAACATGGGCTGAAAAATGAGAGTGAATGCAGAAATCAATAGTGGTGCCCTTTATCAAAGGAGCATTAATGTCGTCTGAGGATGTAGCTCACAAAGCACACAACCTTTTTACATGCATATGTTACAAATAAAGACATGCTAAATTTGCAAAAGTTGCGTTGTAGAATTGCGCCGCTCGGGGTGGCTGCATGTTGAAGTAGCGTGGTTACTTTCATTCTGAGATTTTTCTTTTGGAAACTTTTCATTCCTCTTTTGCTGGATGTAAATAACTTTTTTTTTTGATGATGATTGCTTCCTCTGGTATCAGATGCTGTGCAGCTGGAAGGATTTTTACTAAAACTTGTTTTAGTTTTGGACATTTGTTATGTGTAACTATGACAACAAGGTGTTTTTTTTTTGTTTTTGTTTTTTTTTAACAACCGGGAGCAGCTGATTAACATCTCAAAGTTCAAATAATAGCTCAACTACAGCTCCAAATCTCAAATAAGTTGAAAAGGAGGTGCCGTAGATGCAGTCCCGTCTCCTTGCCGGCTGTGCTCGAGTGCCTGACTGTTGAAATCCTGGAACTAGCAGGAAACTCGTGAAAGCAGAAGGACAGGATCATCCCCCGGCACCTGCAGCTGGCTGTCCGCAGCGACGTGGAGCTTGACAGCCTGCTGGGAGGAGTGGCCATCGTTCTGGGAGGAGTTCTGCTCAACATTCGGGTGGTCCTCCTACCCAGAGGAACCGAGAGGCTAGCCGAGTCTGGGTGGACAGATCGGACGGCATCTATGGCCAGTTTCTTCGGATCCACTGTAGGATGGACCTTTACAAGAAATCCTTCCTGCCTGCAGCCATCACTATCTATAACATATCTTAATGAAATGAGGATAACAAGTTACAGCATTTAATTTTCCTTTGGGATTAAAAAAGTATTTTTGAATTGAATTGAAATTGAGTGTACTGATGCACATTTCTTGGTAGCTGAACCTGTCTGGTGACTAGTCAACAGGTTTAACCCTTTGTGTATTTTGTCATCCAGTACGATTTACTCTATTTAGATTAAATTCAGTCTTCAACTGCAGCTCTGAAAGATATATATTTTATTAAAAGCCACGGTCACAGGTTGTGTCTGACAAGTCATTTCCTTAACTCCAATTCCATGTCACATACTCCTGATGTTTAATGCCCCACATCTCCGAGATTTATATACCTATAGAACCACAAGAACTCTTGTTCAGTGCATAAAAATTAACATCGCAGAGGGAGAAACAGGTTCTGAAAAGCTATTAGAGAGTCAGCGTGACGCCACATTTAAATCCCAAATAGTTCAACACGTGAAACAGTTCTTATTCGATTCCAGCAGAGTTGTATCAGTTGCACTCGAGGACATCAACTGATGGATTTCTTTCTGTTATTTGCTTCAAAATGGCTCTGAAAGGACGAAGCAATCTTGTTTGCATCTTGTTTACGTGGGTATATTTTCGTTTGAAGTTGCTGGTGTCTGAATTAGTCCAGGAGGATATGCACTGCCTATAGCGTGGCAGCCACATCTGACAGAGCGAGACGTGTGGTTATTTATACCACTTCCTGTTAATGAACCTCATTGTGCACTGTGACTTTAGAAATGCCATCCTGGCTGCTGCCCTGCAGCCAGATGAGCAGCCTGTGGGTGGAACTGCGTCCACGGAGCCCGGGGGCAGCAGATTTGGAAGGAAATCTGAAGTTGTCTCGGCTCTGTCTCATTAAAAACACATTACAGCTCATGCTCCCCCTGCACCACCCACTCAGCCAACACTGTCTGTCTGCTGAAATTGTTTTTTCTACTCCAACTTACAGGTGAGAAGAGAAATGTTGCAGCAGAGGAAGGATTCCTCTTAAATTAAAGAGTATTTTTGTAGTTTTATTACAGTAAAGTGCACAAACACTCAAAGGAGTGGCTGAGTGGGCAAAGATGTTGTCTGCTTTCCCAGAATCTTCAGAAGTTAAACATTTTAAAACTTGCGCCAATTTGTAATGAGAATTAATTGGGAAAATATACACTAAAGTTTTTTGATCAAAGTATGAATCTTTTTTTCCTAATGCAACATTTTTCTGCTTTTTAGTTTATCACAAATTTAAAATAAGTGATCACTGTTGGTTGATTTAAATGTTTATGACCATTTTTCATTATACTTTGACTAACCTGCAGTGATTTTTCAATCACACCACTCATGTTTAATGAGACTACTGTGTGATAGTGGCTATTGCAGCTGAGTAATCTTATTTCTATTTTATTTTTGCTGTTTTTCAGGAAACTCAAACGGTAAAATCCAAAGAAATGTTAAGAAAATAAGACATTTCTTATTAGAGATCAATATTTTTAATTTCTTAAACCCAAAGTCAAATGTTCTACTAAATGGAGAAATTAAACTGAAATGAATATATAGCTTGAACTTGATCTTGGCTGGAGAAAATGTTAAATAAGGCATATTTTTGCATTATACTACAGAGGTTTCGTGAGACTTTTTGGAGGCACAATGTTTCAAAATGAAGTTAGGTCAAAGTTGTAAACACACAAACCATTCTGAGTGAGGACTATTAAATGAAGTTGGTAGAACAAGCTGATTTCTAAGTTGTATGTATCAGAGGGTACTGTGCCAAAATACAGACTTTTTATGTTTCTTCCTTTAGTTCCAATTCAATATACCGTATTTTCCGGCATATAAGTCACTCCGGAGTATAAGTCGCATCTGTCAAAAAAAAAGCATCATGAATAGGAAAAAAACGTAAAGTTGCTTCGGCATATATGTTGCATTTATTATGCTGACCCGTCGCATTTATCATGTGTTTATTTAATGGTCAAAACGGCTTTATTTCACCTGGGCGGAACGGCGCCATCCATCCTTTGTGACTGAAGCCGCTAGCTCTCCAGTGTTCCTTCACCTGCATAAGCTGAGTGAAGCGAGCATGCACGGGAGGACGCGCTATTGCAGTTCTTCGAAATTTAAAACTTCAATCAAAAATTGCATTATGAATATGGGAAATAAAACTTATGGGTCGCTTCGGCGTCTTAAGTCTGACAAATCCATGCAAAAAAAAACTGTGACTTATACGACGGAATATACGGTAATTTGACATTTCTTTACAGATTAAAATGTTGATATGGGTAGTCTTTAACAAACATACCAGTTTGAGAATGAAAAACCCACACAACATGGGAAATGCTGGTTAATTGCTTGTTTTGGAGAAGGCATAAAAAATGTGGCTTTCTGGGCCTTCTTTAGGGGGCTTTAAAAAAAAAAGTCATTATTTGTAGTCATTGTGAGTGTTAGAAAAATTCCTCAAATGTTTTCTCAGGAGTGCAGGATAGAAGTTTTGACAAAATATGTTTAAAGAAACTTGCAAGGAGAGAGAGAGATATGACCTGCACATCCAAAAAAATAAATGCATGTCACCCTCCAAATCTAACAGTGTTGTCCCTGCAGCTTGCTAACAAAAAAACAATTATTCATACATTCCAAGCGACACCAGTCAGGGTACCTGTGGTTCAAATGAAATGCATTCAAATGTACCTCAGTTTGACCTAATATAGTTTAGTTTAAACTTAGTGGTTCTCAATGTGGGTCACAAAACACCACATGGGGATTCTGAGATTATCAATAGGACTATCTGAATTCAAGCTCATATTGACAGCTATGAGTTTAGATTTCAAATCAGTTGCTATGGCACAATTTCTCCATGAAGGATAAAACCATCCATCCATCCCAGTAATCATGAATTAATCAAAATTGTATTGTGAATGTTGTGACTGTCCGAGTAGTCATTACGCTCATGTTGAACTGGGTTGTCAGCAGTTTTTGTATATTTAAACTGGCAGTAAATGGATCCCAAGCTTTAGATATGATCATGTTGTGGGTCGAGAGGTTGGGTTTAAAACGGGCAGCTCACATACAAAAACCTTTAGAACATTGGAAATACATATTTTAAAGTAATAATGCTCAGCCAGCCAGACACAGTTCTTAATATTTTAATCTTTCAGCAATTATGAAAGGTCTGAATGGGCAAAAGATCATTTTAACTCAACCCATTTAGAGTCGTACAATGAAACGGATCAAGTTCAGGCTGAGAGCAACAATGAGATTGTGCAAGAAGAAACCAAAGAGGCCACGAAGCTTGAATAAAGAGAGAAAGAGAGGCAGGAGTGAGGATCTGAGCGAGGGAGAGATGAATTACAGCCAGCTCGTGGAATCGATAATATTACATATCACTACCCGGCTGCGCCGCAGATCTTTTTCTTTCTCCTAACCGAGCAGAGAGGGTGGCAGATGCAAAGAGCAAAGCCTGTCGATTTATGACAGAAATGGGAGCAGAGATAAATGCAGGGAGAATCTTCATCGTGGCTGAGGAGGCAGAGGAATGAGGAACATGTTTAAGAAAAAAAGGGGGAAAAGGCTGAAACTTGGCTTTAAACCGGATATTTTCCTCCTGTTTGTCAGCTTTATATAAACAACTCTCCCACACTTGTGCTTTATTCTCATTTGTGTGACAGCTGCCCTCCCTCTGACTTCTCTCAAGTCCAAATAAAGAAGATTAATACCATGCTGCAACATGCATGTCACTGCCATATAGCACTCCTATACATTTTTACCTACTATCTAATATACATGTAGAAGGCATGATTTACTGCTTTACAGGAAAAACAGATAAAATTAAAATGCATTTCTATAAATTCACCTAAAACCTGTTTTGAACCAGCACATCAGTAGTTTTAGTTTCTAGTTATCCTTCTAAAGTTAATAATTTTGTCTTTTTGTTTTGTACGTTGTTATAAAATTATAACAATAATCGAAACAAGTTTTGAGGAAAACCTTTGTTCATCTACTTTTCATATAAGATATTCCTCAAATTAGCGATTTAAGTGTAAAGAGAATGCTAGCAGGTGACTTTTAGCAGGAAGCTAAAGGCAGAAAAGCTTCTGCTGTCCAAAATTTGCTCTTTTTTTGTTTTTTTGTGCCAGTAATTTATTCAACTACTGTATTTGCTGCAATATAAATCGCTTCAGTCCAAATATATCTAATAAAGTGGAATAAACATAAATGCGTTGCGTTTATGCATCACCGCTGACCACCCGGAAACGTGGGCTGGTGTTGTGCCAAAAATCAATTGGCTGCCAAATGGTGGCCGAGGGAGCGTGCACAGGAGGACTTTAGCAAGAATTAAACAAGATTAACACTTAAAAATATTTTATTTGTTTGCTTGAAATTGTACCAAAGGTGTGTCTCAATTGAACTTTTCCTTAATAAATGCACTATATTTGTCAAATCAGCTGCATTTTGCCTGGGCGGCGCAGTGAAATGCAGCTGATTTGACGTTTGCTCCTGGAGTTCTGGAGCGAGATGAAGGTGGCTCAGTATGGCAAGCCAATTGTCTCATTAATAGCCACATTTACCTATTAATGAGACATTTAACTTGCCATTTTAGTCGAGGGCCCTTTAGTGGCTGAAAATGGTAGTGTTCAATACTTTCCATGTCAGAATGGATGAAACTATCAGATCTCAGCCAAAAATTAGGGAAAAAAAACGTAAATTAGTCGTTTTGCCGTATAAGTCGCAGGGCATGCAAATTTATGCAAAAAGCTGTGACTTATTCAGCAAAAAATATCCATCCATCCATCCATCCATTATCTTTTACCCACTTCTTACATTTTTTGGGTCACGGGGGTCGCTGGTGCCCATGTCCAGCAATCACTGTGCGAGGGGCGGGGTACACCCTGGACGGGTCGCAAGTCCATCACAGGGACACAAACAACCATTCACTCTTTCACTCACACCTAGGGACAATTTAGAGTTACCAATCAGCCTAACGTGCACGTTTTTGGTCTGTGGGAGGAAACCAGAGTACACGGAGAAAACCCACGCATGCACAGAGAGAACATGCAAACTCAACCCAGAAAGGCCTGGGATTTGAACCAGGGACCTGCTCACTGAGAGGCAGCAGCTCTACCAGTTGCGCCACCGTGCTGCCCAGCAACAAACATGATAAATTAAATTGTATGAAACTTTATTGATACCTAAAAAATGATGCTGTTGCAGTGGGCTGTACATTATTGTTTACCAGCTGCAAGAGAATTGTGCAACTCTCCCTTTTTTACTATTTTATTAGACGTCTGCTATGAGAACAATTAATGCCAATCCTATTTTTTTACATGTTAAATTTAAACAAAAGTGACCAGAAATTTATACTGAATGCATGTTTTTTTTAAACACTTCAAAGGAGGTGAAAATAAAACCTCAATGACACTTTGTTCACCAAATCCTCCATAATATGGAAACATGTTTATTTTTGCTTCATCCACACCGTTTTCTATAATTCTAATCTTTTATTTTTTATTTTATATTCATAGTCTCTGCTGTTTTTTTTTTTTATCCAGTAGTTGGCTTAAAGGTGACACCTGAAACTAAAAAACAGCTGCTGCTTTTGCACAGATGACTTTCAGAGCAGCAGAGAGTTTGTTACTCAAGCGGCTGAGACGGAGACGCATTTAAATGCAAATTCTCCTCTCCACATTATCGATCGCTTAACTCTCCCCGCCTGGTGGATGCTGTTATTTTTTTTGCACGCTTTGCAGTTCCCCTGTATTTGTGGATAGTGTGGCACCCCATTATAGAGCTTTGAAATCGATAACCTCAGTATCATTAAGTAAAGACTGCTTGTCTTTGAAGGACTCGGTGCCAGTGCAGAAGAGTTAAAGAACCTTTGATGTTTGCAAGAAATGGACCTGCTGAACATAAATTTTTCATTTTTTAACATAATTATTAACTTCTTTTTTTTTTTAACAGCCTGAAGACGACCCTGAAGAAGCAGCTTTCAGGTGATGTGGTCAACCTGGCAGGAATCCCGCTGTCTGGACGCGACGTCCACCGTGTGGCCTTCTACCTTCAGAACAGCATGGACGTCGTCTCGGCGGTGGACCTGAGCTTCACCGAGCTGCAGGACGAGAGCTTACGCCTGCTGCTGCCCTGCCTGAGCTGCCTGCCAAAACTCACCACGTTAGCTGTCAACGGCAATCGCTTGACAGCCGCCATCCTGAAAGACCTGATGGAGACGGTGAAGGACCCCCATAGGTTCCCCAGCCTGGCCTGGATTGACATGGGCAACAACGTTGACATCTTCACCGTCCCGCAGCCGCTCCTCGTGGCCCTGCGGCGACGCTTCGGCTTGCGCAGCAGCCTCCCCACCATTTATGAATACAGCGAGGCGTTCAGGAGCTACAACCCAAACATGGAGACTTCTGTGGAGGAGCCCAGTCTGTACGAGGAGGGGGATGCGGAAGAAGACACTAGGGGGGAGGAAGAGGAGGAGGATAGACTGGAACTTCAAGCCTGGGGCCTTCGAGCAGGAAACCTGTCCAAAAATGTAACGCTCCACTTCTGTGGGAGGTGATCGCCCAGGGCTGTTTCTTTCTGACTGGCAGCTTCTTGTATCCTGAAGCCTGGCCTGACCTGTCGGTGCTGCAGAAGACGCTGACGTTGGCCCGCACGTTTCTGAAAATAACTTTCAAACGAGGAAATGCGGTGCATCCCCATGGATGCTCAGACTGCAGCAGGCAGCTCTGCTTGTACAGACCATGAGAATAAATGTGTGGATCAGTTTGACCTTCATTTATTCAGGGGAGTTAGGTTAGTGCGTCGCTTTGTGTTCCTAAATCTGTGGGATTTCCAACACTGGATCTTCCCTTTATCTGTAACTGTCCTGAGCAGCCAGAGAGAAAGTGCCTTTCACAAGGGCACGTCGGCAGAAGCTGTTTAACGATAAAAGGAATTAAGTTTTCGCAACCTATTCTGTTTCATTGCTTTGACATTTTAAATGCTTTTTTTTTTACGTAGAGCTGCACAAAAGTCTTCACAATCACAAATCAAACAGTACTTGTTGGAATATTTTGTTTATTCGTTAAAAGCAAAATGACCAACTTGTATTTGTTATGTTCTGGTTCATATTTCTATCAATGATTCTGTTTGGCAATGGAAGAAGTTGTTCTTTGAAAAACTAAATAAAATTAAAAAAGGCTACCAATTTTAATAAATCAAACCATGAGTCTTTATGATTCGATGGCCACGTAGAGTGTCATACCCTGAAAGATGCAGAAATAAAATATTCAGTCAAAATTGCTCCATAATTCCAATCTGGATTACACACACAAAATATGTCAATACTGGATTTACTTAAAAATGTTATGTCAAGTTGTTGCACATATTTTTAAGTAGATGCTGATTAACAAGTTGTCATATGATGTACGCATTAGATTGAAGTATGTTGTACAAGAGTAACTTAAGTTAAACTTAATGTGGTTACTTTCTCGTTCGGTATAAAACCCATGTTCAACTTATCTGATACGTTCAGAGAACTAAATGGATACATATTAAAACAATACAGGATTATTGAGTAAGAGTACCTTAATATTAATTTATTTTTATGTATGAAGACTACGTTTAAATCTAAATGATATAGTTAAGTTCAGCAAACTAAAGCAATATAGGATTGCTGAGTAAGATTAACTTGCTTTGGTTAAGTTATTCCTAATTTAGTTTAGTTTGTCAAATTAAAATCATGGTGAAAATTATAAATGAACTGTTAACAAAGGGGCGAGGAATATCACAACTTTTCAAAACAGCACTTTATGAAGAATTACTAATAAAATCAGCCAGTTTTACAAAAATACTCAAAATTATAAAAATCCTTTACATGTATAAACATCAAATAAAACATACCGGTAAAGTTAGGTGCCACAGTAAATAAACTCAAACCAATCATTTCTGTTGTTCATCGTAAATTCGTTAGAGCCATATTTGGTCTCAAAGGTCAATTTTAAAACCGTAAACTTTCAAGTAAAAATAGTAACAATAAAAAAACTAGAATTTTTTTTTTTTTTATCAATAAATAAATAAAACAGTCAGCCCAAACATCTGCTCACAGATTGATTTCAAACGTTGCGGTCCGTTGGACAGTTCAGGTTCAGGTCGTAGATGATCCCAAACAACAAGGCACAAGCGGTGGCACCATCTTTGAGTTGTGGTTGAATAAAGATACGGATGGTGCTGGAAACATATAGAATAGTACAGAGGTGCCATGAGAAAATAGTTAAGCTTCCAAGTAAACCTTGGCAAAGTTTTAGGTCATCCAGGCTAAATGAGCACAGGTTGAGATGCACTGTTCAAACAGGATTTTTGCACAAAATATTTGAGAATCTTTAGGGAAAATGTGCCATTTTGGCATTTTAGGTGAATTACAGAAGCAGCCAAATCCACTTAAACACAAATTAAGTCAAAAGTTTGTATACTAAAAGCAGATTTAACCATAACTTCCAACGTTACGCAGAAAATGTGGCACGGACGGTCCAACGTTTTCAATTTGTGTTTTTAGTTTACCCTCTGTAACTTGAGTCCTGCTGAAACAATTCTGAGTAAATATCCAGCAAAGTGATTAATTTAATTTGAACAGATGTTTGTGCTTTGACATATGGTTTCAACTTGGGCTCAGCTGCCGCAAGATTTGATCAAAAAGTGCTTTTAATTCTTCCATCACATTTATTCTGATTTTTTTTTTTAAATATATTTATACAATGTCTGGAGTGGACACAAACCAATAAAATCCCACTGGATCCAGACTGATTCAGCTTTTCAGCAGAGATGTTTTGGTCTTGTTGTGCCCGTGCTGCATGTGTGCAGAGAGCACACTTTCAGACAAGCAAGATGTCTGAGCTGATGAAATGATTTCTTCTTCTGCCACGGCTCGTTATCCTCATCCACAGACGCTGACCAGAGGATCTGCTCTTTTCTTAGAAGGTAGTTTTCTCTAATGGTGGTTTGTGAATGATTTAATTTATGAATCTGGCATGAAATAGATTAAATAAATGCTCAGTTTTAGGGTTTAAACAAAATTCTCCATCAGAAATGTACAACTTGTGTCTTTTTGTGGAAAATTAAAAACAAACACTTGAGGCATCTCTGCAGCAGCTCACTGTGTCCTGTCTACGAACAATGTGTTGTGTTCTTTTCCCAGGTTTTGATTCAAAACAAACAAACAAAATGTTGTTTTCTTGTTTTGTGCATTTGTGAACGTTTCTATGAGAGGATAATAAGAGTGTTTGTGTGTGTGTGTGTTGTGGACACGCAGAGTAAATGACTACCTTTGATCGCAGTAATGAAATGTTTGCTCATTTGCACTTTAAGGACGACTCTGTCCCTGAAGTTTTGCTTTTATTGTGAGTTGTTGGCATGAAAACAAGCTGCTCCATCACACACACTCACACAATGTTCCCGTGAAACTTTAGTAATTTGCAAGTTAAATTATTTGACTTTTTTACCTAACTTTATGTTGATAAATCTTATTGTGAATTTTTTGCAAAAGTTTTTTTTTTTTTTTTTTTTTTACTCGTGAGCTTCAGGTTTCGTTTAAAGATGGAATGGTTGTTTGCAGCTGCTCAAAAATAAATCTAATTTCTTTAATATAATGGGGTTTGTGTGGATTTCTGCTGTTTGGATAAAGGTAAAATAAAATGTAGAAAAGAAAACGAGTTGCGATTTCATTAAAAAGGTTTTGTGGTTTTTTACAGAAGCGTTTACACTTCTACTATAAAAGAGTTTTATTTTTATAACCGTTTTAATGCAACTTGTGAAGTTTTACTAACCTGAGTCACTTTTTTGATTCATAAACCTAACTATTAGTTGAAAACATGAAA
>NC_056515.1:29392420-29406797 GCF_014905685.2 Nematolebias whitei | reverse complement strand
ATTTGATCTTTATAGAAACATCTGTGCAGCATATTGTTAGGAACATGTGTTTCTGGCTCCCTCTGTCTGTCCTTATTCTTGCAGGTGCTGTGAACAGTCCCAGCTGATGGAGCACAGCTGTTGGCAATGACAGCTGATAACACCCCATCATAAAGCGGAGTCATTCCACTGCTTTTCGTTGGACCATAGTTACCAAATGATGTTTAACCGACAAGCTTTTGTGCTCTCTATGAAAATTGTGACTCTAACTTACCTTGTGCTCCACAAAGATTCTTGCATGTTTCTTGGAGCATCTGTCTTCCCATTACCTCTTATAACTCCTCTTCAACTGAAAGTCAACTTCTCTTGCAACATTGAGACAAATCTGGTCACTTAGACTCAGCCTTCCACTCCCTAGCCCACCTGCTCTCCAACGAATACCACCTGCCTCTCCTTGTCTCTTTACATTTTCCCATGAGCGCAGAACCAAAGCCCTAACAGTTGCCCTCCACAACTGGAAAACAAACACCAAGAGACTCTCCTTTGCTTCGAGATCCTCCGATCCTTGGTGCTATTCCATCCTTGTAAATAAAACTACTTTTTTACCTCTACCTCTAGTTTGGTGCTTTTCAGTTGTCAGTACCCTGCTGCATTATAACTTGCCAAAACGACACCTATTCATGTAACAAAAGTCAGATGACTGCAAGAGTGAAATGCATCAACGAGGGGAAAAAAATAGACTCATTCTGAAAATGGCGATTCTAATCTACTAATGCATCATTAAACTGTGTGTTCTCCAAACCTGAACATTAATCACAGAGTCAGGCCTGAGCTCAAGCTCTGGGGACCTTTTACAGATATTCTCTCTGCTCAGCATTCAGCATCTGGTTTCCATGTCAGCATTTAATGCTGGTGTTGATGAGGGAGGTTCCCTGCACGGGCCTGTCGGAGGCAGAATAATGTCAACATACTGCTGACTTGTAGCGACTCTGCTAGCGTGGCATTTTCATGTTTGCAGGGGCAGAGCCTGGGGCCGTCCATCTGCGCTCTCCCATCCGCCCCACTAAAGGAAACGACGGTGTCAGATAAACCAGGATCGGGTTCTGGTTTGTAGCTGACACACCCCTCAGGCGTTTCAAGTAAGTGCTTCCTGTCTGTGTATTTACTCAATTATAGCACTTAAATGCACAAAATGAAAGTTCTATATGAAGAAGTCCTTTGGATAAAAGATAAAACATTTCAATAAAGAAAAACCCCGTGCAGAGAGCATGACCTTGATTAATCTACCTGGATTATTGAGCGTGCATCAGGACAAAAGTTTAATGTGTTCCCTCAGAACCAAGTCAACAACCATCTTTTATTTTTAGGAAATAATTATTTAAGTTAAATGATTTTCTGCAACTTAGAAAAAAAAAGGGGTGGTATTTAACAGAATTCCCTCCAATTCCTTTAATTATCTATGAGCTTCCAAAATGGAAACTGTGTCTAAACAAAACATCTTGGAAATGTTTAAATATAAGAGAGGCAGTAAAAAGCTGTTCTCCATCAGATGTTTTGAACCTTTTTTTCATTGCAGCTGGTTCGTGAAGGATTCTGCTCCAAGCGGAGCCAAGACCAAAGATTGACATGAGTTTTACACTCCAGAAACATGATGCTCCTGCTTGAAGTGCCCCAGGCCACACAGAATGTGCTGCAGTAAGCTGCAAAAAAAACAAAAAAAAATGCCATAGAACCCCATGTTTATAATCGTGAAACCTAATGACAATATAAATTTTATTTATAGAAAATAGAATTCACATGAACCAAACGTTTTGAAACTGGAGTTTTACTAAAGTGTATTAATCCAGCTTGGTCTTGGACTAGCCATTAGCTCATTACTCTGGTTTGAATTCAACTCATTTTTCAAACTGAGATTCTCCAAAAAGCTAAAACGAGTAAGATATTAGTTTTTTATAACCTTTCCTTCAGACCTCGTTTCAAAAATTGGTTACGTTTCAATGAAAACTTGTAGTAACCAGCCTGTGAGCTCACACTAGCACACACAGAACTGCCAGTAATATTCATAAATATTTATATTTTTACTTTGTCTGAAGTTGGGACTGATGGGCCCAATGATATTAACATAATAATCAGTTCATTGTCATCATTTTTCTCTTGTGTGCTGAATCTGTGGACTTTTAGTCGTCTTCATTGGTGTTTTAATCCTATTTCAGGCAAATGTAAAACATTTTTAAAGCAACTTCCACCTGATGTGCAAAATATTCTTCTGATGCTGCACTCTTGAATTTAAAAACATAATTTTTTTACGACTGTGAATGTTAAAAAATGTCAAGACTTTTTATGAAGCAAGAAGATCGTTGTAGCTTATCGTTGCACTTTCAGTTCTGATGTGGAAATTTTATGAAATCTAAGAATATTTTTGCGTTCACTTACATAAACAACCTCAAAGATTTGCCAAAAAAAAAAAATTGTTTTATTGGTATATTTCAGTTTGTGTTGTATTTTCTACAAATAAGCGTTAAAAACGTGTGTTTTTCTTTTATTTATAAATCACACTTTTTTTTTTTGTTTGTTTTTTCCAAGATGTTCCAAGGTGCATCAGGAAATCTTGTCCGGGAAAAAAAAAACTGTGGCACCTCCCTGGAGTCAGGACTGGGGGGGAGCTCACCAGCGAGTGCCTGGTGGTCAAGACTTGACTCCTGTGTGTCATGCAATGACAGAGTTATCTTAAAAAGGATGATTAGGAGGAACGACTCTTTCATCTGAACCCGAATGATGTTTGCTTAATGGACTTCTGTGCTAGAAATGAGTTGTCCATAACAAACACCATGTTTGAGCATAGGGTGGTTTATGAGTGTACTTGGTACCAGGCCACCTTAGGCCAAAGATCGATGATGGATTTTTTAAATTGGGACCTGCAGCCCTAGGTCTTAGACACTTGGAAATCATATCAACAAATGGAACATTTCGCTCTCCTAAAATATTTGAGCTTTTATTTTGACATGGCAACAGCCCTCCTGAGCTCATTAGTAACTGACCTTGTTCTTCTCAGCCCTGGGATGTTTCATCAGCCCACAGGTTAGCACTCACCGTACTGAAGTTCATGTGGGAAGCGAAGAGTCTGCTTCTGTTATTTCTCCAGCTATTCCCCCCAGGACACACCGCTCTGACACTTAAATCACAGAAACACAATTATCTGGTAAAGAAACGAAACAATCTGAGCTCCGAGTGTTGAAGAAATACAGAAACTTTCATCAATTAAAAGTCCAGGATTACTTAAAAGAATGCATTGCCCCATGCCAGCGTCTTAAAATATGATTGTTTTGTTGAGAAATAACAATGTTTATGGTCAAACCAAGTAAATAGATCTTGTGAGATGTGTTCATACTGTGTGATGAATGACTTCCAGCTACTATCACCCCAAAATTAGCTTCATATCTGTATAATTGGTTGAGCTGTAAACATTATTGTGTTGGCAAAGGATGATTACCTGTGGCAGCCATCTTGAATTGAGTTGACTCCAAAAGGTAATCACTTGTAGATGTACATCCAATATTTTCTGTGTACTGGTTTATGAAATATTTTGCTAAGTGACAGACAAAGACACACACAGACTGTTAAAAACATTATCGCCCTTTCACTATAATAATAAAAGTGTTATTTTCTAGTAATTTCCACAACAAGGCTGATATTTGTGTTCTGTGTGACTTTTCTGTTGTAGATTTTGTTGTTATTAGTTTTAGAAATTGTATCTAAACTTGTATAGTTAAAAAAAATATTGTTTTTTTTTTTTAATTCCCTAACCCACAGGTCTTTTTTATGGTGCCATGAGATGGCTAAAATTAAATGCAAACAAAAAAACTATAGAGATGTATAGGGGTATGGACGGTGCTAAAGCACCCACTAATGAATGACGGAGAACATGAAATTCTGAAATATAAGAATATATGAAAAATAAATTCCAAAAAGTTGTGTGTTTAAACCCCAAAGATATTTGTGAGATGAGAACTGTGCATATAGGCTCTTTATGACCAGTCAGACGTGGACTGGCAGGCAACCATTACAATTGCAGCTAAAAACTGAATTTGGGAACTATTCATAAATAAATTAAAAAGGACATTTAACATTTTGCTGCAGCGCTCCTGATGATGACAGCTACATGATAAACTCGTTGCTCGCTGGAGAGAAGCCAAGTTCAATTTGTTGAGTGAAGAGAAGAAAAAGTTGGCACGATTGCTAAACCAGATAATTTATTATCAAAATGTACATTTATTAAAATATATCATGTATTCAAAATATAAAAGTAATGCTTTAAATTTCCACTATCATGCACTGATGCTTTTACAACCTTTTCCTGTGTGTGTCAAGTTTTCTATTGTAGCAAATATAACACATAAACTGCATAAAGTGGCCTTAGAAAAAGATGAATCAGGCCTAAGTTTGTGTTGCAAACTTTTCTTGTAGTTAATTGTCTCTATTTGGGGGTTTGCTTTCTCTTGTTTTTACTTTCAATTTTGAGTTAAGGTTTTGTTTTGACTGCGATTCTGCAGCTTTAGTTGAACATGGAGAGGTTTTGTGGTGACTTTAATGAAAGATGTGTATATATTTTAACAATCAACACAAATGACGTGTTTCTCAGCTGTTTTTTTTTTTTTCAATAATCCTATTTAAACTGTTGCATGTTTTGGTTCCTCGTGTTCAGTCCCAGGCTGTGAGGTCATAATCCGGTGCTGTGCAGGCTCATCACTTTTTTTAATGTATGCTTTGTTTACTGCAAAAACAAATATGTAATTATCTGAACTGTAATGAGGGTTGTTGTTTTTTTTTAGTTCTGTGAGGAAAGTAAGTTAATGTTCCTTTTCCCTCTGAAGGTGAATTAAATGTTGTTTTTAAGTTGATCAGAAAGTGTATTGATCATAAGTCTTTGGTAAAAGTGTAAATGTGCATGAAAGCACCTAAAAATGGTATTTTAGATTAAATTTAACTTCACAGTTTACATATTAGGAATTGCTCTTTTCCTTTTATATATATAAATATTTCATTTTAAGTTTCAAACATAAAAAATTCAAGCAAGAATCTCCTCAAAAAATCCTTTTGAAGCAATAATCAAACACTTTTCAGTAAAAAAACAAAACACTTGTTGTCTTTTTGGTTTCAAATGTTGGAGAAAACAGGATGGATTTAATGTTTCACACTGATCTAAATTTGATAAATGAGCACTGTATTTTTCTAAATAAGCTAAAACATGACAGAAAATATGAAGTTTTGCATTTTTCTTGCCTGTACTTGATGCTTAAGCATCTTGAAACTGGACTATTTCTTCTAAATCACTCAATTTCCCCAAAACCTTCTTTTATATATATATATTTTTTTTATAATCCACAGAAAATTTTAAAGGTACACATCTGCCATCTAGTGGCACAGAGTTTCAGGTTTGAAAATAATCTGCAAGTCTTGAGCAACTCTGAATTGTTTCCTCTTATGTTTTTTTATTATATTATTTATTTATTGCATGAAATAAAGTGAACACACATGTGTGATTAATTCCCAGGAGTAATGTTTCTATATTGAGCTGTTTCAGAGCGAGAGAGAGTGAAAATGTTTATGTGTTGAAGTCACATTGATTTGGACCTGAAACACACATGATGATGTTTGAGTACATCTGGATCAGTTGGGATCAAATTAATGTATATTTTGGAGGGTAGCTGCACGATGCTCTGATGTTTCACAATCTTAGAAAAAGAAAGTTGTTGAACTTTATCCCAGAGACTTCATGCAACGTTTGAACTTGTCATCTGGTTCTCATCCAAAGCGTCAGTTTCTACAAAAAAGTAGCAGAGACATGCGTTAACATGAACGTGTTTTTTTGAATAAATCCAGGGATTTGCTCGTTTTTATCGTAAAGTAACAGCTGAGTGGACGTTTGTACAAATTGTTGCGCAAGTTGAGAAATTTGGCAGGTATCTGTGATTATATGCAGTAACTGGGGACTGTTTGTTTATTGTAGGTATAAATGGAGTTAAAAGTTCAGCTTTAAACTGAAACCAGAATATGCCACTTTCTATTTGCTCACATCTTAAAGATTAAATGATTAAAGACGCCATAACAATCTGAGTAATGTTTCTTCACACGGATATTTGTGCACTTTCTTGCTGGAGCAGCTACTTTCACATTACTATAAATGTGTGTGACGCAAGAAGGAGGTCAAATGACTTCATGTGATTCAGCAGCAACACAAAACGAGTTGAAAAGATTAATTCTTCTAACACATAAAGCAACTTGAAATGATCCAGTTCATTTGAAAATGTCTGGAAATGTAAAAAAAAAAATGTCTGGTTTTATAAACGAATGGGAAGAATGACCTTAATTGCAATGTGTGATTCTTGTTTGTGCCTTCTGCGGTTTGAAATGAAGCTGCTTGTGCATATTTTCTGCCTTTTGGCACACAGTCTGTAAACATTTCCTGTAAGCATCTTTGTTCAAGGGGACTTTCCATCTGATCTTCCTGTATAAAACAAAAAGCTTTTGGTCTGCGGGAATCCTACATCTCCTGATTTTGGATCAGTAATAAACCTAACATTTCATTTTTGTTTTTAATCATTTTTTCTTTACTTGATGTGGATTTATTGTGGTATTTAATTCAAATTGAGTTTACTCTCACCAATAAAGATGACGACACCTGCACTCTTTTGTCCTCTAATTTAAATTACCGTATTTTCCGGGGTATAAGTCGCAGCTTTTTGCAAAGATTTGTCCATCCTGCAACCTATACGCCGAAGCAACTTATTTACATTTTTTTCCATATTCATAACACAATTTTTGACTGATGCTTTAAATTTCTAAGAACTGCAATGGCAAGTCCTCCCCGTGCGTACTCTCTTCACTCAGCTGGTGCAGGCGGAGGAACGCTGGAGAGCTCGCAGCAGCGATGGATGGATGGATGGATGGATGGATGGATGGATGGATGGATGGATGGATGGATGTGTTGCAACGGGAGCTGGATGCGGGCCCCAAGCTACTGCAGCTAACTGTGGGCCTCAGGCCTCATCGGACCCCAGGTCTGCCTCCAGCTCACGCCGTCCCCCTGGCTCGGACCTCCCTCAGAAGTGGCAACTCGCACTATCAATAAATCAAGGGAACGTGAATACGGTTTTACTAATTGCATTAAAATCAAGGCAGGAGAAGGTTACAGTTTACAGCGCTGGCCAGTCCGGTCTACGACACAAGATCAGGAACCGAAAGGGCCGGATGTCCCGTGTCATTACAGATTTATTGGCCCTAGACTCCTCCTTTGCAGAAGGGGAGCACGGGCTATCAATGTATGAGGGGGAGGGACTAAATGTGGTCTCTTTTGGACCTTCTGTGAGTTGGCGGGAAAGGAAAAATAAGACGGTGGATAAAAAGCCTTTCTTCGTGATGAGTGAGCAAATAAAGAAATAATAATAATAATAATAATGTCATCACAATATGTTTCCATACAATGGCAAAATTAGTCTCTGCATTTAACCCATCCACCACCAGGTGGTGCAGTGGGCAGCTATTGAAAGCGCCCGGGGGACATTTTTGGGGATTAGACGTGCTGCCCAGAGACGCCACGTGATGTGCAGTGACTGGGGATCGAACCTGGGACTCTCGGGTCCCAGGCCGGCTGCCCTGCCTCTACACCATCTCGGCCCCTTAATAACAAATAAATAAAAACTCTATTCCTTGACGGATATTGAATCCCTGGGAGACTCTTTTTAGAGTTGCTGGACCCGTTTAAACCAGTCAGAACCAGGTCATAATTTCATTATAATCCCGTCTCTGAGCAGATCAAAACCCCAGGGTCAGTCTAGATCGGGGTGCCCAAAGTGGGGCCCGTGGGCCAAAATTGGCTCACCGAGCTGTCCTCATCACTATATTAACATTTCCTTTGAAAAATCAATGTACAATGTATACTCATCGACTCCACCCATTGACTTTATTGTTATTCGGTCTGACTACCATAATTTAATGCACAGATTACACAGGAAAGGAGATAATTTATGTATTTTTAAAATAATTTTTATATTTTATTTTGACAGACTTTCTACCATCCCTCGACAGCTTCCTTCCACTGAATAACTTTTTCTTTTGACAGAATACGCTTAAAAATCACACAATGTTTAAAAGTAAATTATAAATATGAACTGGTTTCAGTGGTGATTTTAGCCTCTTTACATTTAACTCAGCACCTCTGAAAAATAAAGTAACCATCATTAGGACTGTGTAAGGAAACAGTTCACAAACCTTAGAATCACCAAAAATATTGAATAAATATTAAATAAATGACGACGGTCACAAAAAGATCAATAAAATCTGATTTTTTTTTCACAAGGCCCGCCACCTGTCAATCACTCCAGTAGGCACATCAGCAACTGACCAATCAGCAACTGCCATTTGTCCTGAAGTGAACACCTTCACAGAGATTTCAGAGTTTACATCTTTTGTTTCTTGTTACTCTACTGTAATAAACCTTTGTAAAATACACCAAAATGCATTAAATGGCATCTACTTTAATCAAAATTCTCTGGGGGGGGACCCCCAGACGCCCCGCCCCCACCACCACCAACACAGTCTGTTCTGTAATGTTCTTTATACAGAATTGAAGGCTAAATAACTGTATAATAAATAAATGGACTTTACTTAAAGAAGTATTTGCATTTCATGTATTATATTATTGCGTTTGGCCCGCAGCCCTCTGATGGATTTTAAATTTGGCCCGCTCAGAGAAAAAGTTTGGGTACCCCTGGTCTAGATAAAATACTAACAGATGACTGGATGGATGGCGTCGTGACACCCGGCGAAATGAAGCTGTTTTAAGCATTAAATAAACGCATAATAAACGTGACGGGTCAGCGGTGACGCATAATAAATGTGACTTTTATATGTTTTTTTTTCCTCTTCATGATGCTTTTTTTGACTGATGCAACTTAAACTCTGGAGTGACTTATACACCGGAAAATACGGTAACACCTTGTACAAATGTTGCTTTATCATAAAACAGAGCACAATCTCTGTAGAGTTTGATCACTTTTTTAATACTTTAATTTGCCTTTTTATCATATAAGTCTCTTTTCTTGTTATTGCTGACCTCACTTTTAGATTTCCTGGAGATAAAATAACAAATGATCTGAACATTTTCTGCTTCTTCTTTATAGTTTTCTGTCTGATTTGTTGTTGTTTTTATCTTCAGGAACGCTGATCAGATGATTAGACGAGCTCCCGACTGCTGAATGTCGGGACAAGAATTGAAGAAACGTGCATCTTTGGTAAAAGTTATCAAAGAATTTCAAACTTTTTCACAATATTTTCTCTGAAACACATTAAAAACAGAGTTAGCTTAAAATAATAGAAAATAAACATGACTATTAAATGCAGCACTGGTAAAGCTGCGCTATATTGCCACTTTAAATCAGTCATTTAATCCCACTTTAAAATAAAACACAGAAAATTTGAATGTTTCTTAAAAGAGAAATGCTTTTCTGAAAGAAGAGTAAAAACAGCAAAATGAGAACTGATTGTTTTTCAAAAGAGAGCCATTCTGGAGTAAAATATTTAGGAATTAGTTTTGTTCTCTTGCTGTCTTGTCACTGAAGAATAAAGCTTTAATTTTGAATTATGTTAATAGCACAAAAGACTCATCTGTTATCCCAAAAGTAAAAATAAAGAAATAATTACAACATGACAAGAAATGCATTTTTTTGGACAATAGAGATAATTTAGTTTACTTTAATTTATTTGGATTTTTTGTTTGTTTGTTTGTTTGTTTGTTTGTTTGTTTGTTTGTTTTAAACCCAAATAAAACCACAGATTAACAGCTGTCTGATTTAAAAAATAAATCCAGAACTAAACCAACAAAAGATCCTGCAGTAGTTATTACAAATTAGTCAAAAATAAATGTACAAAAAGTTGTTTTTTGTCTCCAAATGTACACTTTGGATTCATGCACACTACAGGTTTACATTTTGAAGCTCCATTTATATCTTTATGAGGACCAAAAGGATGCATTTATGTTCCCAAGAAGTTAAAGATCAAAATGCAGCATGCACTCAGAGGACTGGTTTGTGTTTGGAGCTATTTGTGTCCTCTTTAAGAGCTGTGTTGGTGATCTCCATTTTGTTTAAAAGCCGAAGAAAATGGTGAAATAACAAATGTTTCTACTTGAGGTGCCATCCCAGTTAGAGGACTAGTTCCCCTAAAACCACAACTGGGTGCTTGTTTCTCTGTTTACAAAAAGCCATTTGGAGTAATAGTTTTAAGGATTAAGTCTAATTCTGTTCGCACTTCCCTGCACGTGAGAAAAATCTTTAGTCTGCATCCTCAGACGAAGATGCACAGAGAGGAGGAAAAGTGTGTCACTGCTGGCCTGAAGGCCTGCGCTCATCTTTTACTGTGCGTGATGAAATAAATTCAGCGTACGATCACTGCACCATGATGACTCATGAATTTAAAAGCAGCGTCCCATTCCATTTCGTGGCAGTCAGATGAAAGTGTGAACAAACTGTAAACTTTTCATCTCTGCGTGATTTGGGAGCATCATGCAGTGAGAACGTGGAGCACAGACCCTCAGCCCCCTCTGAATATATTGCGCTTTCTGCTGCCCCCTGCTGGTTCTCAGCTGTTGCTGTTAGTGTTACGCAGGAAAGCCCTCTAATCTCCTTACTGCAGCAGCCCTGTGCGCGCGCACGGACACGGCCTGGTTGAATGTGGCGTTAAATAAGCTTTTTGGTATTTTTAGCACAAAATGTAAAATTTAAAAAAAACCTCACTACTGGGATAAACTGAATAGGTTGTGTAAAAGCAGCGCTTGGAGCCTCTCTGGTGCGTCTTTACGCACGGATCCAAAACACCCACTGAAGAAGCCGATTGGCTGCTAAAGATACCACCGGCTCAGCTCGCTCTGTGGTTGGCTGCGGCTCTTCTGGCCCTTGTTAACGCCACGCACGCTCACACACATGCACACACGGGCAGCCGAAGAGAGGGAAGACGTAATGGTTTGATTCCCTGTGCACTTGCAATGGTCGTCGCTCGGACGTTATTCGTCAGATTCCTCTAACGGGAGGAGAGATGAAGGTTTGTGCTTCTGTTTAAATGCTTGTATTGTTTGGATTAAAGTGTTTTCTTGAAGGTATGCGCACGAGGCTGCAGGGATGTGCAGGGGATACCCTTCTTAATGTAAATTCAGAGCAATTTGTCCTTTTCGGTGCATCAACAGGCTAAATCCCTTACAGTTCGCGTTTTTCATCTGGGTCAGTTTCCATTCCGGGGCTGTTTTATCTGTTTTTATTTATCATCTGGAGTCTGGAGACTCTTCCTGGTCATGTCCAGCCCTGTTGATGAGCAGTAGGTACACTGTGTAGCCCTGTAATGAGCCTGCGTTGACCCCGGTGTGATAGTTTATTGGACTAAAGCCTCGCAGCGCCGTCCACTCGCTGTCAGGCTCTAATCCTCTCTAACCGGATAGAAAGCTGCGCTCAGTCGGAGCCGGGGATGTTTGGGTCCGGATCTGGACACAGGACACGGGTCATCCCCGAGCAGGACTCCAGGACACCCTCTCCTCTTGTCCTCCTCTGTGGAGTGTTTGTTTGGAGCAGAGATGCTGCAGCTGCATGAAGGGAAAAGGTGAGGATGCTGAGGAGCTCCGTGCTGATGATGAGCGATGAGGATGATGTCATGCTGCTGGATGCTGGAGGCAGTGCTGGTGACAGACACAGAGCAGTGTCCCCCTCCACCCCCACCCCCCATGCTAATGGTCAGCAGTGATATCAGTGAGAACACGGTGTGAAAACCAGTTTATCACCTGCAGCAGCCATGGTGCTGAGTGAGAGGACCTGCTGAAATCCACCTGCTTCTCTTTGCTGCTCAGCTTCGAAAGTTTTATTGGTCCATGAGTTCACTGCATGTTCACTAAACTGTTTGGGGCGTTCACAACTTTTAGAACGTAGATCCTTTACATTCAGCTGTGACTGATTTTTACCAACTTTTTATTTAAGTTACAGAAAAACTGATGAAATCACCAAACAGAAACAACATGGTGGTTTGATCAATGAGAGCTGAATGAGCTTGATGAAATTTGTCAAAGAAGCTGCACTGAGTTGTTGAAGCTAAAACAGAATTAAAATACGAAAAACTAAAGAAAATCATAAAATAGCTGAAAGTATTGAAAGACTATAAACTAGTTGCAAAAATCTGTCTAAAAGCTAAATGTAGCAATAGGGTTGCTAAAGTAGCAAAAAGGTGGCTAAAAGCTAAATGTAGCAAATGGACTGCTAGAAGCTAAATGTAGCTAAAAGGTGGCTATAAGCTTTATGTAGCAATAGGATTGCTAGAAGCTAAAAGTAGCAGATATGGCTAAAAGATAAATGTAGCAATAGGATTAGAAGCTAAAAGTAGCAAAAAGGTGGCCTAAAAGCTAAATGTAGCAAATGGATTGCTAGAAGCTAAATGTAACAAAGAAGTGGCTAAAACATAAACACAGCAACGTCTCAAAGTAGTAGCTACAAGGTAAGTGTAGCAAAAGAAAAACTAAAAGCTAAACATTGCTACATCTTAACGAAAAGCAGCAAAAGGCAGGTAAAGGTAGCAAAAGCATAGTTAAAAGCTAAAAGAAGCTAAAGTGTTACTTAAAGTAACAAAGGGCTATCTAAAAGTGTTAAATGATTAGTTTGAAACTAAAATGAGCAAAAAAAACTGCCTAAAAGATAAATTCAGCAAAAGGCAAGGTACAAATTTCACACTTAGCTAAAAGATAAATGTAGCAAAAAATATTGCTAACAGTAGCAAAAAGGCTCAAAGTAGCAAACAGCTAGTTAAAAGTATTAGAAGATTAGCTAGAAACTAAAAGCACAAGAAAACATGTTATTGCAAAATGTAGCAAGGTTAGCTACAAGCTAAAAGTAGCAGTAGCTAAAAACTATAAAATAAGTTTAGGAAGACAAAAACAGAACAATGCTGAATCAGATTTTTAAACTGAACTTTGTTGTGAATGAATTGAAATCTCATTGTATTTGTGTGAAGAAATATTTGTCAATAAAGTTAAATATCTCAAAAAATATTTAAAACAATTTAAAAAAAATAAAAAAGTCATAGCACCAATTTCTGTATGAGCAGAAGGCATGTGTGGAAGTTTAAATTAGCACATATGCAGTTCAATTGCAACAAAGTACTAAGGAAAAAAAATGAAAATAGTGTTAGTATAACATTAAGTTGGAGGCACAGGAACCATTTGATCATTACAATGTTATTAAGTCAATAAACTGTGAAAATAATGTCACAAACAGCCTTAATGATCATCGTTTTATTCATTTATTATAGGTGTTGTTTTTAAAAGGGCCACAAACAATAATTTTTCATTTTATTCATTATAAGTTCATCTCAACCCTTTGTTAAGTTTCAATACTATTACTGCAGTAAATGAGTAAAGTGTACAAGTTACATATTTTTTGACGTTCTTAGTATTTTTCATTTGTTTCTAAATGTGAAACAAAAGTTGGAGGGTTTTTTTTTATTATTAGAAATCTTATTAGAAAATTGTGAAGTCAGAACAATTTGAGAAGTTGCATTTTCTGTCCAGAAAACTCAGTTTAGGAAGTTAAAATGTTTTTACGCTCCATATTCAGCTAGCATCAGCTGATCGCAGTACTACCTGTGCAAACTTCGGCGCTTTCAGCAGAAACCTCATAATATTTCTGTCAGAATAACCAGTTGAACTCTATTCCTCCAAAATGAGGTGGTTCAAAGAGCTATCTGCAACAGGTAAGATATGCATTGTTCATAACCTTTCCATAGCAACCTTTTGGAAATGGTGTGAAGTAGCCCTTTAAGAGATGTGGCAACACAACAGAGCATCAGAACTCTTCAGGGCTATTAATTTTAGATTTTTTCAGATATTATTAAATCCTTTCCATAGCTGTTAATCACAAAACTGCAGAAGATAAGAGAACAGAAGGCTTTACTCTGTGAAGTTAATGTTCCCATGGCACATTGTCACTCATTTTGTTCCAAGGAAACAAAATGGATGTTTTTGTTTTATTGACTAATCTGGTTTAAATTGAAAAGCTGCTTTTCTGTCCCTGTGGGAGGGGGCCGCGTTTTCTTTAGCAGCAGGCACGTCATGCTGGGGAAGGCTGTTGATGATCAAGGCTGTTTGACTGGATTCATACAGTTTCAGTGAATATTTATCTGAAAACGTCGATTCAGGATTCATTCTGTTGTTTTCCTGGTTTTGCTTATGTTGTTTTACAACCTAAATGTTTCTGGATAACAAAGTCCATGCTCAATAATCCAGGTATACAATCCAACATTTTTCAGTCAGGTCATCTGGACCGTTTCTTTTTGTGTGCTGAAACGATTCGCCTTTGATCCGGAAGGCTTCATC
>NC_056515.1:29357265-29382420 GCF_014905685.2 Nematolebias whitei | reverse complement strand
AAGATTTAGCTTTCTATCTTAATCTCTGCAGTTATAATGATAATCTGATAATCCATTTCCTTGGTGTTCTTTTAGGTTTGAGGATCTAACGCAGTCAACTTAATTAAACAGCTTTACGTCTAGTTTTATTTGTGATCCCTGGATGAATGAGTGAATGTGAATGTAAATACTTTATAAAACCTAAAAGAGTTTTTAAAAAGGCGCTATGTGTGGACCCCTTTTTTAAAATTAGGATTAAACCATAAAAATATGGAAATGCATTGAAAGTCTTGTCCGATTCCAATTTTTCAATACTTCTTGTACATTCAGCCTACATTGGTGTGAAAATTTTTAACAAGCTGTCAACATTTCCAAATCCATCCTGAAGAAATACAAACTTGGTTTAAACTTAATAAATTATCATTAAACTTGGATAAAACTGATATTAAGTAAAAAAAAAAAAAAAAGAGAACTGTTGATGTTCCATTTAGAGTCGAGGGTGTTGAGGTTTGTAGAGTTAGTGAGGTGAAGTTTTTGGGTGTTATCATTGATGAAAAGCTGACATGGAAACATCACATAAATGATGTAAGAATAAAAATAGCTAAGTCTATTGCAGTACTATACAAAGTAAGGGACTTATTGAATGATAAACTCTGTATATGTTGTATAACGCAATAATTGTTAATCTATTATATTGATATTCGGGGGAAAGGTGTGTAAAACAATTACAAATCCTGTTTTTGTTTTACAGAAAATAGCTGTAAGAATATTAAGCATTTCAGTCACTCATCAAGTACTTTATGTTATAACCTGAAGTTATTGAAGTTTCATGATTTGGTAGATTATAATATTTTATCAGTTATGTATAGGGCTCATGATAACACATTACCTTTAAATATCCAATTAAATTTTGTTAAAAGAGAGAGTTGTTATAATCTTAAGGGGATAGAAAGATTTGTGAAACCTAAATTTCGAACTAGTTTGAAGGGACGGTCTACTTCAATCCAAGGAATTAGATTATGGAATAATCTGGAGAGTGATGTCAAAAATGCGTATGTTTAAGAGAATGATCAAAGCTGGTTTGTTAAGAAAATATGAAATAGCTTAATGTGTATTTGTATGAATTGTTGCTCGAGAAGGAGTTCTTTATTTTGTTTTTGTTATTTGAAGATTATTATTGTTTGAATTAAGTTTTTAGAAAAAAGGGGCAGATATATCTAATATTTTTTTCTTCTGTCTGCCGCCTTTCATTTTATCTGTGACTGCGTTTCTTATTGTATGTAAAATTGTGTTTTTGTTTTTAAAAAATGAATAAACTTTATAATAATAATGAAAAGAAGACGAGAGTTGTTGCAGCGACCTCTTTATGTGGTGATGATGCAACACCTCTGGGCAGAGTTCTCCTCCACGCCCATGATCATTGAGGCTTTTTTCTGGATGCATCCAGATTCCCAAGAGTGATCTGTGAAGCTTTAACCGTTTTTTTATCAATAATACTCCTGACCTGGACTTTGTAAACATTGACTGCCACTATAGGGTCATTTGCTGGCCAGTCTGTGAAATGCTCCAAGGCGCTGTCCTACAGATGTTAGACAGATGTCTAAACCGTGCAAGTTTACTCTTAAAACATAAACGTAGAATCTCCATCTTCTCACTGAGATTAGTTTTGGATGCATTGTTGAATTCTCACTCCCAAAGGAAACTGAGCTTATACTGAAGAAGCAGCTGTGCCCCTAAATATAAGCAGCAGATCCTTCAACAGAAAATGCCATCTAGTAATATTTTATGATCTTGTAGTGGAGCAGGTCAAACTGAAAACCATCTGATTCTGGTCTCCAGACAGGTCCATACTTCCACAAAACCTCGTAAAAACTCAGCTGAATTATTTCAGCGATGACTCTCTCGTGTTGTCTGGCTCGTTTTGGTTTAGTCCTACTGAAACTAGACGATCTGCGTGACCCAATTAGTTCAGTTTTAGGTTGCTGTTTGTAGTTTATGAATTTTGATCTTCACAAGTGGATTTTATGAGGTCAGATACCTCTGCATCCAGCTTTCCTCCCCTGTGGCTTCTCTGTTTTTCTTCTCTGTCAGTATTTGGTGCTTTGCTCCCTCAACAGATTTATGCATGCATCTGTGTGTGCATAAGCTGTAGTATTCCAATTGTATCCTAACAGCCCTTTAAGGAATGTCTCAATTATGTGCCAAAAATCTGACAATCATTGTGTCCTAAGGTGATTTTTGGAAACACAGAGGTAATGCTTAATGTTCTGAGGTGTATCGCTCATGTAGAAAGCATTTGTCACTTGTTTGCTTTGAATTCCCTGCATGCAGAGCTTTCAGTGCACTAATGGAAGTGAAGGAGGGGGGGGGGGATCAAGCTGCTGGCTAAAAGCCAAAAATAACTTGTTTTTTTATGGCCAGACCACAATGGATTCTCCTCCTGGAGAATGAGATAAATATTAATTTTTAGTGGCTTCCATCCCAGATGAGGGAGGACGTTTCTAACCAGGAAGAGAGTTAAGCAGCAAAACATGAGGTCACGTTGATGCCAACGGCGAGTAATGTGAGTTATTATGCAGACGGAGCGCTGCAGGAGTATTTGCTAAATACTGGAATAAAAAGATACATGAAACTATAAAATCCCACTAAAAATTGTGCTCACTTAGTGAACTGTTAATCTAGATTATTCAAGCCACTACGCTGCTTTTTTTTTTTATTTTAAGCAGTGGTGGGATGTAACTAAGTACAAGTACTTTGTTACTGCATTTAAGTACATTTTTCATGTATTTGTTCTTTGCTTAAGTAGAGTTAAACATGGGTACTTTCAACTTTTACTCCACTAAATTTTACATCTGTACTTTCTACTACACTACATTTCTATAATGCGTTGCGTTACAAGTTACATTCTTGTTGCATTTTTTTGATTTGTTTGTTAGTTTGAAAGTAATCAATGGTGAGAGGGGAGTTGTTTCATTTAATCACTGCAAAGTGGGCGGGTAACGTTAAACCTGCCTTCAAGAAATGGATTCCACCACGGAGAGTCAGACAGAAGATACACACCACCCATGGCCTTATTGAAAGACTATTGAAAGATTATTGAAAGACTATTCAGTACAGCTGGACAGATTCTCTCTCCCAAAAGAGCCAGACTGGACTCAAAAAACTTTGAAAACCAATTTCTTCTGAACTTGAACAATAAATTCTTGCTTCAACATTAAAATGTGTCAGTTCATGGGATGTTAGGAGACAAGAGATGTCTCTAAATGGCTCGACACTCAGGTCCAAGTTTTGAAAATGGTGTCAGGAAGTTAAAATATCGTTCACTATTGACCCATTACAAGGTTGACCAGACAGTATTTTAACTAGAGTTGATGACAAACTGGAGTTGAAATGATCAGAGTCTATTCCTTTGTTAGATCTGTCTAATATTCCTTTTTTTCAACTTTTACTTAAATGTGTTTACTGCAGTTAAAATGACACATTTTGCTTTGTGTTAAATAAAAACTTTCAAAGGTACAATCATTCTTCTTATTTTACTTAATGGCATATAACTCCGCAGGTCATCCGTGAAATTCTGATGCACAGAATCACAAGTCCAGGTGTGAACTGTGTCACAGAGTAAACACAATAAAAACATGTATTATCTGCAGCATTGTTCAGTAAAATGACACAACACTATTAATGTATTACAGAAAATATACATATTTTTAAAAGCAAGTACTTATTTACTTTTACTTAAGTAAAAACATTAATGTGGTACTTCTACTTTTACTAGTGTACATTTTTGTCTGTTTATTTGTACTTTTACTTAAATACAGTGTTTGAGTACTTTTTCCAACACTGATTTTAAGTAATTGTTAATTGTATCATAAAGTCGTGTTTTCATTATTTTCATGTCCAAGTCTCAAACGTAGATCCTGTTGTGTTGAGAAATGTTTATGTTGGTCCTTTAAAGTCCGAACAATGACTTTGTGGGTAATTACATGATGTCAAGCTCAGAGTATGTGTTGTGAATGATCCTCAGCTACTACCACATCAAATATTAGCATAATATAATAGGTAACAGTTATTGACGTTTTTGTGTTTTTAAAGGTCTGTTGGCAGCCATCTCGATTTGGGTTGACAATCAAACGCAGGCAAAAATGTTATCATCCACCTTTGTCTTTCAGGGTTGGTCAATAATTAAGCAACAATTATTAACGTGTATGTTAAATAATTTGTACCTTGAAGACACGCTGTCCGTGCTTCTGCCTGCAGCAAAGACAGAGCTTCCTCTTTCTCATCAGGCCTCTACAAGCAGCGCCTTGTTCCTACAGATTACATAATAATTCCTTAAGCAGATGGATGAGGTCGGATCACAGGATGTTTGTGACGGGTCAGAGACGAGCGCTGCCTTTAAGACGGGACGTGGCAGCTCCATGTGAATTGCATTGTTTTCCACACAGAGAGGAACCACAGAGAGGGCTTTTACATTAGGCTCATGTCAGCTATTGATTCTGCCGGCCAGAGAACAACAGAAGTGTTTTTTTATTTCTCCTCCTCCTCCTCCTCCTCCTCCTCCTCTCATCTGTATGCTCTGAGAAAGTGTGGCGACTCCCATCGCAGCATCTTTGCTCCTTGTCTTCGTGCTGTCAGAGCAAAGCAGGAGACTGAACCTGGACTTTTAATCTTTTCTATCCAGAAAAACAGGATCTGATATTTCCCTTAACCTAGCTTAATAATGATTAAAATATACTTTAGATGACTTTTATGTTTTAGTTTATATTAAACTGTTCATTCAAAGTTATTTAGTAAAGATCATGCATAAAAACATTACATTCATAAAGAGACAGAGTGCCATATTTAGCTAATGGCAATTTTCCATCTGCAGTCCCAAAGCAGGTAAACATGATACCCACAAAATAAAATACACGCTCTCATAATCAATACCACCAACAGAAAATGGCCTCTGGTTACTTTGGAAATTGAGTATATATATTTTCAGGAATGAATCAAACATGCCCTGAAGGAATCCATACTGCTGGCCACCTTGCAAAGTTTAGTGGGTCTGTCCCATTCAAGGATTTTTTTATTGTCATACCAGCTCACATTTGCATGTTTGTGGTATGAAATTCGGACTCAAGACCCAGATCAAGAAGCCTAACAATTAACAAATAAATAAATACAAAAGAGTACAAATAAATAAAGTTTAAAAAAAAAAGCTGAATGAAGTGCAGCTCGAGTTCAGCAGTCTGACAGCTGCAGGGGTCTTGCTCTGAATGCTCCTCAGCTGCCTGCTTGAGGGGCGGGGCTTGAACAGACTGTGTGCAGGATGAGTGGAGTCCTTCATGATGCGGAGCGCCCTCCCCTTGCATCGTGAAGTGTAGCGGTCCGAGGTGGTGGGAAGAGTGCTCCCCACAGTCTTCTGTGCAGAATTAACCACCCTCTGCAGAGACATCCTCTCAGCAGCAGTGCAGCTGCCGTGCCACACGGTGACGCGGGTGCAGAGAACGCTCTCCAGGTCGGTAGCCTATTCAAGATGGCCACCACTGCTAAACACAGAAATGGCTCTAACAACTAATTTTACAGACAATGAAATAAAATTTTATGTGATAGTAGCTGAGATTTACCCCCAACACACACCCCAATTGCTACCTGAGTGAGATTTGTGTTTAAAACTTTGCCTTTAAATATCAGATCCCCCTCAGTTTGTGTAGCAGAAATATCCCCCGAAACACTGGAATGATTTGAATGAAACTCATAAAAATTAATCAACATGTCTTTCATTTGTGTCTGCAATTGACTATGTTGGAGATTTTCCATGAAACGGCGGATAAAGTTTTGTATTCAGAGTTGCTTTGAGTTTTTGAATGTGTTTGTCCTCCGCAGGCGGGGGCCTCGTCCATGTGGGCGTCATGCTGCGGGCTGCTGAACGAGGTGATGGGCACGGGGACGGTGCGAGCGCAGCAGCCGGGCTTCGGAGCTGGAGCGGGGCCCTTCCGCTTCGCCCCAAGCACAGGGTACTCCACCTACCCCCCCACCAGCTCAGGGAGTGCCGGGCAGCTGTGCAAAGCTTGCGGACTGGCCTTTTCTGTCTTCAGACGCAAGGTTAGACAGTGACTAAAGCCAACTAACAATAAGTGGGTTTCTCTGAAGTTTAGAAGCTTTGACGGGGCCAAAGATACTTGAGCTACACAATTTAATATTTAAAATAATCGTCTAATCTTAAAATATTTTAAAATTTATTCTGGTATATCCTTTTCATATTACAATCATTTTCTCCAAACAGGTGTGGTCTTAAAATGCAATTACATATGTACCGTATTTTTCGGACTATAAGGCGCAATATCAATGAACGGGTCTGTTTTCATACATAAGGCGCATTAAGTGAAACAAAACAGTCAGATAAGTCAAACTTTATTCAACTCATTCACAATAATACATAAAATCAGTTTGAGGTCAGTAAGCACAACCGGAATTAAAATACAGTATTGCACATGCGTGCTCTTTGTAACTGTCCCATGATGCGGAGCAAAAAAGGGGGAATTGGAAATTCCCCCTTTCGGTCCGTTCATGAATGTTTTGAGCGTGATAACTTGAAAACTGAGGTACCAACTACTATTTTGCTGTGTGCCTGCATCAAGGCATATGAAAGTTTCCTTTCAAAAACTGGGTTGCCACATCAAAATCCAAGATGGCCACCACCATATAGATTTAAACCGGCCACCCCATCACTTGAGGAAACTATGTTTTCTAGTTTTTATATTGCTTAAAAGTGTAGTCTTCTCAAATGATTGGGGTGGCCAGTGAGGAGGCTGAAAAATAATCTATGGTGACCAAGGCCACCATTGGCCACCCCCTGACTCCACCATTACACATGGTGGTGGATCAAATTGCTCCCTCCATTTGCCAGGATCCATCACACTGCACCACCTTGGGCAGGAAAAAACTACTTCTGTTCTACACAATGTAACTCCTATACACTTGAATATCTTGCACCAAAAACATTAAGGTTTACTTGTATTCTTTGTGCAGTTCCAGAACAGAAACATCTTGAAAACTACAAACATTCACTATTCAACTCCCTCAGCTACGAGACACATCAGCGTACCTCTGGTTTAGTTAGATTTTTCCTGTTTTTTTAATTTGTTAATACCTGGATCTAATTTTCTTTCATATTTGAGAGCAGAAACTTTGAGTTATGTCTGAGAAACAATCTGATACTTACCTAATTTCTAAGTTATGTTTGATTTACATGTTGCCTTGTAGTAACACAGTAGTTCAGACATTTCCAGGATCTCTGCCCAGCTCAGAGTTTTTTTTTTTGCCTGAACACATCTGTCTTCCAGCCTGACAGCTGATACAAACTCTGCTTCCTCACAACTAAAGATCATGCTTTCATCCTCCACACACTAGTTGCCTTTTCTGACAGCGGGTCGACTCCTGTTTGAATATCTTTGCAGTATATTAAAAAAAAAGTCCTGCCAGAGGGATTAACAGCTGATTGAAGAAAAGCGTCTGTTGAGCTGGAAAATGTGCTCGTGGTGGATGTGGAGCCAGTTGTGCTCGAGAGATAAGAAAATGTTCACCACCGTGTCTGACCTGTTTTTCTGTCCATTTGAAGTGTCGTTTGACTCCGTCGCTCTGCATCAGTGTTAAACCTGTTAAATGTCAAATATCACCGGGAGCTACTGGAGCTTTTCTTTGCTCTGTTCTGGAAATGACCGGTTTAAAGTTGGTCTTTTTTGTTGCCGTCTTACATAGATGTCTGTTTCGCACACAGGCAGGTGATGGAGAGCTGAAACGAGAGATTACACAGTAAATTTATACATAAATTTGAATATTGATCAGAATTTACTTCTCTGTTGTGTTTCTTTGTATTTTTCCCATTTTATTGCCCTAAACTGTATCTCCCTTTTATGCTTCTGTATGCAAAATGCACTGTTGTGCTACTTAAACAATTAGCTTGTTTATTTAATGGACTCTGACAGCATGTGTCTCATCGTAATTAACAATTTGCGTAAAGTGTATCGATGTGTTCAAGTGCTGAAAGTGCCCAAAAAAAAAAAAATAGCGCTAGCAGCTAGCAGAGTCCTTTGCTGTGTTTTGTTTGTTTTTGGACGTTTCTGAGCTCCAATTCAGAAAATTGAGCTAGAACACCACCCAAAGTGAAATTCAGACTTGAAAAGTTTCATATTTGTTATAAGCTCAAAATCCAACACTACTTCCTACAAAATGGTAGAAGTTGCTGCATTAAACTTTTTGAGCTTCTGTCAGTTTGTGTATTAGGTGTATTTAAACTTGTTCGTTTTTGACCTCCTTCCAAAAGTCAAGTTTTGTTGCTCTATTGTGCAGATTTTTGTGTGTTGGCTCCTAAAGCCTTTCTTCTTTATTTAGGTTTAGCAAAGCAGAAAGATGCACAGAAATAAAGGAGCACGACATAGAAACATCCGCGTGACCAGAAAAGAAAATCACTGACTTTGCTACATCAAGGACAAAGACAAAAAAATTAAAAATTATTTAAAAAAATGAATGGTGATAAAACATTTTGAGACAATACAATAATGAATTACAGAAATGATTTTTTTTATTACATATTTGAATTTTAAAAAATGCTTTTCTGAAAGGGTAAAGAATCGTGAGAATAATAAAATGTAGGAGAAAAAAGCAAAAAATGCTATTAAATAATAGATGGAGATAAACTAGTAAACACTTTTTTAATTATTATTATAGTATCTTTTTTAAACATTTTCACACTTCCTTTAAATTTTTTTAATTATTTTGGCAGCTTTTGTCTTCCATAAATTGACTCCTAATCCCCTTTTTATAGCAGTCATGATACATATTTAAAGAGATCTGACTCTAAAGAAATATCCATCCAATCTAAAATTATGTCACAGTTCATTTTTGTTTCATCCATTAAAGCAGCCGTAAAGCTCCTTTGCTCTATTTGTCAGCACTTCCATCAGATAAACCTGCAGCTGGTTCATTTATTCATCAAAGTAACACGAACAACAAACAGTTTGTTACACTGAGTTACACATCAGAGCCTTGTTTAAAAAAAAAAACAGATGAAAAATAAACTCGAGGACAAATCTGGTTGCTTCATTCAGAAGAAAACCGGTTGATCGTGTGCATCTGTAAGCCTTGCTCCTCTATTCTGCAGCACATCTGCTGTGACTGTAAGAAGAGTTTCTGCGCTCTTTGCTCCGTGCTGCAAGAAAACCTGCGCTGCTGCACGACCTGCCACCTGCTGCGGGGCACGGCCTTCCAGCGGCCTCGCCTCATGCGGCTCCGAGTCAAGGACCTGCGCCAGTACCTGCTGCTGCGCAACATCCCCACAGACATGTGCAGGGAGAAGGAGGACCTGGTGGACCTGGTGCTCTGCCATCAGGGGGCACGGGAGACCTCGACGCCTGTGATGGAGGAGGATGAGGACGAAGAGGAAGAGGAGGAGGAGGAGAAAGAGGATGAAGATGAAGACGACGACACAGACAGTCTGCACTCGCTCCCCCACTCGCGTGCAGCGTCTCCCCCGTCGGCGACGCGCTCCACCTCTGAGCAGTCGGTCCTGTCCGCCTCTCAGGGAGACGCGCTCAGTGACAGTTCAGGGACCACCAGCCAGGTTTGTGCTCCACCCCACCACACACGAAAACATCACTCCCTGATTAACACACGCTGCACTTCCTTCACATCTGGCCTCATTCTGTCCAAAAATCATTAATTTCTGAGGTGTAACAAACATATTTACAAGATTCACAGAGGCTGTTTGAAGTCAGACAAACATCCGTCCTCTTGTGGAAACACAACCCATATTCCATGAACGTTGGGACGATGTGTTGAACGTAAATAAATCACAATGTAATGATATGCAATGCATATAAATCCATATTTTATTTACACTAAAATAAACATCTCAAATACTCTGGCAAAAAAATTTGTTTTTATTAATTTTAATTTTATGGCAGCAATAGAAATGGGGAAAGGTGCAACAAAAAGCTCTAAAGTAAATAGCTGCAACAAGTCAGTAAACAAACGGGATATTTTTAGAAAGGCTGAATCTCTTAGAAGTAAAGATGGTTCACCAGTCCGTGAAAAACTATCTATAAATAGTAGAGAAATGTTCCTGAACGGAAAATTACAAAAGTTTTGAATATCTCATCATCTGCAGTTCATAATATTATCAAAAGATTTCTAGAATCCAAAGAAATCTCTGAGCACAAAGTTAATGATGGATGCTCGTTATGTTCAGGACTTCAGGCGGCGTTGCGTTAAAAACGGGTCTCATTCTGTCATGAACATCACTGCACGGGCTCAGAAACCCTGTCACAACTCAGTGTCTGTGAACACAGTTCACTGAACCATCCACAAATCCAAGTTAAAGCTCCATCATACAAAGAAGAAACCATATATGAACACCATCCAGAGACGCGACTGTCTTCTGTGAGACAAAGGCCACTTAAAATTTAAAAAACTGATCAGCTTAATCAGACTGTCAAATTGTGTTTGCAAACCTCATAGGCCTCATCTTCTATAATAAAGAGGAGAGGGACCCTGTTATCAGCACCTATAAAGAAAAAAATCTGCCTCTCTGATGGTATGGGGGTGCATAACGTTTCTTAATTTAGACCTTTATGTTATGTTCCATTGTGAATATGATTTTAAGGGATCTGCAGATCACTACACTTTGTTTTCATTTACATTTTACACAACATCCCAACTTTTCCAGACTTGGGATTGTAGGTTTCTATGTTGTGTTCTGCTCCTGGATGTTATGAATGAATCCTGAAAATCCTCTGCGCTTCAGTGAATTCTCAGCGGTCAGCGTCCACGTGACATCTGGAAACAGCTGTGTTTGTGTTTCATCTCGGAGCCGTCAGAGCAGCTAAAGCTCTTTAACTTTGTGTTTGTTACGTCGGCCGCTGATTCTATTATGTAATGGATGAAAAATAAATAAATAAAAAAATAAAACTTCCCACAGTGCCAGGGTAAATAAACACCACATCACAGCATGCAACATTATTTTTCTGTGAACTTTTATTATTTTTAACATTTAAAATGATTGGATGTTTTTACTTATTATGGCAACCAAATATATAATAAATATTGAGCAGACTGACATATTTTGGCACTTTATGACTTGATCTTGTTTATGAAGACAATAAAACCAAATGCAAAAAAAAAAAAAACTGATTTTAGATTTAAAGTAAATTATTCAATTAAAATCTGAAACCAGCCGTAACTGAATGTGTTTGTGCAAAAAGAATTAAACATTGTTGCCAAAAAGTTAAAGGCAGACAACCATATTTAGCCCCATGTCTGTGTGTGAGTTTGTCTGTTAGCAAAATATTTTACTAACCACTGGACAAATTTCAAGGAAGCTTTCAGAAAATAATTAATAGATCTGATTAATTTAGAACCATCCCAGTTTAAAACAACCTCTACAGCAAAGTAGCTTTGAATTGTAGCCATTTTGGCTTTTTGTAGTCAATTTTACAGATACTGAGCAAACTTTTTGCATGGTAGTAGCTGAGAGTCATTCTTAACACAAACTCAGAGCACAAATTAATTTTGCAGTTATTGCGTAAAATTGCACATGACATTCGTTTTTACTGTTTTGATGTAAAACTCCTGAAGTGAGGTAAGAGTTGCTGCCAAAAACGGCTTTAGCTTCATCATTTCTCGACATGAGATGATCCTGATCTCCAGCTCTGGCACGAAAGGTGGCGGGTGATGTGCACTCCAAGGGAAGCTTAGTCTATTTTATTTCAAGAAGCGATTAAAAATATGTTGTCCAGATCTTATTTTCACAGATCTAATTAATGCTTTGCACGTGGCAAAAAAATCCTTAGTGTTTTTTTTTTTTTTTTTGTTTGGAAATACATCTGTCTTCTGAAGAGCAACCTTGGCTGGATGTTGTTTCTCCTGGAGATAAAGGTGTTTTTAGTTTAGTGAATCTTAGCAGTGTTGTTAAATTGTCAAAATGTTCTGTCGGAGAGTTAAAGAAGTCTGGGAGCTGTGTGGTGGTTCACAAGCAGAAAAAAAACTTTATTTCTTACTTGAATGTTGCAAAAATAAAACTAATTCAGAAAATCAATATAAACTGAAGCAGAAGATCAACTGAAACAAATACATGACAGTAACTAAAGAACAACAAGCTGAAGGAATCTGCTGAAAAAGACAACAAGCCAAACAAAACCCTGTTTCAATATAAAACATGGAGCAAAGCTAAATAAAACTTGAGTAGAAACATGGCTAAGTGCAAAGCTCGAAGGATAGCAGAACAAAATGAAACTGAAAATTCTTCAGCAGTGACTCCTGCTCCAGGTCTGCATCTCTGAGGAGCCTGGTCTGGTCTCAGGCCTTGTGACGCTGACGGATGCATTATTAAAACCTCTTCATTAGACGACCGCTGAGGCACAGAGAGACGTTTTGTTTTATTGCACCGAGGTGGAAACCTTCATTATAAATATTACAGGCTGCTTTTTGTCAAACAGATAAAAGAAGAAAAGTACACAAGTCTCTGAGAGAATACCGATTTGCATCACATTCAGAGTCTGGAACTTTAACGTGGCTCCTTTTATTCTCCTTTGAAGCCAGCAA
Organism: Nematolebias whitei; assembly: GCF_014905685.2. Taxonomy (NCBI): domain Eukaryota; kingdom Metazoa; phylum Chordata; class Actinopteri; order Cyprinodontiformes; family Rivulidae; genus Nematolebias; species Nematolebias whitei. Next base: position 29,369,859 of record NC_056515.1, on the reverse strand, counting down.
AAATTATTACTATTAGTTATTTTCCTGAGCTCAGTCAGCACTCATAGTCAGAAGTAGTTTGACAATATACCATACCATACCGCTTTATTTATAAAGCACTTAAAAACAGCAACAAGGCCAATCAAAGTGCTGTACAGTAAAAAACAAACAAGCAAAGGACATAGCAAAATACATAGAGCCAAATATGTAAAGGTAAGAACTAAATGGTTAACATTATAGAATACATCTATCCCAGTTATAAAGAAAAGAGAAGAGGACCGAGGATGGAGCCCTGCAGTACCCCCCACAGAAGAGCAGCCAATTTTGAACTAAAACCCTTGAAGTGACACAATATGAATAATATATTACAAACTATAATCAAAGTGCAGCTTGTGTTATTTTGTTTTAGACACATCTTAGGTTTAAAGACGTAAAGGAATAAAAAAGTAAACAAATTTATGGGATAAAGTGATGTAAATAGTTACTTTAAATAAGTTCCATGATGCAACATCTTTAGGAAGACAAAGATAAACATGGGGAAAAGTCTTGAAAACTTTTTATAACAGATGTAAAAAATTACCTAAACATATTTTAAACAGAGATTCTTAAAGGAGCACGAGGCAGACCACTGCAACATATTGCTCTCTGTACTCAGAAATTTTATATTTGAGCAATAATTCCTTTTGAGCCTTGTGAGCCTTTTATGAGCTGTCAACGTCACAAACAAACTTTAAAAATCAGCATTGCTTTGAAGGTTTAACAAGTGAAAACAGATTTAACTTTTGATTTTTCTGCCACACAGGAGCACGAGGATACCCCAACAGCGTCTCTTTTGAACCTGGAGCCCGCTGAAAGCATCTTAGAGGTGTGCTGCTTGTTTCTGTTCACATCCACAGAGATGACTGATGGTTATCTGACTGAACAAAGTCGTTCTGCTGAGTTGGGTGATCACAGCTGTGCTCCTGTGCAGGTCAGCCCAGCAACGCAGAGGAGGATCAGGGCCTCGCTGTCTGATCTCGACAATGAAGAGGCGATAGAGAACCTCTCCGTCCGACAGCTTAAAGAGATTCTCGCCAGGAACTTTGTCAATTACTCCGGCTGCTGCGAGAAGTGGGAGCTGCTGGAGCGCGTGCATCGACTCTACAGGGAAAACGAACAGAACAGGAAATCCAGTGAGCTTTGATTGTTTTTGATAAAAACGATTCACATTGGGTTTGATGTTTCGTGTAACTAAAATGAATTTATTCTTCTTTTATAGTGGAAAATGTGAGCATAACTGCAGGTAACTCGAGACATTTTTTCTGTAAAACAGTGTGACCGCTGAGCGCTGACAGCTAAAATTTGCTGAAGAAGATGAAACCAAGTTGCTAAAGTTAAATGAAGCAGAATGGAGACTAAAATGAGTGAAACAGGGCCTAAAATAAGCAGAACACAAGGTAAAAGTAGCTAGAAATTAAAAACAGCAAAATGTTCATTTAAACCAGCAACCGAAGCTGCAGATAAGTAGCTAAAATAGTAGCTAAAATTATTAAGTGATACAAAATTGCCTAAATTGCTACTAAAATTAGCAGAAAATATGATAAAACCAACACGATTGTAGCTTGAAGAAGCTAAAAGTTGCTACAAATAAAATTAGATGACGTATCAAAAACTAACAAAACAATAGTTTAAAGCAGTGGTCCCCAACCCTGGTCCTTGAGGAACACCATCCTGCATGTTTTAGTTGTTTCTCTGCTCCAACACACCTGATTCAGTAATTACTTCCTCATGTTCTGCAGAAGCTGGTTAATTACCTATTAATTCAAATCAGGTGTGTCGGAGTAGAGAAACAACTAAAACATGCAGGATGGTGTTCCTCAAGGACCAGAGTTGGGAACCCCTGGTTTAAAGAAACAAAAAGTAGGTTAACTATACAAAATGGATGGCAAATCTAAAAAAGGCTAATCAGTAGTAATAATAATAATAATGATGATGATGATGATGATGATGATGATGATGATGATGATGATGATGATGATGATGATAATACATTTTATTTGTATAGCACTTTTCTGAATACTCAAAAAGTAGCTAAATTTAGCAAAACAGTAGCTAAAAAAGGCAGATAGCTCAAAGCCACCAGCAGAAGAATAGTAGCAAAACCTAAAAGTATGAAAACTATAGCAAAAAGCTAAACAGTAGCTTAAAGCTAAAAGTAGCAGAACAATAAAAATAAGCTCAAAGTGGCAAGATGGTAGCTAAAAGCTACAAGCAGCACTAGATGACAAAAACCAAGCAAGCATAGTGAAGTAGATTTTGGGAGGAAAAACTGATTGTGAAGGAATTGAGGAAATCTCAATGTATTTCTATTGAAAATGTATTTTAGATAAAGTAAATCATTTTGACAAGTATAAAAATATGAAAGTCAAAACACACTACTCTGCTGAGCTGAACACTTTAATAGTTAAATAGTTAAAATAGCTTAAAGTATGTGGAAGTAGTTTGACTGCAAAAGATGAAGAAGAATTTATAAGCAGGGAAACGGAAAAGCTGACTCAGCATTCACATAATCACTGAAATATTGAAATAAGCTAATAACACAGCCAGCGCTCTAATGTAGGGAAACATTTGATGCAAAAAATATTGTAGAGTTTTCTCATTTTCTATTGTTTTTGCAGTTATCCATTATTTTCTACGCTAACACTTTTTTATTGCTGCTTCTTTTCATCTTTAAAGTGGTCGCATATCCTCCATCTCTTTGCAACAGTCGAGTTGGAGGTAAGATATTATTTAAAGAAAGTCATCCTCTTCCTCCATGGTGTGCACTGCATTCATCCACCACCAGTGAACATTAAAAGCATGCTGCACTCAGTTGTTCATGATAATTCAATCCTTTACATCGTGTTAGTTAATATGGTCACTTTCCTGCCTGGTTCAGTGCCTCCACATACGCTTATGTGTCTTTATATGTGTGTGTGTGTGGGGGGGGGGGGGGGGGTCTCAGCCTCTCATCCTGTCACTAATGTGCTCCATTAAAGTTTTTACATGATGATGAGCCATCGTTTTTCCTTCAGTGGCAGCACGTCTCTGTCAGGTGTAATTACATTGTCGAGCATCCTCGCTGACAAAAACGAGCTCGAGGATCTTATTAGCCCACTTAGCATTCAGCTGCTCTGGAAGGCTGCAGGCTGAGTGACTTTTTGTTTTTGTTTCTCCAGTTAAGACAAAAGCAGAGGGAGCCAGATTTAGGTCAGATCGGTCTTCTGACTCCCATAAGTCAATGCCCTGACATGATTTAACAGATTGGATTCACGTGTCCTTCCAACTGATTGGACTGGGAAAACAGTCAGGTGCACGTATGTTAAAAAAAATGTCAAGAGTTTAACCAAATGCAGAGAAAACTGTATCACAGTTTGAGTAGCTATGGGTGACATCTAGATAATAAAACTGCAGATTGCCACCAGCTGAAAACCTGTTGACAGGATGTATTATTGTCTGTAGCTGATTTAAAGTAACACCACATTTAGCTACAAATACAATTTGTTAGCTACATGCTAAGCTTCAAAATCCTTACTTGTAATAGAATCAAGCAGAATAACTCTTTAAAGGAATGCTTTTTCACCTGCTGCCTCGCATGCCAAAAATGTAAAGATCGCACATCAGTGTTCAGAGCATGTGACGTAGATGACTCTCAGCTACTACCACAGCAAATTTAATCTCTTCACGGACATCTTCATCCACAGATGGCGTCAAAGCTCAGCTGGTGGGGGACGAAAACCTCTGCCGCATCTGCATGGATGCCATCATCGACTGCGTGCTGCTGGAATGTGGTCACATGGTCACCTGCACCAAATGTGGGAAGCGGATGAGCGAGTGTCCCATCTGCAGGCAGTACGTGGTGCGGGCCGTGCATGTCTTCAAGTCCTAAAATGGCAGCCCTCGGGCGTGCGCATGGCCCCCCCTCAGTGTCCCTCTGAGGACGAACTGCTGTGCATGACGTCTCGCCGGGCCCCATGCTGCAGCAGGCGGGAGCAACTTCCCCGGTCTTTCCGACCAGACTGTTGCCTGTGGCCTACAGAGGTTTGTCCCCCTCCCCTCCTCCCCCTGGACCCACCTCGCCGTCAGTGGACCTCCATCGGCTGCACACAGTCATCAGTACGCTGCTCTTCGTTTGGCTCCAGCTCGCAAGAGACAAGTGGCGGCGGTCTTGTGGATACTTGGAGAGGGTCTGCTTGTTGTTGGTGGCGACGCACGGCACTGTGCAAAAGTTTTAAACCACCCCTGCTTCCTTATCTGGACAGAAAATTATTGAATGAAGCGGGAAAAGTGCAAAAAGAGACCTTCAGATAGTCTTTGGAACCAGTGACTCCACATTAAAAAGAAGGCCGAGCATTACTTGAAGGAATATCGCCTACCGCCTTTCATGCCAGAGCTTTAAACTGAGATCACTTTGCTGAAAAATTATAAAATTGTTGCCATTTTGGTCAAATCGCATTCAACAGCATATAGTGTTTGATGATGACCTCAGCCACTACCACACATTTTAGCTTTGTTTTTGTAAAAGTCACTGAATTACAGCCATTTTTTGTAATGACTAAAGCTGATTAGCTGAATTGGGTCAACTAGGAATTAAGAATTTAAAAAATGTATTGTCTTTTTTTTTTATTAAGAACAATGCAAAGTACTCTGTGTCTTTTACAGAGTGAACAATACAAAGTAAAAGTGAATAATAACCAGTAGATGTGAAAAGATTTAAAAAAAATAGACACTGAACAGTTAAAAAAAAACATCAAATTGCTATTTTTTTGAGCAGGTAATCAATCTGATTGCCTCTGCGGGAAATGTACTTATCTTCTGAGCGTTTCATTTTGCTAACAGACAGTTGAGCATATGAAGACAAAGGCATACACGTCATCTTACTTTTCAGCAGTGGGTGATAAAAATCATAGTCTGGTTCCTGATAGTAAGCTGTAAAAGCAACGAGGGGGTGGTTTAAAACTTTTGCACAGCGAGATCCCAGGGTTAGTCGATATGGTTTACACAGTCCTGCCACATGACACTGTGTCATCTCCCTCAGTGTTCTTTAGGATGTGCAATATCAGAGAATATGTGTTTTTAGAAAAATGTCTATTTGTCAGTCAGAGCACGACATGCGCTGAGTCATCTCTTCTCACACACACACACAGAGGAGCGTGTCGGGTGCCAAACAACATGCCTTCAGCAGATATTTGGTTTAAATCTCACAATATGCATCTCATAACCAGCAAACTTGTTTTCTTATTTGTTTTTAATTTAAGGTGATTCATAAAAAAAACTGAGCTTTGACTGATTTTCACATTTCTGCTGATACACATTCCTGTTCTTGTGTGAAACCAAATCCATCTACAACAAGGTGTTGTTGTTTTTTTTGGGTTTTTTTGCAGCTTTCTTAATCGCGTTTCACTGTCACTGGGTTTGATTTAGTTGTAAGGTAGGAAACAGGTGCTATTTCTTCTTCTTTGAGGGACATCAGTGTAGTTTTTGTTTTGCTGTTGAGACATCCCTCGAAATATTCCTCGCACAGAAAGAGGCAGCGGGGGACGCGTTTCACGGCCCCAGTTCCCAAAAAGTTGGGACGCCGTGTAAAACGTTAAAAAAAGACAATAATGACTTACAAATCTTACAAACCCACGCTTAATTCACAATATAGAACATCAAATGATTAAAATGAGAAATTAAAAGAAATCTGCTCATTTTGATTTGATGGCAGAAACGTATCAAAATAGTTGGACTGGGGGCAACAAAAGGCTGTAAAGGTAAGTGGTATGAATAAGAAACGTTTAAAAGTGTTTTAATGAGTTCAGTGGTGGCAGCTCATTACGAAGGAGCTTTTTGGAGAGTCTGAATCGGTTAGAAGTAAAGATGGGCACAGGTTCACCAGTCTGAAAAATTAAAAGTAGAATCTGGAAAAACCTAAAGACAGGACTGAAAGTATTGGATGGTCATGATCTTCAGACCATCAAGAGCTGCTGCGTGAAAAACAATCCTGATTCTGTTCTGGAAATCACTGCAGGGAGACAAACACTTCCACAGGTCATTGCAAACACAGCTCAGTGTGCCATCCATGAACAAAGCTCTATCATACAAAGAAGAAGCCACCATCCAGGAATGCTGCCAGCTGATCAGGGTCAAAGCTCTTTTCAAGTGGAGAAAGTGGAAACTGTTCTGTGGACTGTCGAATCAAAACTTGAAATCCTTTATGGAAACCACAAACACAGCATCCTCCATATTAAAGAGGAGAGGGACCAGGGCTTAATTTGTAAACTGATCAATGCCGGGAGGGTCTAGGAGTGCTCCTCTAGAATAAAGTACCGCTAGATACGATTTCCTGCATTTTGGTGTACGTTAGCGAGTTATTAAACATCTGTTTACCTACATTTGTAAACACTATGCTTCTGTCAAGCACCTTACATGACAGTTCAAAGCCCGACACTGTCCCTGCTCATTGTTGTCCGACTCCACGTGTGAAACCCCCAGGCGCTTGTGGGCTCCTGCCCATATTGACTGCCTGGTTCGTTCGGCACTCACCCCCACCACTCTTTTAGGGGTGGAGATTTTTTTAAGGGTAGACGCAGAAATGCTACTTGAAGGGGCAGCTTGTATTCTCGTAAGTGGCTGTTGTGTTTAAAATGAGTGTTTATGTAATTTCAGTTTAAATAACCAATATAAGTTTGATTCATTTCAAGGCAGTCATATTTGTTCATAACTTTATTATTAGTACTGTATTTTTTGGACTATAAGGTGCACCGGATTATAAGGCGAAATAAGTGAAACTAAAACATTTTGACAGATTTTTGAGCGCCGTGTACCGCATAAAATCAGTTCAAAGTCAGTCAGCATAATTAGAATTAATACATAAGGCACACCGGATTATAAGGCTCACTGTTGACTTTGGGAAAAAAATTTAAAGATTTTATAGTCCGAAAAATACGGTAAGCGTGAGTTACCGGATCCAAGCAAACAGTTACCGGAACGCATGCCGTCAAAATAAAAGTTTCCAGATCTTATTCCAGCAGGATCCAGCTCAAAAGCAAGCACTGAAAGGGACTATTTAACCTTTAATCAGCACACTGTTCAATACCCTGCCTCTCTGATGCTATGGGTGTGCATTATTGCCCATGATATGGGTAGCTTACACACCTGCACCATCAATGTGGAAAAGTGAAATGCGTGAAGTGCCATCAAATTAAAAATGACCTTTTTTTTTTATAGTACCATTTCTTCGTTTGGTCGTCTGATATTCATCATGACCTACTGTGAATAAAATGTGGGTTTATGAAATTTGCAAATCGTTGCATTTAGTGTTTATCATTTTACACAGCATCCCCACTTTTTCAGAATTTAGGTTGTACTTTAACTTGTTATGCAAATAAATTAAAAACTCGTTCGTGTCATAACCGTTAAATTAGATGTCACTAAAAGTTGTTTTGTTTTTTTACCTGTTTAAACAAACTGCAGTTGCTGTTCAGTGAATCTCACACGTAGCATCTGTTTATGGATAAAATATATATCTATTTTTCCATTCACTTGGGAGAAACGTGATTTAGTATTCCAGTAACTATAATAATAAAACAGTTTGAGAATGTATTCTTGCTGGGTTTGGTCAGATGAGTCTCTCTTTTTTTTTTTTTATCGTCTGCTTCAGATCCAAAAACGGTCACTTTCTGTCAGAAACACTTGAAGCTGAGTCACTTTGTTCCAGCTGCTGTCCGTCAAAGATGTCGTTCTCAGGCAGCTACAGTACGATCGGACCGGGAGGCCGTCATGAGCATAATCAGATGTTTATATTCTGAATGTTGAACCTTTTTATTTTGGTTAACAGGAGAAAATGATTTATGAGATTCAATAAAATGCAGTAAGACAAACTCTTCATTCTGGAGTTTTATTTTAAGTAAAAGGTGGAATTCTATCAATTCACTTTTTTTTTTTTTTTGCAGTGATAAAACGTTTAAATGAAGAAACGCACAGAGCTCAGTGTTAAAAATGAATTTATTATCTCAAAGGTTGTTCCTCGATGTGTCACGTGAACATTTTGCACAGATAGAGCTGAAGTTATATTCTAAGTCTCTGTGAAAACAGCCTTTTAATAAAAAATATGACTTTTTAAACTCTTCCACTAAACTGTAAAACATGGACTTTACACTAAAAACTTTGTTTAAAATCTGTTTTTTTAATATAGAGAAATATGAAAACCTTTTAAGTAGCTCTGGAAATGAATTATTAGGTTTTAAAACATGTTCCAATAATAAATGTTCCCATTTGTGAATGACTCGTTACAATTCTTTAAAACATTAACTTAACCAGTGTTTAAAAAAAAAAATTATTTTTGAGTTTAAGTTATCAAAATTTAACTTTATTTTGCACAAAATGTTACAAACTTCACACTTACGTGGTAAGATTATCCTTTTCTCTGTATTATCTCTTTTTAACAAAAAACAGATTTTTTTTCTCCAGTTTTAAATAAATAGTTTAAATAAGTTTTTAAACCTTAACGATGTTTTAGGCTGTTGTGAGTTTTCCAGAAGATATTAGTCATTGAGATGTTTTAAATAAATAAAAAATAAATAAAAAATCCAGCAGCTGCAAACAATCCACAATACTGACAAACAAAATAATTAAACATTTTGCAACAAACAGGAAGAAGCTGGCTCATTTATTTATAATAATAAACTTGACTGATTGATTCGTACAATAAAATAGCTTATTTTTTGGCTTTGCTAATTATTATTATTTTTTGCACATTTCTGCACGGCACCTTACGTAACATGGAGCTCCATAAAGGATTAAACAGATAATTTAAATGGTAAACTGCAAATGTAAACATTTTGTGGCCGCATGCAGAGCTTTAAACGCCTCCGTCCACAAAGCGCCGCTAAAGAGACGGCAGGGACACGAGCAGTTAGTAAAATTACTTTGTAAATATAGCAGAAACTTTTAGTGGTGAAAAAATACGCTTTATACGCTGTACATTGGAGTGTATGTGGAAGTACATTCATGTATTTGTATTTACCGTATGAGTGCAAAGAACTTTTTAAGGTCTTTTAACTACATACACAGCATTTCTCATCCAAACATGTTATAATAATACTATGGAAATGTAAATATACTGTACCTTTGACTCTTAAAAAAAAAAAAACAGCTTAGGCACGTATATTTAAATATAAAAAACAGACACAAAAAGTTACCAACTGTTTGCAACGCAAGTAAACTTTTGCAAATTATATCAATCTTGGCTTCACGATACTGTACATCAGTGCATTTTATACTGCACAGAAATGTATGAAACACTTTGATACAAAAATATTCATCTAGAATGCAATAAAGTTTGCAGTAGAACGGAAAATAGTATATAAACACCAAAAAACAGGTGGGATATCATACATAAACTGTTTAGGAATAAATAACGTATAAAACTGGTGCAACAGCACAACATTTGGGGGAATATTACCAGCTCTCGACAAGATTTTTCATTTTTACATTCTGGATTTGCAGTCGTTCAGTTCCTCGGGGACATTTGTCGTCTTAGTGTCTGCTGCCTCCATGTGGACAGTAGTTTCTGGTCCCTAGCTGATTCTCTGCAGCAGTTTGTCTTCGATCAGTTCGAACTGAACGCTGACGGACATTTCTGCCACGAACTGCTCGCATCCCTCCTTGGTCACCTGTTTGCAGTACCGCAGGTCGATGTGGCAGATGCTTCCACAGCGTTTGAAATAGGTCAGCGACTGGTCGGTGACCCGGTTGCAGACTGAAAGAGGAGGAAATGAGTTGGAGAGGAATTAAACGGCGCCGACAGGTTTGCATGAAAATAATTGAGGGTGGATTAATCGGATAAATAAATCTGAAAGCTCGATAACTAGAAGCGTTTGTGGATTGGGTTTCTTTCAGGTTCTGTTGAATGTTTCGGAGGGTGTGACCTCCAGACAGGCGGACCATTTGAAAAAATGTCCCAAAGACATTTCTGATTCTCCTGCTCCAAATATTATATATCCAGCATCAGTGTTGCCATCATAAATTTGTGTTAAAGATGTCATATTAATTAAAGCATTGGTCCTCAAAGTGGAGGTCGAGACGCCACCATGAGTCGCAAAATATCAAGTTTGAGGTCTTTAAATGAACTGAGACCAAATTAAATTTAAAAAATGTTTTTTAATAGCTTTGTTTTGTTTTGTCATAATCATTATGAGCAACAATAATATTCCTGTTGTGGTCACTAGTCTTATTTAATTGGCATACAGTAGTCCCTCGCTACTTCGCGATTCGTTTATCGCGGACTCGCTCTATCGCGGTTTTTCAAAATAAGAGTGGACATGACGCACAACTGGCTGATTGATGGATGAGCCGCACGATCAGCATGGAATTTTTATTTAAAATAAATTATTTTGAAATATTTAGCACCTCCTGTACCTTGGTGCAACCCTTACTGCAGGATAAGCTTCCTGCTGCAGCTGATCAGCTGATCGTGACGAGAGGAAAAAGTGGGCGTAGACAAGAACATCTGCAGGTGGCTGAGAGCAGCGGAGGCAGAGAGCTGAAATCGTGACATTCTGTGCTCTTTTAGAGCGTTTGGAGTTTAGAAGCATTGTTTAGAATATTGCAAGAGTGAAGGAAGGGTTTAAAATACTAAAATAAACTTCTACTTGTACTACTATTCCTACTCCGTGGCTTTTCACTTATGGCGGGGCTTCAGGGTACAGATCCCCTGCGATAAACGAGGGACTACTGTAATTGTAATATTTGTCAACTTTACCCAAACAGTTGAGTTCACAAGTTTCTGCTGCTCAGATCACTTGACTCAGTTTTCATTTATTAGTCTACACAACAGTTTTCTACATTACAGTTTTGTTGTTGTTGCATGTTTAGTTATAACAGATTCTGAATCCCTGCAACAGACACTTTTAGAGATTTTGCGTCTCTACAGAATTCGATTCATTATTTCGCAAATGTTTTGGCCTTTTTTTATATATAAATATCCTTTTTTTTTTTAAATCCTCGAGTTATTTCATGAAGTTGAATTTGACTCTTATCAGATGTTCTTTTTATACTTAAGCTAATTTCTCAACTCTCACTTGCAAATATTGCTGGCATCAAATTAAAAAAGCACAATCTGAAAAATGTATTTAAAAAAAAAAAAAATCACAATTTCTTTAAGATTATAGGACAAAACTAATTTCTAAATTGTTGCAATATTCATTTTCTTTTTTACATTTGCACAAAGGTCCTCTGCTCTTATGGAACTGAAATAAAGGGTGACTTTGAGTATGTGATAAAGCTGCAAAACATTACATTAACAAAGCGCCTTTTTGTAATTTTGTCATTCTGTCACAGCACACAGCCTCTGAAGAATAAGATAAAATATGTAAAAACACCAGTGTTGATACACAACTAAACATTTAAACTCGGACGTGAGTCAGTGACAGAAGTCTAACAAAGTGAGGTTTACAGTCAACTACGACTGACCCGTACCTGACAGGTTGATATCAGTGAGCGAGTCTCGGGTCGTGGTCCCCGCAGCGGTCAGGATGTTGACGGACTGATCCGTGACGTGGTTACAGTAACTCAGGTCCAGCTTAGACAACAGAGGCATATAGCGAATGATGAGGCGCAGACACGTGTCTGTGATGTCCAACCCCGCCAGACGCAGGTCCTCCACGTTACGCAGCTTGCTCCTGTTGTCCATCTGACCTACAACAACAAAAGAAAAAGGACACTTTCACAAATGCATCATAAAAATTGAACGTTGAAATTTTTTTAAAATGTTCAGAATGAATGTGAGTTTTATTGGATCTTCTCTTTGGTCACAATCATTTATCAAGCGACAAGTCTGAATGACAGCATGGACGGGAGCTCTGCTTCGACTCACTTTTTTTTTTGCTCCTTTTGCTTTTGTTTCAACTTTTTTGTGCCTACACTGTACACCCACGGTACGGGCATGACTGCAACGCAATTTTGGAGTTGTGTGTGTTGCTGTGTGGCTATCGTGGTTCAGTTCCCGGCCTCCTTCCAGCCTTGGGCTCAGGCTCCGGCCCGTCATGGCGTCGTCTCCTTGATCCTCGTTCTGCCTACATGGACTGAACTCTACAGACCAGTTCAGTTCTGCAGGGAAACCTTGGATGTTCTGCATCTGACAGACCCGGTTCTGTAGGGCAGTCTGGGTGGGTAGTTGGTGAGGTCGTCATCATCATCCTGCTGCTAACAGGACCTGCTAACAGTATCATGCTGCTAACGGGACTATGTTGTTAAGAGAACCACTCTGCTAATTGGGACTAGGCTGCTAACAGAACCATACTGCTAACAGTACCATGCTGCTAACAGTACCATGCTGCTAACAGTACCATGCTGCAAACAGTACCATGTTGCTAAGAGAACCACTCTGCTAATTGGGACTAGGCTGCAAACAGAAACATGCTGCTAACAGTACCAAGCTGCTAACAGTACCACGCTGCTAACAGTACCATGCTGCTAACAGTACCACGCTGATAACAGTACCACGCTGCTAACAGTACCACGCTGCTAAGAGAACTACTCTGCTAATTGGGACTATGCTGCTAATGGGACCATGTTGCTAAGAGAACCACTCTGCTAATTGGGACTATGCTG
>NC_056515.1:29337498-29357255 GCF_014905685.2 Nematolebias whitei | reverse complement strand
CTAATTGGGACTATGCTGCTAACAGAACCACATTGCTAACAGAACCATGCTGCTAACAGAACCACGCTGCTAACGGGACCATGTTGCTAAGAGAACCACTCTGCTAACAGAACCACGCTGCTAACAGAACCACGCTGCTAACAGAACCACGCTGCTAACAGTACCACGCTGCTAACAGTACCACGCTGCTAACAGTACCAAGCTGCTAACAGTACCACGCTGCTAACAGTACCACGCTGATAACAGTACCACGCTGCTAACAGTACCACGCTGCTAACAGAATTATGCTGTTAACAGAACCATGCTGCTAACAGAACCACTCTGCCAACAGTACCATGCTGCTGTAGATGTATTTCTTTTTCACTGTTGGTGCCTTGTTTTTGTATTTTAGTTGCATGCTTTGGTATTTCTTGTTCGTGCTTTTTTGGCAAGTCGAGAACAGTTCTTCTCATCCTGAGCATTTCATTGCACTGCTGAGCTTGTGTTGATCTGTATTAAACCTAACCTGACCGATGTTTCCTTGTAGCTGGTACACACACATGATGATCTGGTACCTGGCCTGTTATCTGTGGGTGGGGACAGCAAGTCTCTCATCTGGGCATCTTTTAGTCCTTCAACCCACTGAACGTCCAGCGTTCGCAGGAGAGGACAGCTGGACGTGCAAAGAGCAGAGACGGCCACCCAGGAGCACCCTGACAGCAGCAACACACGCAGACCTGCAGGGAGAGAGATCCATGAGTAGAACGAGGCGGACCGAGACATGAAACAGCTCCTTCTGCAATAAAAGAAGCATTTGGAAGTATTTCAGCTGTAATAAAGTTCACAACATAACATTATATGCATCTTTTCAGGAAGCACATCCAAAATTTATAATAACAAATTTAAGTAGCACCACATATCTGACCAAACTTTCAGTGAAAGTTTAAACAATAATGTATAATATAATGTCCCATAATGGGACAGATCTGGTTGGCAGGCCGCAGACTGAAGTCTTCCGGATGGAAGACGAAACGTTTCTCCCTTAAAGAAACTGGTCCAGATGAAATGATTTAACCTTTTTTTTTTTTTTTTAAACAATAATCTCATCCATGCCTGTAACGTGATCTACACCTGCCTGGTTAAGTACTGTTGGATGTATTTTTGAAAGGAAAAGCAAAAAGTGCAGAAAGATACCAAAACTCTTAGAAACAGTACAATTACTCATTGTGTTTAAATGAACAACAAAGTCAGACTAAAGTAAGCCTCAAATTTATAATAGCCGTGATAAATACCATCCAAATACACAAAACTTCCCCTAAAAATTCACCTATTAATATTTCAATTCATCTTGCATACAAAAACAATCACATTCACGTTGTGCTGGTTGGATTTATTTACCAGGAAGCCTGTTGATGAGCCAGCTGAGCTGTTTCTTAGAAATGTTGGTCCAGCTGAGGTCCAGAGCTACTGGTTGTCTCCGGATGATGCCGCTCAGCATCAGAGGCGTGATGGACTTACAGCGGTTCAGACTGATGTGCTTCCAAAGTCTTTTGTCGCAGCACCTGGCGAGAGGCACAGCAGATACCGGTCACGGGAGCGCGGCCCGATCGAGTTCACGGGTTCTAACAGCTCGGCCTATCCGGTACTCACCACCTGTTCCACGTCCTGCACACCCGCATGCAGATGCACAGATCTTTGTGAGTCAGGTGACTGAAGACTTTCATCCACGTCTCTCGCCACATCACGTGCGCCTCGCCGTCGTTCAGCGACAACCTGTCAGGCGGGGGGCTGATGGGAGGGGGTCGGATCACATGACGCTCCATTTGAATGTATTTTGGTGGCGACCGGCGGGGGAGTGGGCGGGGACAGATCGGCGTGATCGGTGAGCTTCTGTTCCAGCCGAGAGGGGAGTAAGCCCGTGGCGTGCCGTACACCTCCCGCCCCCTGTGTCTCAGCCAGTCTCCCAGGTCACTGCTGCCATTATTAAGAGGCCATCTTGGCTTCTCGTCCTCTGTTTGGCCCTGAGGTTCTGGCTTTACTGGGCTGTGGTTCTGGTTGGTCAGACAGTCTTCTGTTTTCAGAGGCTGTCTGTGGTGATTGGAGACACCGTCCTCCGTTTTGAGGGCTCTACGGCTCTGATTCGTGGCCGAGTCTTCCGTTTTCAGTGGTTTACAGTTCTGATTCGTCACAGAGTCTTCGCCCTTCAGCTGCCTGCGATGATGAGCGGACACGTTGTTCTCCGTCTTCTCTGCTGCATGCTTTTTCAAGTCTTCACACTTGACCATCTCCTGGTTGGAGTCTTTGCTCGCCCCTTTGTTGGGAAGACGTCGACGCTGATGGCGAGCTTTAAGGTGAGTGGAGCTCTTCTCCTGGATGTCTCCCGACTCGCTGCTGGGTCCAGCTCTGGGGGAGTTGGAGGACGAATGATCACTTTCTCTGGCTGACGAAGTCCTCAGCAGTGGATTTATTAATAGTTTGGCTTTGTCCTCTCCACTACCTTCTTTTCGTTTTGTGACATTCTCGTCTTCCTCTGTATCCTCTTCTTGCACCTCATCATCATACTCACTTTTCTCTTTGAAATGTGTCCTGAACAAGGTTAACCCATCTTCTTCATGATCCTCCTGGTCCTCATCTTCGTCGCCGTGATCGTTCTCTGCCTTGATGTGCCGCAACAGCTTCAAACTGAACGGATCGTCTGGTTTTAACGGCTTTTTCTGGAAAAGAGTGAAAGAACAATAATTATGTTTTAAAGCAATCCCACTCAAATTACTAAGTATTTTACTCATAGTTTGCTAAAAGACAAACAGTTACACCAGCAAAAGCATGATCCCTTTTAACTTTTAGGCTTTAAAAGCAAATAATAAAAATTCTATTTGCATTTTACTTCATCAGATACAGGTATACGCTGCTTTATCGCTGCTTTGGTACATATACACCAACATAACATAATAACCACAAAACTGGTCATCATATACATTTTACTCCGACTCTGTCAAACAGCTGAATGGGTAACACAAACATGGCTCACAAAGTCAACACGATGCCAGTTTTAAAGTAAGAAATCATTAGGGACTGCCATTGCAATGCATAGGAGAGCGTTTATTTATTTATTTTTAATCCATTACTGTTAAGGCGGCCTGAACCGCAAAGTGTACCCCCACAAAAGTTAAATCAAAATGACAAGCTCAGTCTCAAGATTAGGTCTATTATTTGTATTGACAATCAGAGTTACCATGGCGACGTATTTTGCTAACAAAGATGCCATATTTCCCCATAGGAAATGAATGGGAAAACTCTCCTCACACTAACTGCTGCTGTCAAGTCACATGACTTACAGTGTGGATGCCACTGAAGAAAACAGAAACTCACTGTTGGATTTGTTTGAAACTCACAGAACGTAATCATCAGAGAAACGTCTAGAACCGATTTAACGTTTGGAGCCATTTTGATTCAAGATGGCTGCCACAGCTACCTCAGCATACACAAAATTGACTATAACTCGGCCATTCTTTGAGATAATGAGCTGAAATTCAGTATGGTTGTAGTATGTTCAGTCAGGTCATCTGGACAGTTTCTTTTTTTTTTTTTGTGCTGAAACGTTTTTTTTACCTTCAGATGAAATTCGATGTACTGGTAGCTGAGAGCAAACCCCAACACATATAAATCAACAATTTCAATCAGCAGCAACCTGGCAGTCCCCGTCAAAGTTTCTCCAAGAAATGTCTAGTTTTCTTTATCATTTAAAGAGGACTGTGCTGTACATTTGGTCATGTTTGCATGGAAAATATGTTTGAAGAAAATATGGGAACAACAGTTTGTCTTATTCACATCTTTTTTCTTTGTCATCTTCTCTGAAACTAAGGTCACTTTCTGAAAAGTTCATCGTTGACAGCAAGCTCTCTTTTTGCAAAATAAATACTGGATACATTATTTTAACCATTCTTGTATCAAGCTGTTTTGTAAGCTAGAAAAAGGCACATGTGGGAACATGTGAGATTTAACCAAAAACTAGGTTCTCAAACTGTGATTCAAGCACCACTGGTGGAGCTCAGGTTCCCTCTAGTGGTAATTTTAGTGTCAATTATCTGCTAGTCAAAAAGCAAGTTGATTAACTGTAATGGGCTAAAAAAAAACGGAGCACAATATAATATTGGCTCCAAATGAAATCTACTTGAAACTAAAATGTGGTGGTGTATATTTTAAGAGCCCCTGTGGAAAATGGAGTGGACAATGATAAACCAACATGTTAATGACCACTTAAAACAGCATCTGTGAAATCTTTAGAAAAGCTGGTAGCAACAAAAAGTGCAAAATACTGTACTTTTTACTGTATAAGTCGCACCTTTTCGCATAAATTAGCATGCCCTGCGACTTATCCAGCAAACTGACTTATTTGTGTGTTTTTTTTTCTCCCATATTTATAACCCAATTTTTGGCTGAGATCTGACTATTTTATTCATTCTGAAATAGAAAATATTGAACACTGCCATTTTCAACCTCTAAAGGGCGCGCGAGTTATATAGCAAGAAGTCAAGTGTCTCATTAATGGGTAAACGTGGCTATTAATGAGACACTTGGCTTGCCATACCAAGCCACCTTCATCTCCAGAACTCCTGGAGCAAATGTCAAATCAGCTGCATTTCGCCGAGCTACCCAGGCGAAATGCAGCCAATTTGACCATTAAAGTGCATTTATTAAGGAAAAGTGAAACCGAGACACCTTTACTATAATGTCGAGCAAACAAATAATTGTTTTTAAGTGGTTATCTTGTTAAATTTCGAAGAAATGCACAGCGAGTCATCCCTCTGCACGCTCCAGCAGCCGCAAATTGGCTTTTGAAATGCAGCTGATTTGACCGTCAAAGTGCATTTATTAAAGAAAAGTTAAACTGAGACACACCTTTGATATAATTTCGAGCAAACAAATAATTGTTTTTAAGTGTTAATTTTGTTCAATTCTTGTTAAAGTCCTCCCGTGCATGCTCACGCGGCTGCCATTTGGCAGCCAATCGATTTTTGGCACAACACCGGCCTACATTTCCAGGTGGCAGTGGTGACGCATAATAGATACGACGTATACGACGAAGTGACATTCATGTTTTTTCCCCACTTCAATAGATATATTTGGACTGATGTGACTTATACGGCGGTGCAAAGTCTACGGCAGCAAGTACGGTAGTCTGGAAATATGATTAGACTAAAGTTCAATTTGTGTCAAGTTATTGTGGAGCTGAAACTGCAATGTAAGCGGAAACGAATGCATGAAACCTTCACACACACAAGGGTTTGAGAATCACTAATATATTAACAGAATACGAGGACTTTGTGGCTTTTCTCTTTATTAAAACACCACAAGCAATCTTACATCGTCTGCCGTTTATAAAAACTATTTTTTTTTTTTTTTTTTGTAAACATGGACAGGAAAAACTGAGTCTCACCTTCTTTTTCACCATCACAGGTTCATCACTGGTGTCGAACAGTTTTCTTTTCTTTCTTAGCGGATTGTCGTCAGGTCTTGCTCGTGGCACGCTGTCCAGAGACAGCAGGGGGGGGCGTTTCTTCGGGGGCTCCTCGTCGCTCCTCTTAGAGACGACTTCCCGCTCTGCCTTTCTTTTCACAGCAGATGTGGTCGTCAGTGCAATAACGGGTGTTGGAGCCTCTGTGGGTGGGTCGGGCTCCTCTTTTGGATCCCGGTTCAAGCGCGGCTCTTTAAGGAGGGAGCCAGGGAGGTTTGACGCGTACTTGAATCCTGGCCCCCTTTTTTGCTTTGTGGCCAAAAGTTTAGAAAAACAGAGAGGACAACTTTATTTCTCTGGCTCAGGGATACGTCATTAAAGTCATCTGGTTAAGAAATTCATCAACTTGACAAAAATTGATGCTTACTTTCCCAGTTTTTCCTGCGTGGTTACACTTTGGACACTCCCAACAGTTTGGCAGCTCATCGTTGACTAATCCGGTTGAATCTTTGACCTGAACAAAACGATCACACACAGATTCGTAGACAGGAATTTGGCAGAAATAAGAAAGAACATCTCCTCAGCTGGAAGAAATCTTCTTATTAAAACTGAGCAGGTTACCTTGAGGCAGTTGGGATGAACAATCTCATTACAGATGGAGCACTCCATGAGCATCAGGTTAAACTTCTCCTCTTCATCCTCCACCGTGTCCTCTTTTCCAGCCTCACCGCAAATGAGACACACAGCTGTGTGGGGCAAAACGGGCTGAAAGGGGGAAAAAAAAGTAAAACGGCAACAAATCAAGTCAGGTAAAAACAAAAAGTTATTCTACAAGTCAGCCAACTTACTTACATACTGATACAATAAAATGTGTTATATTGTTTTGAGTGTATTTGCAGTAAGCCAGTATGGTGAAATGAGAGGCATAATCAAAGATTCATACCGTATTTTTTGGGCGCATTTAAAATCCTTTAATTTTCTCAAAAATCGACAGTGAGCCTTATAATCAGGTGCGCTTTATGTATTAATTCTGGTTGTGCTTACTGACCTCAAACTGATTTTATGTGGTTATTGTGAATGAGTTGAATAAAGTTGGACTTATCTGACCGTTTTGTTTCGCTTAGTGCGCCTTATGTATGAAAACAGACCTGTTTATTGACATTGCGCCTTAAAATACGGTAGTCCTCGCAGTATCAGTGAGCCCAATATCACAAAGTACTGCCATAAATTATATTCCTTTATATTTAGGACAATATAATTTTATGTTAAGCTAATAAATTTGGTCAAACCAACTGCCTTAATGTCCAGGTTTAAATCATAGTGATGACAGCAGAGAAAGTGAGAACAATAAGGGTTGCAAATGTAAAATATTAAGCAATATTATTGCACATTGCCAGTTTTTATGCAGCCCTAATTGCGAACAATTTCAACTCCATCAGCTTAATTTTCACCCGACTCAGAGATTTTGAGCAGTCAAAGAAAATTTTTCAATCTGGGATTTTTCTGCATTAATCTTGTTGTATATCTCCAAAACTTTGCTGCAGAAAAAAAAAAAAATCTCTATTAGTTATTTATCACCGATATATTATGCATCTCAATACATTGCAATGAGATTTGTCATTTATTAAAGACACATGAGCAGAAAAAAAAACACAATATGATTCAATCTTTAAAACTGCAGCTCTCCTCATTAATAAGACAATAATAAATCTAAACAGCAGAGCTTACAACCAGAAGAGTTGCAAGAGTCTTAAAGCCTACAAGAGATACATTCTTCAGACAACAACTGCAACTTTTCTGCCTTTTTTATTTCTATTTTCTCGTCTAATAAATAAATGGATCTGATAATATTGGTGCAAAGACGCAATAAACCAATACATATTTGATTTATTATAAAAACTGCATCAGTATTATCAATGTTACTGCTCCCGGTGCCCTCTACTGTATATTGTGTAATATGTTGTGAACATTTTGAATCGGATCATTTGTTTTGTGGAGGGTTTTTTTACCTTTCATGTTTTGTATCCATCTGTAATCCTGCCTCTTGACCAGATCACCACTGGTTCTCAGTTAACCCACTTGGTAAAATAAAGGCCAATAAATAATTGTGCACATGCATGTCTGTAAATCAGTCAAGATTCAGTTAATAGCCACAACCTGAACATTTATGTGTTGTGTTGCTCTTACTGGAGAAAATGTGTGACTAAACAGTGTCTTTCTCCCACCAGAGGATCACGGTTGTTGAGGTCTGGGAGTTAACAGGGAGCTTTGCATCAATCTCCCAGCAGACCACCATGAGCTGCATTAATAGTTGTGCTTTTGTAAAAATCTCACAATAAGGATTTGTTGGTAACTTGTTTGACCATGGCTCTTTGCTCCTAATTACTCAGTCAGATCCATAAAGTCTGTTATTGGTTTCAAATTTCTTCCATTTTAGAACGATGGAGGCCACTAATGCATCAGACCTCATTCTGCATGTAATAACAAAGGCTCTAAATATAAATAGCCATTTTTTTTTAAGAAAAGAAATTGAACTCTTTAAAAGCAAACGTTGACTTTTCCCATTGTAGAATATGATAAGAGCCACGATTAAAAGATGACAAACGGTTTTAAACCTTCTTAAAAGTGGAGCGCAGTCCTTAGAAAGCACAACATCACAACAAGCTAAGACCAAGTGGTGAAACATTCAGTGAGCTTTTATCATCATCATCATCATCATCATCATCTGTGAAGCATAAAGCAGCTCAGCTTCTCAACGCATCTCTGTCCTCGGTACTGAAACATACAAACAGAGCCTCGTGACCCACACTTCTGCTGCTGAAGATGCAAACTACCTTCTTCAGCACATGCAAAGACCTGGGTAAGAACATCTTTACTGATGCTACTGGGCAGCATAGTACAGCACTCAGTACAGCAATGCAATTCTTTAAAGCGTTCATATATTTACCTCACTATGGCATCAATACATCCTAAATAAAAGAAGTGAAAATAAGGGAAGGGTGAATTTTATTCAAAAAATAAAGTAGCAGTTAAGAAGCAATATAAGGCGGCATTACATCATACATTTATTGGAAAATGCATTTAAACGTATGAAAATTTGTAGAGTTCTGTCAAAAATTAAATGAATACAAAATATAAAGCAAGAGCCAACAAGTTTGTTTTGATGGACAGTCACAGCAGGAAACGGTTGTCCTCATTCTCCACAAAAACTAAATAAAGTAAACTAGAAATACATTGAAGGGATGCATAGACGGCTACCTTGTATGCAGAAGTTATAAAATGGTTGTTGCGTGGTCTGTTAACGCGCCAGTAATGTGTTGAAAATGACTCTCAGCAGCTACCGCTCCAAATGTTGCTCAACATCTGTAAAACCGAGTTGTACACATTTGTGTGTTGGTTAAAGTTGAAGCGATATAGTGGCCATCTTGAATCAACCAGTGATTACTATCAGAGCATTTCATTAAAGTGCCTCTGTTTGTGTAAGATATTTTGCTAAAGGACATTTAATTACACACACACACACACAATCACAAAGGTGCATGATAGTTGGCCTTATTGATAGAAACAGAGTTGTTGTGCTCTGTCTTCTACAGTGGCTGTTTGTGTGAATTATTTAAATAGCTACAAAATTACTGTAAATCTTCTCTCGTCAAACAGTAAAAAAGCAACCAAAAAGAAAAACGGCATTTCAAACATCCTGTACAAATAAACAGGTGTTTATGTACTTACAGCGATACACTGCCTCATGATGCAGGACTGCTTCATTCGCCCCGGCCCGCCAAACTTCTTCATGTCTTTGCAGAAGTGGCACTCTCCGCACTCCGTCCGCAGACAGGCCTCACACTTCCGACAGCGGGTCCTCCTCCTCCTGGCGCCAGATGTTCCCCGGCTGGCTGACAACTTGACTGCTGATGCAGGAGACGCTGCCATCTTGGGTTTCGGCCGGTTGGGAGGCCGGGGCTGGAAAGGACGATGAGGATAGTGTCAGGAGTCTTAAAAAAAATAAGATAAGCTGACAATTACTTTGCTTGTTGCTATTAAGTAGCCGCACAACATATTATCTAAACATAAGCACTAAAATTTTGTTTTAATGTGTCAATTTGAAGTGTAAAAATAAAACATTTCACCTGTACAAACATTTTAAGTTTAACTAGACCTAGCATTTGTTAAAGGAATGCACATAAATTCACAAGTTAATAAGCTACAGATCTAATGATTAATTAGTTTTATTGAGACCTATATAATGATCCATGAGATGTTTTGCTAACAGACAAACACACACATGGACACAAGCAAAAACAATCACCTTTGCATCATCGGTGGCATCAGATTTTGCATTTCCTTTGGGATTAATAACCAACCTACTTCCCTACCTATCATGAAAATTAGCATGCATGTTATTAGAAAGGAACTAACATTGGACTGAACATTAAGTAAAAATTAAAGGTACCACTTTACAATAAAGCTCCCCTTAAAGAGGGCTAATAAATAGTTTATAGATATGTTATTAATTCCTCTATGAACACTTTATAAATCATTAATAACTGCTTAATATGCATTAATAAAAAAACATTTCCTCACTGGCCCTGTAACGAGGCGCACGCATTTCTGCCCTCTCCCCGTTCTCCTCCTGCTTTTTTGCTCTCTGTCTGTGTATCGGAGCAGCTCCTATTTTTACGCATCTTCCGAAATGAAACTACGGTTTTGGATCTGGCCAACTGGACTTTTGACGCAAATGACAAAATCTTTTCAACAAAGCGACAGGGGCCTGGAGAACCCTAATCTGCTCGGACGACACGTGCAGTTGGACATATCTCTGCGTAAGTGGAATGTGATGCGTCTACCTCTGCTGTCGATCGAGTACGCCTGGATTTATGATAACAAGTTTCCCGTTTTTGGAATTGTCTGGATCCTGGTTTATCAACATACAAAGAAGACTGTAGCAGCTAATTTGGACCTCAACAGGCTGCTGCCTATGTGAAGGTTTGGTTCATGCTTTGAGGACTCAAAATCAGCTGATTTACGAGCTAAACCGTAAGATGGAAGTGATTTGAATCACAGGCCACCTGCAGCTTTGGGACTCGTCAGCATGAAACGACCTTGAAAAAGCTCATAAGCACGGCCCAGTAGAATGCACCCCAATCTGGTCATTTCGGACCTTGGAAGTACCAGTAAAGATTCAAGGCTGACTAGGAAAAATAGTCTGCCTGAATAAATCAAATATTGTGGCTTACCTGAATCTGACTCCTCGGTTGACCTCGGAACAGGCCGACCTATCAATTTCTCCTGGAAAATGAGTAAACTAAGGAAAAGCATCATCTATCACAATGCCCCCCCAACTTCTGTAGAGGCTTATCAGAACTGTGCCGGTTGCCCATCATCTTATCAGGACAATGGACTATTTGTTAGTGTTTCATGGACCGCCTCGTTGTAAAATGCATATGTAACATGTTCATAAATGTGCTGCTGGAAGAATTATTTTAATGTCTTAAATTGTGTCCCGTTAGGACAAGGTGTGAAGAGATCTATGTTTGTAATGCCACTATCCTCTCCTCAAGGCTTTGTCCCTTTTTCTATCTAAAAAATGTATTCTGAAAAGGATAAGAAGGCCGCGCTTTATAACGGCAGCTACGTGCACTCTGCCCAGCTTTCGGACAACTGTACGAACATTTTCTTGTTGCATCTCGGTACAATGATAACAAAGCTTATTCTGATTAAGGGTGACAGAGAGAAAATTATTTTATTGGCGTACAATATTATACTTTATCACTGCATTATAAGTATCTACAACTAATATTATATCCTGAAAAAATTAGGTTTACAAATACTTATTGTGCTCACAAGGTAGTAACTTAGTGTGAAATGTTTAATAGAACAACTCTAGATGAAATATATAGGTGAACAGATTTGGCTCATTATTTGGCAAGAAACTGTCACCCTTAATGAATGCATAATAAACAATTAATGATTTATAACTTGTTTATAGAGGAATTAATAACACATCTATAAACAGCATCTATAAGGGGAGCCTTATTGTAAAATGGTACCAAAATTAAAATAAAATATTCTTATAAATATAGCTAGCATATGTTTATTTCTTATTCTGCACATTTCATCTCAAACAGAATAACACGGACAAAGGCACAAAAGAAACATATGCACACAAAGCAAAGCTGATCAAAACCTGCTGGTTAGAAACACATTATTCAT
The DNA here is from genome assembly GCF_014905685.2 of Nematolebias whitei. Lineage (NCBI taxonomy): Eukaryota > Metazoa > Chordata > Actinopteri > Cyprinodontiformes > Rivulidae > Nematolebias > Nematolebias whitei. The sequence goes on along the minus strand of NC_056515.1, from coordinate 29,345,611 downwards.
ACCTACAGGACGGAGGACAAGAGCAAACAAATGCATCAAAAATGTCCCTGAAGGCGCCTTCCAAATTTAGCACCTCGCTGGCTTGCATTTCTCTTCTTGAACGAGAAGCTACACTTCTGAATACATTTCACACATGCCTACTGAAGACCCATTGTTCTGTGCTACGGAGCACACAGACTGACAGGGAGCAGTGCACATTATCAAATGTGCTCGACTTAAAACAAGTGGGAGATTATATGTCTTTGACCAGCATCGTTACTGTGTGAAACGTTCCCTCGCAGGCTCAGAGCCAAACTACAGGAAAGTGTTTTTTTTTTTTAATGCACAAACGGCAACATACTGCCAGCCATCACACATGAGACAATGCACATCAGAGAGGAAGATGAAATAAACCAGAGCAGGAGGTGAAAGGCACTGCAGCTCTTGGAAATGAGGCTTTCTTTAGTTACATCGGCAGTGCAGATTTTCCTGGTGTCAGCATAGCAACAGCCACATCCCATTCCCTAACAGAACAGTGTATGACACACACATACTTGTAACCAATGAGCACTGTAACGGCAGCCTCTAACACAGACAAATGTGAGTGTGCGTGAAATCTTTTGGCCTATTACAAAAAAATCTCCCAACAATAAACTGATAAAATAGATGTTGTGGTTCGCACAGACGGGATTAGAGCGTGTTCAATCTGCACTGGGCTATTCTGGTGGGGGTTCGTGGGGATTAACGAGAGGAGGAATGCTGAAATGACACCATATAAGCCATCGCATCCTGGGTTTTACCATATCTGGAGGAGTGTCCAACAACAAGTTCAAATGAGTGACTAATCCCAGCAAATAACAGGGAACCAGACAGCGGAATGTTTGTGTTAATGCTCACCTTCATTAAAACTACAACTGCAAGAGACAAATATTTTTAAAAAGCTGAATGATCCCTTTAACCTCCTGTCCACACCCCCCACTGGCAGATAAGAGGGTGATCTCTAAAGAAGCTATCCCTCTGGAACACAGAAACAAATAAAACATCCTGACGACGACAAATTTTCAGCTCCAATTAGTTTATTTCTAAAGACAAGAGTCGTTCCAAGCTGTCAAATATCGACCTCACTCCATGTGCAATATACATTTGCCATGTTTGAATAGCACAAATAATTGGCAAACAACTTTTAAAGCTCAGTCAAGTGTTAAACTCGCTGAAATTAGCAAGATCTATTAAACGCACGCTGAAGACGACGCATGATGAACACAGATTTTGTCAAAGCAGGAGGAAATAAATTCTTTGATAGCAGCAATACTGGCATCTGAAGTCTTTAATGATATTTTAATTATCCAAAGTCAGTATGAGGAAAAAGTATATTTTTCTAGAAACAACTGCCTGAAGAAAAAGAAGTCAAAAGAAAAGTGTGAACTACAACAGAACCTCCTGTGTCTTAAAAACACGTAACCGTGGTAATAAAAGTCAAACACTAAATTAAATGACAGGTTGCTCAGATTGATCCTCAACTGCTGGCATGTTTGGCTACAGGGACAATATTTTAACATGTAATTGGCTCAGTGTGGCTTGTAGCATCACATGGAGCACATGTCAGTGATGTCCACACACACCGACTCCAAAAACAGGTGTGTCAGCATGACTGGAATAAAACTTAAAAACAGTCGTCTGATGGACTCGATTATCTGCTTTCAGTCAAACGTTTAATGTGAGGAGGTGTGGCTCAAAGGTAGGCAATGTGGTAGGAGAAATTATTAAAATTAAAACAGACTAATCACAGCTGCTGCTATTTTCCAATTTAAAAATGTGTCATAATGTCCATTTAAAATAAATAAATCATATTAACATTTTCTTCTGTTTCTTTTTAATGAGCATGCCATACTTTAAAAAAATATTATACAAAATTAATCGGCATCTTGGCATGATCATAAGAAAGTCCTAATATTAATAATAATAATAATAATAATAATAATAATAATAATAATAAAATGATTGCCTCGTCCTAAACAGTCGTGCGCCCCGTGTCACACAAACAGCAAACCTTTAAAACAGACTAAAATCAGAGAGTGAGCATTGAGAACAGACTAAATCAATGCTTTTGTCTCAAGGTAGCTGCCCTGTGATGCACACAATAATAAACACCAAACATTCCTGTGGTGGCGTCGCCGCTCCTGCCCTGCTGGGTGTCAGTGTGCTAACCTGCTCGGAGTCTGAGTCGTAGTCCTCATCATCAGCGCTCAACGACATGGCCATGGCTTGTCAGATATCGTCCAGCTCACAGCAAACTGACATGGCTGCAGTCTCCTCCTCCTCCTCCTCCTTCTACTCCTGCTACTTCTGTCAGGCCTACAGCCCTCCCTTTTGCTCCAGAGCTCCACAATACCACAAGCAGATGTAGAAAGCGCATACAAGCCTGTCTCGTTAATATGAAATGACTACCGGGGTGTAAGGGGGCGTTGCTGGGAAGCACAGAGCCAATAGCAGGTGGCTTAGCATCAGAATATGCACGGGGGGGGGGGGGGGGGGGGTTCCATCCAATGAGGACAGAGCAACAGCGAAAGTGTCATCATATTTATTATGAGCATCACAAGGAGAGGAGAGCAGCCTCTGCACGGCCAACAGAGCCAGATGGCATCTCATTACAAGAGACGAGCACAAAGAGGCCCCGCGACCAGCAGCTGGTCTTTCGAGGGACGAGTGGGGGTGAACCAAGGGCCTGATGAGAGTGACCCACACAAGCTTCATTTTTATACATACTCATGACAGATCTCATTCTCAAACCTCCTGTTGACGAGTTCTAGCCTCCTATAAGGTGCATATTTCTTTGCACTGTAAAGTTGTTCATTAAAATCTACAAAAAAAAAAAACCGAAAGCGCTTGCTACTTTGTTTACATTTTGCAGATTAGCTAAATCTGTGATTCTCACACTTATGACTCAGATCAAGGGTGCAGGAACATCAAAGCCACTTGAAACCTGCCTGTGTTTACAGCTGATAAAACCATTTAACACGTTCATTATCCAACAGGGCAGCAAAAGTCCCGTTTGCTCAAAGTGGTTTCTAGATAATGAACATTTTTCCCTGAATGAAAGATATATTTCTGGAAAGCAAAAGAGCAAATTAAATGCAGAATATTTATGATCAACCATGAACTTTAGTAAAGGTCTTTTTTTAACACTCAAGTCGGTCTGTGATGAAAAATTAAACACACAGGCAGGTGGAGCTTACAAGTACATGTGGATCTGCTCTGACAGTGTATACGATATAGCTTTAATTCATAATAAAAGCACCTAATGGTCAACAGAAAACAGGACACAAGAAACTTGTTTTGAGCCTGAAGATACAGCAAAGCAGGCAGTTGTATAAAACATTTCTATAGAGCTTTACAAAAAAAAAAACATTTCTTTAAAATTCAAATTCCTGATTTATAATAAATCGTTTCACCATAATTACACTCCTTGGCAGGTCCCATACTAATATTGCTATTCACCACACATCAGTGGTTTCATTATCATTAGTATTCAAATAAAGAACCAACGATTTGAAAGGTTAAACTAAGTGTACAGAAGATCATCTACAAGTATACAGGGGGCTGCAACCTGCAGCTCTGGGGCCACATGTGGCTCTTTGATTCCGCTGCAGCGGCTCTTTCAGGCTTTGACCAAAACCAACATAAAATTGATTTTTATTTAAATTATTGCCAACAATGAAAATGGCTAGTTTTAGCAGATTTCCTGTCATTTTCAAATATGTGAAGGATAGTACAAATACAAGGCATAAACCATGTGGACTACAAATTAAATGGTAACCAACCATAGTCCTTGAGGAATGCCATTCTGCATGTTTCAGTCATTTCCCTGCTCCAACACACCTGATTCAGTGATTTTATTACTTAAAGTTTTGCCAAAATCTGTTAGTCACCCTTTCATTCAAAGCAGGCATGTCAAAGCAGTGAAACAACTAAAACATGCAGGATGGTGTTCCCCAAGGACCAGGGTTGGGAACCACTGGACTATATCATGCTAGTATTTTGTTAGCCACTTTAAGTCAACTTCCAGTCTCACAGCGTGATCATTCTCTCAAAACCACCAGAATGTTTTGGAATATCTTTAAGACAAGCTGCTGAGAAGGAATATGAGTAACTTTGATAACACCAAGAATAAAACACAAAAAACAAAGTCAAAGTAAACAAAAGTATTTATTTTTCTTTAAAAATGTAACTGTATATGCAAAAAAATGGCCTAATTTTATTGCATTTAACTTTATGCGATACTTAATTCTTCAACAATTAAGAGAACTCACATCGGCCTGCAGAGTTCAGTGTTTTAATTTTTATAATATGTTAAAAATTATATATTTTTTCTTTCTTTACATGAATATGGTCTTTTCTTTTGTAAATGAAAAAATGTCAATAAATGTTAATAATAGTAAATCATTTTTCGTTTTATAATATCACTCTCACTGGCCAGACAAGCCATTTCCAACAAACTTGTAGTGGCCCATGAGCCACCAGTTGACAGTACAGTTGTAGCAGGTTTTGCGGCTCCAGACATCGTAATTACTGTAGTAAGCAAAGTGGCAAAAATGGCTCTTTTTATTGCAAAGGTTGCAGACCCCTGATCTATATAATCTATAAAGCACAACCTGAAATATACATGTATATATTTTATCAGTTGCACATGAACACATTTTGGAAACGCAAAGGAACACACAGGTTGTTACCTTTATACTTTTCTTTGGCCAGAACACCACAGGAATTCCAGTGATCGCTAACTTTGGGTCATCATCAGCATGTTCCTTTAACACAGCCTAAGCAGCAGGAAACAACAAAATTTAATAAATAGACGTGCAATACTTCCACTGAATTCTTTATAAATAAAATTATTTTGATAACTTTTCCTTTTGTTTTTACCTTCATATCTTCCAGGAGAGCTCGAGGGTTCTCTATTCCCACTGGAGCACATTTCTTATTTTCAGGCAGCGACTCCAGCTTCTCGATGAGTGTCCTGAGTCCGACCAGTTCAAACTGGGTCAGATGAGTCCATCTGCTCTGAGACTCTGAGGCTGGAGAGTCCAAGGGGGTTTTAGGGAACTCCAACGAGGTGCAGCTGGGGTTGCAGCTGTCCTCAGAGTCAACAGATAAAACGGATTTGAGGAGAGGGGCCTTAACGCTGTCAGGTGAGCAGGAGCCATCCTCAGCTGCTCGGTCAGATCGTTCCTCCTGGTCGTCCCTGACTTGAGTTCCACATGAATCCTCGTTTGTGTCCTGACTTACGGAGTCAGAAGAAGGGCTCTCCGTCTTTGTCTTTGGTTCATCATCTGGAATGATGAAATGGGACAAAAGTGAGTCACAGTTAAGACCATTTGAAAATTCCCTTTACTTTTGCTGAACATGTTGCTGCCTTGTTTTCTTTTCTGGAGGGTGGCAAAGAAACTGGTCCGACAAACAAAGCTCTTGATTTACTAGTCCATCCACGTTACAACCCTCACAGATGATCATGAGACATAGATCATGACCAAAAGTGGAAAATTATGAATACATGCAGCAGAAATTGGCTTACTCTGCCGGGCTCAGGCTGAGACAGAGTGAAAAGTGAAGTTTAGATGTCCAGTTCTTGTCCTTGAAGGCTGCAATCCTCCATGTTTTAGATGTTTCTCTGCTTCGACCGCTGAATCAGGTCTGCCGGAGCAGGGAAAGAACAAAAGCATGCAGGATGGTGGCCCATGAGGACCAGGACACTGAGAGGAGACTCTGAGGAAGACCCAGAACCAGCTCCTCAGGAGGAGCTGGAGAGTCTCACTGGGGAGTGGAACTCCCGGGTCGTCTCTGTGACTAAGAAAATAATGGATTGATGAAAACATAAAGATCTGCGCTCATACGGTCAAGAACTTTTTATTTCTTTTAAGTTGGCACAGTTTGTTGCCGTGTTCACAAACACCATCCGCTGGGGAAACTACGGAGAAACGCTGTGTCCTTGAACTCAGAGAAAACAATTAAACAGTAAAGTAAAATCTGATCCGACGTCTGTTCACTGTAATAAAAAGAGAAACCAACCAGCTTCTTACTGGGTTTATAGAATGGAAATATCAGGAACTATGGTGACATGAAATATTTCCATTGCATTTCCCAGGCTTTAAATCCAAAATGAGTTTTTTGTCCATTCTTCACAGGTGTCAAACTCGAGGCCTGTGGGCCAAATGTGGCCCTTGTTAGCATCTTATCTGCTGCCCCAAGATGAGACTTTCAATATAAAATACTTTGATTGCTTCTCATTTTGCTTAAAAAAAAAGCTGATCATACTTCATTTAGTGCAGATTTCTCATGACATTTGGCTAACTTTGAAGCCAGAAAAAATGTTACATTTTCCAGTATTGTTTGATTTTGATGTGGAAAGAGCAACAACCAAGAAAAGGTGTTGAGTGTTTGACTTGAGTTAATGTATCGACTGAAACTGGCCCTAAGCTTGGACCAAGTTTTTAATTTTGTCCCCCTTTAGTATCCGAGTTCGACACCCCTGCAAATTTAAAACTTTTATTTTTATGTTTGACAACCCTGATTTTTTGAAAATGGGTACTTCTTGCTCACCTACGGGCTCTTTACGGATCTCCTGGATGAGGAAGGACCTCTTGGTCAAACAGTTCAAATATCGCTCCAGGACGTACCAGCACATCTCGTAGTAAAAAGGAAAACGAAATTTGGAATGAACCTGAAGACAAAAACATTTGTAGCTACATTAGCTAAAATTTGCTAAACACTGCTGACTTTTTATGCCAATAATGTAAATGCAGTTTGGTAGAAAAAAATGGGAAATTGTTGGCAAAACTTGATTTTTTAGCTAAGAAGATGAACTTCTTACATTTACAAATTCTGAACTCTATTTTTTATACGAGCATGCACACCAGAGACTTTCAACAATAAAATAAATCCCTCACATCAGTGGAAAGGATAAGAAATAACCATAAGCAGCAATAGGTCACACAGTCGTTCAAATACATTTCAAAAGCAACAAAAAAATAAAAGAACAACTAAGCTGCTTTAGTGTAATATGTTTTATAAATATGTTTTAATGTCAGTAAAATTTTTAATTTGTAACACACAAAAAAACACTATTGAACCCCCCAAAACACGACAAGAAGACTTTGTGAGCCACTCATTTTTTAAATGATAAAATTTTACCTTAGTCCGGTTTTCTATCTCGTGGATCATAAACTGCATGGGAATGTTAAAGCTGTGCAGGATGTTGCCTCCAAACACCAGTGTGTCCGTGGGAGTGTAGACGGCATGAATCCATCCTTTAAAAAGGGAAATAAACAAAGATTAGTGTTTAAAAAGATTTAAATGAATTCTCTTTATTCAAGTGGTAGCTAATCTGTTGTTTCGTTTTCTTTACGTAGCGTTGCAGACGCACCAGACGGTATGAAGAAGGTGCATCCTTGTTTCAGCTCGACTCTCTGGCAGCCGTCAGCTCGGTCTCCCAGGAAGACGTCACTCTGCTTGCCTGAAAGGACCCAGTCCTCGTACAGAGCAAGGTTGTGTGGGGTCGGAGGCACGAGCCAGAACACCTACCAAAACAACAAAAAAAACGTTTTTTTCAAATTCAAATCAACTGAGACTGGAAGCGAGAACTTTCTTCATAGCAAACTATTTTTCTGACGGTTGATCTATTAAAGCTAAATGCAGATTTAAAATGATCAGCTGGTGTGATAAAACAGAATGAACTCACTTTCTGCCCCTTGAATACGTGATACCAAACTGAAGTTCCCCCAAAATCAACGTGGAAGTCTGTATAGCAGCCTTTCACACTCATCAAACAATACCTGTAAAACAGAGCAAACCTTTTAGACCGACACCCAGAAACAATAATAACTCAGCTATTTAAAAAGCAGCAATAACTCCTGCTGATCACGAACACACAAAATCAGTCACAATCTCTTTTCTACAAACTACCTGAAGGGTGGTTCGCACCTCGAGAGAGAAAGTATTTACGCATTAAGCAGCTTCAAATAAATCGTTCCTTTAACGTGAAAAATAAAAACGGGGAACATTTGTCACGCTGCGGAGCGTTTCAGAGAGATAAAGGGACAGTGGTGCACATAAAATAAATGTTTGTTTACCAACTTTCATG
>NC_056515.1:29325070-29334498 GCF_014905685.2 Nematolebias whitei | reverse complement strand
AAAATAGTGGCGACTGAGGTCAAAAGAAAATCCATTAATGCAGTGGTTCCAAACCCTGGTCCCTGAGGAACACCGGCCTGCATGTTTTAATTGTTCCCCTGGTACAACACACCTAGTGTGACTTAAGTACTTCAAGTTCTGCAGAAGACTGTTAATAACCCATCCAGTCAGATCAGGTGAGTCAAAGCAGGAAACAACTAAAACATGCAGTATGGTGTTCCTCAAGGACCAGGGTTGGGAACACTGCATTAATGGTTTGGGTTCACTTTGCCCTTTTTTTCGTTGAATGTTTGGCTCAGAGGCATCTGTGCAAATCAGTCATGTCACAACTGTTAAAATCAATTTCTCTCTCTATAAAATAATAAAAATAAAAAAATAAAACATGCCCAGCAACGTTCAAGAGCACAAAGCGGAGGTGAAAGTAGGCTCTGCTTCACAGCAATGGAACAATACAGAAAAAAAAATGGATGGTAGGGGAGTTATTAACTAGAGGGTTTTCACGGTTATCTATGTTTTATAATGATACATTATTAATCTGTTTTTCCTCTTAGACTGAAATGCAACACAAACGAAAGTGTCATATGTACCTCTGCACCTTCGGGTACTTCATCTCTGAAATAATGTTGGTGGCTTCTGTTTGGCGTTGTTTCAGATCAGCAGGCCACATGTTGTCCACCCAGTCCACCTGATCCACCTGTGACAACAAACCAAACCCAATATTTACACCTCAGCCGTCTCTTTGCGAGTTCTATCAAAGTGGAACGTTCTATTACCACTCTAGGTCGCTTGATGAGGTTCTCCAGCTTCGTGTGGCTGAACTCTAGGCTGATGACGTTAAAGAGTTTGTCTCGCTCTTCCTCTGGTGTCTCATAGTAACGAACAAACTGAGCCATGCTCATTTCTGAGCCTTTCTGAGTGCTCACGTCCATGACGTCCACAGACCGTCGACTGCCTGTGGGAAATAACCAGGTGAAATAAAAAAAAATAAGGGTTTGTATACGACTTGAGCAATCAAAAATAAAAACCAGAAAATTGTATCAAAAACACAATTTATTTAAAGATGGAATTTTTTTAATGCTCACTAAAGGAACTGGAAAAACCCTGTCATATTTGTGAGTTGTCCCTATTTTGCTCAAAAAAAGCAATTCTCGAGTTCATGCTCCAACACTTCCTATAAAATTACATAATTATAAGCTGGGAAACTTTGTTGTCATGCAAAGGAGTATATAAAAGCACCAATCTCATCAGCATCAGCTAAAAAAGGTACAGGAATGAGTAAAATATGCTAACAGGTACTCGAGGTCTAATAAGTGTCATTCAAGGCTTTCACCACTAGGTGGAGCAGTTGAATAACTGGGTTTTCCAAACGACAGTACATACTGTACAGTAATAAAAGGTCAAACCTAGAGTTAAAAAAATTAATAAAGCCAGAAAAAAAAAAGCAATAAACAGATCAAAGAATGTGTGATATATTTAACAAGCTAATTAAAAAGGGAGAAAACAAAAATAAAAACAGCGTGTTACTTCCATAAGTCCAAAATAAATTCTGTTTTTGAATGCACTGCTTGATTTGAATTTTCACCCTTAAAACCAGATATCCTTATTTCTAAACCTGCTACATAATAATAATAATAATAATAATAATAATAATAATAATAATAATAATAATAATAATAATAATAAAGAAACACACTTCCACTACAACTTTGGATGCTTGCAACTTCTTCTGTTCTTCTACACTAATTAAACCGTCTCTTTCACTTGTAAATACAACTTTATTATCCTGTCATTAAGTTGCAGTTTGATCAAAGTAAAGGCAGTAAGAAAATAGTCCAAAATGTTTTCTATCAGCAGTTTCTGCTGTAAGGATCATAAATGTGGCTTTTTAGACACAAAAACAAACTAATAAAGAAGAAAGCGTTCAAGGCTAAAGGGATTTGTTATCTAGCGTAAAAAATAAACTATTACTAAGGTGAATGTCTCATCATATGTATGTATTTAATTTAATTTATCTTAGCTGCTGCTGTAGTTTTACATGTGAAATTGTTTAGTTATTTATTTATATAGTTTTTACAGACATATGCTTACATACGATGTAAATATGTTTACAATGTGTTCAACTTACCAACTAATCCTTTTATTTCACTGACTGTAAACTCTGGATCAGGCATTCTATAAAAATGTAAAAAAATGTTCCAAGTTAATCATATTTTCAACATATCATTTATAAGTGAGAGAGGTTTGCCCTGCACAATTAGAGTTAGTTAATAAAATAAGGTAAGTACATGTAATCAGAACTGTGTAAAAATTTTAAAAAAAATACTCGATTTTATTTGATTAGGTTAAAAGGTAAACAAGATTTTGGTCATTTTTAATCCACAAAGAATATATTGTTAAACAAAAAAAGATTCAGATTTTAGAAAGTGAAACAGTAAAGTTTTTTTATTTAGTTTTTAGGAAAAGCAACACAAACTTACACAAAAGAGAAAGCATCCTACATCCTGTATAACACACACAGTACACCTATAAGCTGCTTTGGCTATATAAAAGTTGAACAACTGCAAACGCACAAGAAATGTGTTATTTTCAGATTTAAAGCATTAAATAAAACATGTTTAATATAATTTAATTAGGTACTAATAGCACCGGTATTGTGCACAGAGAAGACTTCTCACCTGATCCCTAATTCATCTTTTTCTTTAAAAATCAGTGGGGTCCTGAGGGCCTCCCTTTGCACATACTCATAGGTGAAATCTGCAGGACAGATGTGTTTAAAGCACACATTTACCAAACAAAATAAAAGATTGGTGCAGCTAATTAAAAGAAGCACGTCAGGCATTGTTGTTCTGTACCTTTGCCCTCCATTATGTGGACAAAGTCTGCGCTGTAGCTGTCACTGATCAGCTTCTCCTCCACACTGAATCCTCTGATGTTGGTCATTTCCTCCACATCGGACAGGTCCTCGTTTTCGTCGTACATCCTCCGGCAGATGGAGCGCTGGCATTGAAAACAGGCACAATTTAAATTACAAATAAATAAAATACATTAACTCCCTGTCGTTAAGGCCCACTCAGTAAGGTTTTTTTTAAGAATGACTGCGCGAGCGTTGCTTTAAAACTGGAGCGGGACTTGATGGGACAGATGTTTCGACAGTACAGCATCCGTTACCATGGCAGCATCATAAACGTGACGTCTCGCGCTTCAACCGTGAAACGACGCTTATCGAGGAAAAAAAATAAAAAAAGAGGCAGCTAATTGCTTGGAAAATCTCAGTAGTTTATCATATTTGGTGCCATTTCAAATGTCGTGAGCTCTGCAATTATTAGAGATGGTCTCTTTTTTTTTGTTGTTGTTGAACGTGAAATGCATCTAACGTTGTTTATTTTGTTCCGTCAAACTTGAAAAGGTTCGGTGTCGTGACAAATATCCCTACGGCGTTTTCAGCTGCAAACGTGTTAGCTTAGCTAACTAATTAGCCCGCTGCCAGTTTGGCTTCAGCTAACGTAAACACGGCGCACCGTACGCACCAGCCTCCGTCCGGACTCTGCGCAGGCTTCCGCGGACTGAGCCATCGAGTCTTTAAGTAGTTTTTCCAGCCTCTCGGAGTGGAGAAAGCATCCCCATACGGAATGAAGTTAGAAGCACTTAGCACGCTTTACGGGTTCAAAACAACGGAACCATGTTTTTGTGTGTGACGTCACCACCAGGAACCAAAACATTGTTGGACAACGTCATGCCTTGTCAGCGCGTGCCGCTTAAAAAAAGAAAATAAAAAGAAGTACGTTTTGATTATTGATGCGAACCGTTAAGAATGGTCTTAATGTCGCATTTTTATAAATGAGCACAAGCAATGATCTTACTTGCATTAAGCCAAAACTGTTTTTTTAAACATGTATATGATGCTTATATTTTTTTCTTTTGTTATACTTTTGTTTTTTTTTAAACTGCATTTTATATTGTAGTTTATTGTACAGTGTGGTTGAGTGCCTAAGTCCCCTTCAAATAAAGTTTATTATTATTATTATACATTTTGTGAGTTTTATAGACATCATCAGCTTGTGTTTTCTAAATTGGTTTTATCCTGTTGAAGAGGACATGTGCAGATTGTGTGTTTGGGTAGGTAAAGGTGTTTTATATGAAATGCAACATAGATTGTTTTTATTTATTTATTTATTTATTTATTGTATGTGTGTGTGTGGGGGGGGGGGTAGTTTTGTAAGTTTTATGTGAATGATGGGTCACAATTGGAGGGATGTACTAAAAGTGTGCGTCTCTGCTCTCCACCCAGAAATCCCAGTAAATAAAAAAGCATAGAATAATTTAATCTAATCTAATTTTCTAACAGCTATGTATTCATAAATAATCCTTTCGGTTTTCTTTGAATTATGCCAATATTATATGCCTGCTATCATAGCACCTGGAAATCGCCATGTCAAAGTCAAAGTTTCTTTATTTGCCATACGCACCACATGTGGTACATGTGGTGGAATGAAACTGTACACAGAGTCCCAGTTACATTCAACAAAAGTATAAATTGTAAAGAAAAACAGTAATAAGATCTAAGCTATGAAATAAAAGTGTTAAACTAAAAATACGCTAAGCACTAGTACAAAAACAATACGCCGAACAGCAACACAAACATGAGTCTGTGTGAGCAGATGAGTACGAATAAACACAGCAGCATGAATAAATCAGCAGCATGAATAAACACAGCAGCATGAATAAATCAGCAGCATCAGAAGTATATAATGCTTGGGCATCATTGTGAAGTTTGTTTTGCCCTTTTTAAACACGACTGGAATTGCTTCTGACCAATAAACTCACGTAAATGGAACAAGCTTGCTGACAGGCCAGCTGATAAATCATCTAATTTGAACAAGATACACATCATTGTGAAGCTTTTTAAATGGAGAATTTGACAATAATAACTTAAGACTGGAAAATTTCCCAATTGTAACTCAAGACTTTCATTTCTGATAAATCCTATAATTAGGGTTAGCTTGCTTGTGTATATATATATATATATATATATATATATAATATGTTTCTTTTCAGTTCCCTGAGATGACGTCTGTTGTGACTTGGCGCTATAAAAATAAACAGAATTGAATCGAATTTATGACTACACGTTATATTTAACTTTTTTATTTGAAATAGTCAAAGATAATTAACTATACTCAAACTAAAGTCTAGAAAAGTGTTATATCCTACAAGTATGTATATGCAAACCGGAAGCATTATACTAAAGAAGAACGTTTGAGAGTCGACTCTTTTTGGTCAAGCGGAGCTAAAAAGAGTCAAATCCTGAAACCGAATTGAAATTCCCACCGCTGAACAGATTCAGCTGCTGAGCCTCGGCACGCGCGCGGGCTTCTGGGTAATTTAAGGTGCAGACAGTAGCAGCGCAACATGCTAAAGGAAAACTGTGGGTGGTAAAAACAGCTTCCGCGATTCTCGTCGGCACACGAAGTTAAATGGTTTCTTGGTGGACATAGTCGGTCGCTGTTCTCCGTCTTGTAGCCCAAGAGTTACAAAGAGCCGCGCTGCTCGGTCGCTGTTTTTATAATTATTGTAATAGACGCAACATGAGTTTGAACGAGCACTCACTTCAAGCACTGTCCTGGAGAAAACTGTACCTGAGTCGAGCCAAACTGAAGGCTTCCAGCCGGACATCAGCTCTCCTCTCCGGGTTTGCTATGGTAACATGCACTTTCAGCCATTCTCTGACTCTGATTAATCAGGCACGTGACAAAGCAGGTGTGTTAATGGTTTCCTGTCTCCTTCCTTAGGTGGCCATGGTAGAAGTGCAGCTGGAACACAGTTACCCCTACCCACCTGCTCTCCTCATCGCCTTCAGTGCCTGCACCACAGTGCTTGTTGCCGTGCACCTGTTTGCTCTCATGGTCAGCACCTGCATTCTGCCAAACATTGAGGCCGTCAGCAACGTGCACAATCTAAACTCTGTGAAGGAGTCCCCGCACGAAAGGATGCACCGGCACATTGAACTGGCGTGGGCTTTCTCCACTGTCATTGGCACTTTGCTTTTCCTCGCAGAGGTGGTCCTGCTCTGCTGGGTCAAGTTTTTGCCAATTAAGCCCATCAAGTCCAACAACAGTACGGTTTCATCCGGCGTGGCTGCTGCTATAACCTCCACCTCCATCATGGTTCCCTTTGGTTTAATCTTCATAGTCTTTGCCGTGCACTTTTATCGCTCCTTGGTGAGCCACAAGACTGACAGACAGTTCCAGGAGCTTGAGGAGCTGTCTAACCTCACCAGGCTTCAAAACGAGCTCGATAACCGGGGGGAGTCGTCCATGTTGCACTCGCCCAGCTCACATTTTCCATAAAAAAAAAAACGAGTGCATCTGTGCAGGATCTTTTGACTCCTTTGGATTTTTCCCCAAGACAGGAAGACGCAATTTCGGGATTCAGAATTTTTAACAGGAATGAAGAATTGTGAAAAGTTGTATTTGTAGAAGGCACAATTTAACTGTGAACTCAAAAAGCTGCCATAATGCATGTTGCTTTGAACTGCTGTCTCAAATGTGAAAATTGATTTTAACATGGTTATGGCAGCCGTCTCATCATTATCATCGCTGCATTCATTTATGAAATCCCACTCGTGTTTATGTGTTGCACTGGAGCTGTGTTTCGTGAACCACAGTTATTAAACTCTGCTTATTTATAGGATCCACTGCTGTGATGCTAATTGAATTGTGCTGCTTAGTATTTGCTGTTGACTGATTAAACAGCTGCCAAACTTGGTAGCATTTAGTACAAGTTGTGGTGGGAAAATAAACAAGTTTTAAACCATGTGGCGTTCAATGTTTAAAAGACAAGTTTTACAAACAAAACATTTTGGCTTGAAATCTGTGGTTTGACTTCTATCGCTAGTGTTATTCATTTAAATGTTGAAAATAATAAAAAAAATATATATGTATTTTTGGTGTACTTGTAGCATAAAACATAGAAGCACAATGATGATCTCTTTTCATTTTGGGCTGGCTTTAGCCAGAATTCATTTAGAAATGTTTCCACGTCAACAAAAAAAAAGCAGCTTTATTGCATTTTAGTTTAATAATAATCCTACATCAAATTTAAATAGGCTGTGTTTGTATTGAGATGACTATGTTTTGTGAATAATTCATGTTTTTTTCTACAGTTTGAATAGGTAATTTTCCATAACGGTTGCAGAAAGTGGAAATAAATTGGTCAAAATTTATTTTTGTTCAACCAAACTGCATCAAAACTGAAAAGTGTGCCAGTGGGAACTTGACGTTCGTCCTCTCGGTCTTGTCAGCAACGCTCATTATCCATGATGGCTGCTTTGGCTTCCCTTAAAGACCTCTCCGGATCCTTCAGTAGTAACTTGAAAAGAAAATGAAATGTACTCGGTATATCATCCGCAGTGTGCTGTGAAAGGTGATTTAATCAAACGCAGAACTAACGGTCACAGTTTTGTACCTTTGGAAATGGAGTGGATGGTGCTGAAGCTTCGTCTCTCCTAAATTCAGTCATGGTCCCACATTTGGCCATTCCGTCAACCCAGAAGCCTTCATACAGCACGCCTCTGTCGGTGTAGAAAAACTTCCCATCACCGTTCCTCTTGCCATCTTTCCAGTTGCCATCATAGCAGTTTCCATTGGCTTTAAACAAGTTGTACAAGTCAAACATACAATCCCTAGTTTGCTTTTTATTCAGAACGATGTAAAGCGAGAATCTTACAAAATTGAATGAACCCTTGCCCGTGCATCTGATCGTGCATCCACTCTCCCTCATAGATGTCTCCATTCTCAAAGTACATCCTTCCACTGCCGTTTCGTTGGTCCTCGCTCCACTCCCCTTCATAGGCGGACACATCATTGTAGAAGTATTTTCCATTCCCCTGAAGACAGAGGAATATATGTCAGTAATATGACAGTAGCATGTTATTGGTTATGTGGAAAAGCATACATGTTTCTTCCCGCTTTTCCATTCGCCGCTGTACTTCTTTGTATAGTCCGTAGATCCTGGAGGAAGCACACTGTAGGTGCCGCATCCATCCTGTTTTCCAAATTTCCACTCGCCGTCATACATGGCACCTTTCTTCCACACCTGAGTTCCCTTACCTTGACGCAATAAATAAAAAAACGGTTCTAATTTCAGCATTTACGGTACAGGCGGATTTATAGTCCGTTTAGTTGATGTTAAAATCTAACCATGCTTCATGTCGTTGAGCCACTCTCCAGTGTATTTATCCCCATTAACAGAGAAAATTGTGTGTCGAAGTCCACATCTCTTGGATACGATTTCCTTCTGTTCTGTTCTTGGGTTGCTTTCAGGTTGTTTGAAATTTGCCATGACTCAAGTTTGTGTTGTGGAAGTCTGTAAAATAGGGCAACACATGTCACATAGACTCTTAAGAGATTTACTAGAACATCTTCTGCATAGATGTTGGTGGATTTTCTCACGTACTGATTTCTCCCGGTCATTTCTACCTAGTTAATGTTCCAAAAAAATGAACTTTATTTTACCCTAAATAGTATTTTATGAAACAATTTGTGTGTTAAGCTCACTGTCTCACTCCTTCTGTTTTTAGGGACATTTTTCATACGACAGTTAATTGCATAATTAAAAGTGTCTCGGTTATTTGAACCAACATGCAGCTCAACAGGTCAAACCATGATGCCACATACACCATGATTGAATACATGGGTTACCTTTTTCCCAAACAAGATATTTAAGCTAGAAAGTTCCTGGAGAAACTTTGACGGGGACTGCCACTTGGCGGTCATTTTAAAATTTAGATGACAAAAATGCCTACATTTAGAGATATAGTTATGTATGTGTATCTTACAAGAAAAGTTTGTTCGATGACTTTCTGGGTTTTGTTCAGAGATGCCTTCACTCTAGGTCAGGGCTATTCAACAAAACTGCTCAGGGGCCACAGTTTCTGAAAGCCAGCAGCTCAGGGGCCGGACATCCAGCAATTAGTCATTATATGAATTGTGCCGCTCAAGGTGGCTGCATGTTGGAGCAGCTCTGTTACTTTCATTCTGAGATTTTGCTTTTGGAAACTTTTATTCCTGTTTTTCTTTTTCTGGATGTAAATCACATTTTTCGGATGATTGTTTCCTCTGGTATCAGATGCTGTGCAGCTGGAAGGATTTTTACTGAAACTTTTTTAGTTTTGGACATTTGTTATGATGCGTAACCATGGCAACAAGGTAGTTTTCTTCAACCAACAGCAGCTGATTAACATCTCAAAAGCTCAAATAATATCTCAACTACAGCCACAAATCTCAAATGAGTTGAAAAGGATGTTCTTTGGATGCATTCTCATCTACCTGCCAGCTATGCTCGAGTGCCTGATCACTGAGATCCTGGAACTAGCAGGAAACTCGGCTCATGAGAGCAGAAGGACAGGATCGTCCCTCGGCACCTACAGT
>NC_056515.1:29221943-29322070 GCF_014905685.2 Nematolebias whitei | reverse complement strand
GGCCAAAATGTTCCGATTCAGTCCCATCAGACCACAGAACTTCCTTTCACTTGACCTTAGAGTCTTCTACAAGCTGTTTGGTAAATTCTAGTGAATATTTAATGTTTTCTTCAACAGTGACTTTCTGATTGCCTCTCCCATAAAACTCAGTCTAGTGAAGAACCGGCATCAGTTTTATGCTCAGTCTCTCCCATCTCACCTGCTGGAGCTTGTAGTTCCATCAGAGTGGTCACAGGTGTCACTCAGGGCTTCTCCAACTCCATTTTGCATTTGTAAATTTGTCATGAAGAGACCACCAGCACGATATAATGGTTACTTGATAAGTACATGGGGAAAGGCAGAAAATTTAAAACATTTAGCTTTATGGCATCGTGGTGTGCAGAGACATTATGAAAGCTGATTCCTCCTCTTTTGTTTGCAGTTTTGGCAGCTGTACAACTCAGTGACCCTGTTTCGCTTAGCCCGACATGAGGACTGTAAGGAGTGGCAGGTAAGAATCACACCGATGGGTACACAAAAACCTGATGTTAAACGGAACTCCTTCGTTTAAACTTATCTAACTTTTGTGCATTTTCCTGTCTGCTGTGAAACTTTTTATTTTGAGACCTAATCAGAGCTGTTAGAAAAGATGACGTGGTAATCAATCAAACTTTGCTTATAAAGCAGATTTCATTAAAACAAAGTGCTATACAGCAGAAAAACAAACAAATTAAGAAACAAACAGTCAAGAACCAATTATATAATACCGTATTTTTCAGCCTATAAGTCAGTGTTTTTGCATAATTTACATGCACTACTACTTATAGACCGAAGCGACTTATTTATGGATTTTCTCCCATATTTATAAACCAATTTTTGGTTGAGATATGACCATTTTCATTCATTCTGACTGAAAATATTGAACACTACCATTTTCAGCCACTAGATGGCACTCGGATTTGTATGGCATGCCGTTGTATCATGTAACGGGTAAAAGTGGCTATTTACCTCATGAGACCCAAGCTCTGGTTTGTGATGCATTTTTCATATCTACTAGATATTTGTGATTAGATGGACCTGATTTATAGCTAAAACTTCCTCTTCGAACAGGAAGTTGTATTTTGTTACATGGTTATGACACACTTTTGTAAAAAAAAAAAAGTCATCAGATGGGGACATTTCGCTGCGCCGCCCCGGCGAAATGCAGCTAATTTGACCATTGAAGTGCATTTATTAAGTAAAAGTTCAACTTAGACACAACTTTCCTAAAATGTCGAGCAAACAATTGTTTTTAGGTGGTGATCTTGTTAAATTTTGAAGAAATGCGCACGCGCTTCCGCGAATTGTGTTTTGAAAATGCAGCTGATTTGATCATCAAAGTGCGTTTTATTAAGCAAAAGTTACACTGAGACCCACCTTTGCTATAATTTCAAGCAAACAAATAATTGTTTTTAAGTGTTAATCTTGTTAAATTCTTGTTAAAGTCCTCCCGTGCACGCTCACGCCATTTGGCAGCCAATCGATTTTTGGCACAACACCGGCCCACGTTTCCAGGTTGTCAGTGGTGACGCGCAACAAACGCAACGCATCGGCGGTGACGCATAATACATGCGACTTATACGGCAAAGCAACTTATTTATTGATTTTTCCACTTTATTAGACATATTTGAACAGATGTGACTTATAGGGCGGAAAATACGGTAATATAAAATAAAAAATTAAAGTGTCTAAAACAGAGAAATATTTAATAGAAGTTTGGTAAAAGTTGCCTCTTGATTTAAGAGTAAAAACATTATGAATTCAGTTAATTATAATGTTATTAAAGGGGATAAATGTCAAGTATTACCGAGCTTTGTTTTTGTCCAAATGAAGTACGTTTCTTTGTTTTCAGGTGTTCATGCTGGCGCTGACTTTCCTCGTCCTCTTTCTGGGAAATTTCCTCACAACGCTAAAAGTCGTCCACCAGAAAGTTCTAAGAAGCGACAACATGCAAAAGAATGACTGAACATACCTCAAACTGTCTGCGACACTTCAGGAGGCCAGTGATTATGAATGAAACACGCACAATCGCTTGATGTACTGACCACAGAATGATCGGGCCGAGAGGAGGCGACGCCGAAACTGCCGCTTCCCTCAGGCGTCGATGCAGCAGCGGCGTCTAGCCAAAGTTTCCTTCAGACATGCTCTTACTTTCTGATGACGTGATGTTGCCGTGCGATGCGAAACCGTGTGAATGTTCACCAGATGAGCAGCTTCTTGCTTTAACCCGTGTATAGAAAATGTGTTGAATGGTGTTCGTGTCGGTGCATGAGTTTCAGAGAGCCTTTGTTCAAATCATATGCAATTCAACGAGGACAAGTAGCAGAACAGAACATCGTTTGCCTTTCAGGACCTAATGCAGCGTGCATACTTCTGTGAAGTAGTAACAGTCAAACCTGCTCAGGGTCCTGTTCGCTTCATCTTTTGAACTTCCCAAATTTTATGTCGTTCTCAAGCTGCCATTTTATTTACAAGCTGGTTAGTGCAGTAGTTGACTGATTTTGGTCCCAAACGTTAAAAACGCTGATAATTGACCGCTTGTAGATGACGTAAGGGACAAAACAAATCATACTTCTCTTGTGTTTACAGTCGGAGGCAGCTTTGTTCGACAGAAAACCAGGACAAAAAAGGGAATCCAGCGGTGTTTCTCCTGTCAGGTTGAATGTTTAAAAAGCCATAACTGTTTGGTACACTTGTCAAAAACTATAAGAAGATGCGTCTAAAAAAATAGCATGCTTCCACTAATGATTGAGCCACTGTCACTAAGAAGTATTTCACGGGTGGAGGAAGGCAATGAAATGACGGTCAGATAGTTCTGCAAGCTGTGCATAAAAATGAGCGGTGACTTTTCAACAAAACAACAAAATGATGAATTTAACGCCTCACAGTGCGGCTGCACACCTTGTTGGTTGCACTTCACTGAATGTGTGTTCTTTCTCACAGCTTTCAAGTCAGTTTGGTTTCCCCAACAGTCGCTGCCCAGTGTGTCGATGAGAATTGGGTCTCACCGATGAGTTTAATCTTGTCCAAGAAGGAGAAGCCGTGAAATGATTTATCGAATTCGTATTTAAACCTTTTGCCGTTTTTTTGAATTTGCGCATACGGTGCCCATTTTGTTACACGATGTCGCTAAAATGCTGCTAGTAGCAAAGTTACTGTAAGACGACAACAAGAAAACAGCTTAAAGTCCTGTTATTTTTCTAATTCTGATCAACATGCCAGTATACTTTATTATTAAACCTTTGTATATTTAACAAATCCGTCACTGCAGTTTTCTTTTTCATGCACGTTTATCCAAAACGCTGCCTTATTCCCCATCGGGGGAGGAATAAAAGCCGTTTAGAAAACCGTAGCATTGAGTCATGACACTTTGCTTTGTTTATTGAGGGAATTTTGAAGCATATGTTCAAAAAAAAGAAAAAGTTACATTCAATATGAAAGCTGCCAGAAAACACAAAACAACACAATGTCCTCATTTTCATAAAGCCGTTATCAGTTTGGAGACTTTATAGGAGGGGGGTCAGTAACACAAGGCAGTGGCCAGTTTTTCTTTGTGTACAAATGTAAAGAAAAGGTAAAAAGTCACAAATAAAACGTGCATTTTCAGATCATGTGCAGCCAGGGTGCTAATTCTCCACCTTTAGGGGGCGCTGTTGGCAAAGCTAAGAGTCCAGCTGTAGCTGTATCAACAACTTCCCCAAGTTTATTTTAATACTTTTGAAGCTACTGCACCATTTTGAAGTCCCACAACTCGAACTGCTTTTATCCATTTGTTTAAGCTGTTCTTCAGAACAATTCATATTCAAGATTTACAAACTAGCAGTTCAGTTTTCTCCCAATAAATAAATGCTTTCCATGGACAACTTGCTGTCATTTACATACAGTGCAAAATACTGTTTTACAAAAAGAATAAAAGTGACATTCAAAGAAGTTTCAAGTTGTATGCAACTTGAATAATTGTCTTTCCTGTTGCGTCATTCAAGGAAGCCTGGCTGGGACCAGTGGTCACATCTGTCCACTCCAAATGTGAGCGAAGATCCTGAGCAGCAGTCGCCTTGTGGCTAAAGTGGGATACCCGGAGAGTCCTTCTATTTTTTTATTTATTTTTTAATCTTCACAGAACAACACATTTCTTCTTCCGCTTGTGGTTCTTCTGTTTACGGCTGAAGGCCAGAGCTCTTTTTGTCGCCTCCCGGAAAACGTCTTCCACGTTCTCCTGATATTTAGCCGAGCACTCGAGGTAGAGCTCCGCGTTCATCTGCTGCCGGGTCTGCTCACCCTACACCCAAACACACCCAGACTCTTACCACGGGAACTTCAGGAAATGCATTTATGTGTCTTGGTTTCAGTGCAGAAAATGTCTGCACCAACTGTTTTCTTACCTGGATGTAGGTTATGGGAGCCAGATTCAAGGCCTTCAGCCTCCTCGTACCCTCCTTATCCTTCCTGAGGTCAGTCTTGCAGCCGATCAGGATCACCGGCGTGTCCCCACAGAAGTGCCTCACCTCTGGATGCCACTGGATAAACAAGATTTAAGAAACAAAGGTTTCCCCAGGCTTGATTGACTTATCTGATTGCTTTTGTTCTTGCACCGTTGAACGATCACAACAAGCATGTCTCACGCCACACGGGACTTAAACGCAGCCAACGTGTCAGACTCTCGTCAATCATTTACCGACGTCGAAAGGCGAACCAGAAATTCCACTTGGGTGGTTTTGTAACACGTTTGACTCTGCACAATGCGTGGGACAGGCGTGTACCTTTATTGAAACATTCTCAAAGCTGGTGGGGTTGGTGACGTCGAAACAGACTAAAACCAGATGGGCTTCCTGGTAAGAAAGAGGCCGCAGTCTGTCGTAGTCGTCCTGTCCTTCGGAGACAAAAACATGGAAGTATATAAACCTGATCGATAAGGCGTTTGCTGCACAAAGCACTTTCTGATGCATTGTAATGATGCAATGACTGCAACAAGGCTGCGGGTGAACTCGTAGAAACCACATCCTGACTTCAGCTTCCCTCTCTGCTCATGGAGCGGCACTTGTTCAGAAGATAAGTGGACCGACGTGTTTAACACCCCAAACAAAGAAGGTCGTTTTCAAGCCTGACCTTAATGCATGTCATGTTTCATTAGACGCTGCAGATCTGCTTTTGAGCGTTTGCATTGAAGGATGCTTTTTAGTGGAAGAGGAAATGAAGTTCGACACCTAAGCCTGTTGTGAAAACAATATTGGGCGGGACTCATTTTTAGCATGTTTTAAAGAAGAGAACGTGTTATTAGGCTGGTTCTGTGATGTCTGGGTTGTAAATTATGAGTTCCTGAAAGATCTGACACGAATGTTAAACTTTTCAACTTCCCCCTGCGTCTGTTGGTTCTCTAACAACAAGACTTGAACTCTGCAGAATTAAATTATGATTTTAAACCAATGTATGTTTGCTTTCCAATCAGCATGACTCTTTCTCTTTTTGTAGAAAAGTGATGCACTGGGAGTCAAATTCAACACGGCGGCGTTTTGCTTTTCCCTCTTTCTTACCAGCTGTGTCGTACAGGTTGAGTTTAATCTCTTTTCCTCCAAGAGAAACGGTTTTGACATACTTTTCAAACACTGATGGAGCGTATTTCTGTTTGGACACACGAGAAAAAGATGAGCTTTTTTAAATTTTCATCATAAAAACACTAAGGAGGCACTAAAATGTAATGTTTTATAGAAAAATGGTTAAGTCTTGTGACATTATTTGCGAACTCATTATCCAAATCTTGCATCTGTTTCACAACACAAATTAATGTCTAGATTTATATATGTGCTCCTCTTACCTCTGGAAAATCCCCTTTGGCGTAAACCATCAGAAGAGATGTTTTCCCGCAGCCTCCGTCCCCAACTATCACAATTTTAAGTTCCTCTCCCTGTTTTGTGTTGCCATGGCCGGGCCCGGCACCGTTTTGTGTCATTTTCTGCCTCTGAGCAAAGTCAAACAGGGGCCAGGCAGGACGAGGCAGAAGATGCTGCCTCCAGATTTAAGTCTTACGAGTGAAAATCTGCTAAATGAACATTTGGGATGGCTGAGGTCTGAGAAACGCAGCAGAACTCATGGTTTAGGTGCCTCAGTGCTCACCGCTTCCTGTTCCTGTCATTCTGACGTTGTTTCCAGCTGAGCCCCCCCACCCTCCTACACTTCTCTCCTGTCCCATCATAAGGCTGCACGCTGAGGTGCACATATGAAGCTACAGAGTCTGACTGCACCTACTTCCTCCTCTGCAAGTGTTTGCTCGTTTCTTTCTGGGTGTGTGCATCGATGAAGAGACTGCCTCCACAAATGGGAGGGAATTGGACAAAAAAAAAAAAAAAAAGGATGAAGCAGCTTTTACACAAAAAGGCCTCACTCCTGATTTCCTCTCAAATCATGAATGTGTGGATCAGACCTTATAAAATTCAAACCATTTGCCCTAACGAATAAACTATTTTAAGATGGGACAAACGATGGAAATCTTTTAAGCGTTTATCATCATGTTTTTGAGTTAAGACCTCGTTTTGTTGATTTAAAACTTAAGAATTAAAGTTTATTCTTGCTCACGTCACTCGTGACATGGAAAAGTCAAGCTCCAGAACAAGTTATTCTCTCCTCCCATCCCTCAGAGCAAAAAAAAAAAAAAAAAAAAAGGCTGGAGCTCATCTTGCACTAGAACAAACAAGTCTCACCAGGACGGATAAGAGATAAGTTATCAGGCTTCGCGTTGGATTTTTGATCTGTTAAAACACCAGACAACTAGGACGGGTTGGCCTCATAGATTGTTTTTTTTTTTACTTCTGACTTGCTATGGATGCCTGAAATTTTCCATTAGCCAAAGGATCAAATCACCAAGGATCTGTGAGCGTTTTAATCTGTGACGAGTGCAACATATATTCATGTCGCCTCCGATTGTGTAGTCAGCATGATTAAAATACATTAAAATTGTGTCATTTGTTGCTTTTTTTTTTGTCACCAAGTCGCTGCAATTCAACCTGAAGTAGGCAGCAAAGTCAAACTGAACAAAAATACAGGATATAGGTGATAAATTGAACAAGATGGCATTTTATTGAGCTTTTTAACCACATAAATGTGCACATTTTTGTCGCCTGTTCACAAATTATAAACTGCTCCCTGCACATTTGGCTTCATATGGACTACAACCTAACTTAGTATAAATTTAAAAATAGAAAAAACAAGAAATATATTACAGTATTTAGACATCTCACCAACAGCAAAAGACTAAATCACAAGCCACACTGTGGGACATTTCCACTACAAAAAGCCAGTTTTTAACAAAAGAAAATTAGCACAAAAAAAAAAAGGATTCTTAAATTGATTAAATTCAATTTCCAATCAATAACCTGAGCTGTGGTGTGGAAAAAAAAAAACAGGTTCCTGTCTAATAAAGATTACAAACGTGCTTTGACTTACAGAGTGAATTGCGAAGGATTAACATAAAAGGTAAGAAAATGTAAATGTCCTACAGAATGTCCACTCGCATATCAGTAAACAAAGAGCAAATAGTTGAAATATTTGACGCCGTGCAGAGAGACAGCTGTCCTGCGGAGGAAGAGGCCAATCCCCTGAGTGGAATATTCCAGTCTGTCAGCGGCGCAACACACCCTGGAGGGGCTTTGTACTCTCTCTCCTCTAAATAAAAGTCTGCACATAACCTCACTGGTGGAGTTAAACCCTCATTTCCAAAGCGTCACTCATTCAACACCACCATTACACTGAGGCTGGGAAGATGAACAGCTAGCTAGCTAGCTCTGCTGTGTGAGGAAGAAAGAACAAAAACAGGCCTCTGACACAGCCATTTTGTTTGCCATTCGAAAAGAACTGCGTGAAAGGCAGGCACCAATATATCCTCTGAGGTCTTCTTTTACGCGATTAGACCCTCCCACCTATATTTTAACTCTTTCACACACACAAAAAAAAAGAGAGAATCAAGCCATATTTGCTTGCACCATCTTCTTCCACAAGCCGTATTGGTCGATTTGTTTCGACGGTTATCTCCTACAGCCGGAAAGCGCATGCGCAGAAGCCTGGAGCACCCTTCACCCAGATACAACACATCAAGAGCTTGCCGCAGCAGATTCCTGTTGACCTTATATGGCAGTGTGGGGGTTGCTGCAGCTCGCTCGAGCTCTCCGTCTCTTGGCAACCGTCCATAGTACTCGAATTGCTGCAGTTGCCAAGGCGAGTCAGCCCCGGCAGTAACCGACAACTTCGCGTTTATTAGTTTCATCCTTCCTCCACACGCACCGTCGACATTTTTTTTCCTCGTTTGTTTGTAAAACATACGACGCTTTCGTGACGCCCATTGTATTCACTTGTGTTGAAAAAGGGCGCTCTCCGGAGCCTCACCCAGTTATGGCGCAGCAACATTTTACAGCACAGTGCTCCCTTTGTCCAAAGGAGCCATTTTGAGACTGAACTGCAGAGAAGCCATTGAGCAAGTACAGATGGGTTACTTTTTAAAAGGAGGCAGTGAAAATAAGATGTTCTCCCTATAAGATTAATTTTGCTCGTTTAAGACTTGGATTACATGTTTTCAATACTAACTGTAAGTTTGTCATGTCCATAAAAATATAGGTTGCAGCTTCTTTTTTTTTAAATCTTGTTTACCCTGAAAACATTAATGTCCTGCGTTCTCTTAATGCTATCCTACATAAACTGGCAAATTACAAGTGAAATAGCTCAAAATTATTTACCTTTTAAAACATTTCCATGTAGTTCTATGTGAAGTGGCTCTGACAGAAATGGACAACTGCAATCCTGTCTTCAAGAAGGGAAGAGATGGTTTGCATATTTGCCCACCGATGCTTGAAGATGTATATTCGCTGCCTCAGAGGGAATGCTACCACTGATCAAAAGAGAAAAACTTTTCAAAAGAGATTTCTGTCAGTCGTGCTAATGGATTCCTTCCTTTACAGGAGACGCTCACCCACCCCTTAGTAATGCCATTATTAGAGGATCCGAAGATGGAGCAGAAAACAGTCCTGTCCCTGCGTTTAGGCCTGTTAACTGCATTTCCACAAAGTGCTGAGGTAAATATTCTCACCATGTCAGTTTTCCCTCCATCTGTTTCCTCTTAGATGTCTGTTTGTGCTTTAAATAGTTCAACGATTTTAAAAAGGGGTCTCCTAAAGATATTTAAATATACCCTTGAGGCAAGGTCAGGCTTTCCACTTTGGACAAGTTAATGGCGAGTGGACAGGACGAACCTAATCGTGCTTGATGTTGTCTCCACAGTTGCAGGACAGGGTACGAGACAAGCCATCTTGCTGTTGTGAGAGGAAGTGTTTAGAGTCATTAATCAGAGGAACAAAAAGTGGAAAAAAGCACTAAATTATTATAGAAAAGGTCATTAGTTATCCATGGCCTGCTTTACACCTGTGTAAAATCTTTATATTTATGTCAACATGCAGTGAAAAGATAGTGACTACATTTATAAAAAAAGATAAATTGACAGAATATACTTTTGAATGACAGTAACTGCATGCCTTACATTTCACATTATATATTAAAAAAATGTTATGAAAAAGAATTGGAACTTACTCATTGCAACTCATTCCCTACAAGGCCACAAGTGCAATGTTTTGTTATTTCAATCATTTACATCTCCAGAATTGTTAAAAAACAAAAACAAAAAAAAACCTGTTTATTCACATTTTGGTTTCTTTTCACTTAAGAGTATAAATGCTATATATGGGTGTGCCATGACCTAGTTAAGACAAAGATGGATTCCAGGCAGAGAGAAAAAAAAAAAGGCTCAAAATATCAGAGCATCACATCCAGCACATTCTCTTCCATCTTCTCCATCCTTTAAAGGAAGCAATCATAGTTTTATCATAGTCCGTAAGAGATGAGGAAATCAAGTGTAAAGATCCCTTTTTGGAACAAAGGAAACCCATATAGGCCATTAAGTCCTGTTTAAGGAAAATGGCTGCTGAGAGCACTCGGCCCCCTCTCCCTGCTCTCTGTTGAAGGGCTCCTGAGCCGTGCCTCTAATAGCGGACGGATCCAACCGCTGCTGCGCTCTGATTGGTCCGCCGAGCTGCCGCTGTTAACCAGCCAATTGCCTGAGCACTGCGAAAACAACAGGCAATGTCAAACAAAACCCAGTTTGCTCGACAACAAGCACTCAGTCGAAAACAATTAAAAAAAGAGAGCTAGGTTTATAAAAATAAAATAAAAAAATGACGAAAAATATTAAACTCCAGGAGTCGTCGCGGGTGCGTTGATCTGACTGCGACCGACTGACAGAGAAAGACACAAACCTCCGCATTCCTACAGTTCTGGACGTCAAATAGACCGCAACGTTTAACGCCGAATTCCTCATTTCAGTCAAATTGTTATTGTTTAATTTAGCAGATACGATCTATTTGGCATCTTAGCGTTATTTTAAAACCCGCACCAGCACGTCGCCCTACATAAAACCTCGACCGAATCAGCTTTATTAGCCGTCAGAGGTGGTTAATAAGATATTGCTCCCCTCGATCTTGTTTGCCGTTCAGGTAAATGCAGTCAGCAGATTCCACACGTTCAGAGGATTATATTCAATAAGCCGCCACCGGGTCTTAAATAATTAATTTGGTTGAAAAAGTCGCTATTAGAGCTCTTTAAAAAAATATTTCCAATACATACGAGGAGTACTTTTTGTTAAATTAGAAACAACTTTTGTAACGAAAGTGCGACGAGTACGCGGGGTGGGCAAGCCTAGCGGTGTATTGTGGGAGAGACAGCAGCTAGAGACCAGAGAGGCACACAATATGTGCTGGCTCTCGCCGAAAAGGAGGCAGTATTCTTCAAGCTAAACCATGTAATGTGCGCGGCGAAAGGAAAGCGATTTAATCTTTTCATCAATTAAAAACGCAGTCGATCGGACGAACCATGTCCAAGCCGGGGGAGAGGAACAGATTGAACGAAGACCATGGCAGAAAGCAGAGTTCAAGTAAGCTTGTTCTGTTTTTTTTTCTCCTCTTTGCTCCAGCTCTCCTGTTTTCCGTGAGTGGGATATACGATCTAATTTTCGCTTTCCTAGGGTCCCCTCCACCCCGCTCTCACCACCAAAGTCATGCATTTCCAGCTTGTTGGAAAGTGTCGGAGGCTCGGGGACCGTGTTTAACGCTAGCTCCGTCGCTCTCCTGGCTGTCGTTTCAGGTCTGGCGAACGGCATGGACAGTCATCCCGTCTGCGGCTCGGCGGAGAAGCGGAGTCACCACTGGAGAAGTTACAAGTTGATAATCGACCCGGCGCTAAAGAGGGGATCTCACAAGCTGTATCGCTACGATGGGCAGACTTTTAGCATGCCAGTAAGTGCCGCCTTTTCACGAACGGCTACAATAGTAAC
Organism: Nematolebias whitei; assembly: GCF_014905685.2. Taxonomy (NCBI): domain Eukaryota; kingdom Metazoa; phylum Chordata; class Actinopteri; order Cyprinodontiformes; family Rivulidae; genus Nematolebias; species Nematolebias whitei. The sequence continues at coordinate 29,310,690 of NC_056515.1, read as the reverse complement.
CGAGTAGCCGACCTCCATGATGCGTTCAGTGTCGCCCTGGCTGTGCACGGGCATCCAAGCCCCGTTGTCGGAGGTGCTTCGTTTTGATTAAACACCTCCGCTTTGAGCGGGACTACTTCGCAACAAGTTAGGAGTGTGTGTGAACTTGCGGATGGGATGGATAACAGGATTGTGTTTCTCTTCCCGCGTCTCTTTGCTTCCACAGAACCCCGGGATACCACCGGTGGACATCGTCCGAGATCCGAGGATCGGTCGTCTCTGGACCAAGTACAAAGAGATAGACCTGCCGGTGCCTAAATTTAAGGTATCTACTGTGACAGATGTGGCTTTTCTCCATGAGGGAAGGAGATGCTGTCAGAAGTTGCAGACACACCCCCCTCCCTGTCATCTTTGGGATGTGAAGTTTAAAGTCGGAGGACCTGCTCAGATGCACACTTCCAGATTTGTGGATCGAGTGCTTAAACATTGCAACTTCTCCACCACTATTCTTATCTCGACTGTTAGAGCTTAACCCCGCATGGTGCATCATTAACCCGGCGGCACTTAACACTAACTCCTGTCATTCTTCTCCCAGATCGATGAGTGCTACGTGGGCCCAGTGCCCCCAAAGGAGGTGACCTTTGCTAGGCTCAACGACAACATCAGGGAAGGGTTTCTCACGGACATGTGCAAGAAATTTGGAGACATCGAGGAGGTTGAGATCCTGTACAACCCGAAGAACAAAAAGCACCTGGGAATAGCCAAGGTTGTTTTCGAGAACGTCAAGTCCGCCAAGGTGGCTGTTCAGTCGCTGCACAACACGTCTGTGATGGGAAACATCATCCACGTGGAGCTGGACCCAAAAGGTAAACAGTGATTCATTCATTCATTCAGAGTGAAGACGCTCAGACTGCCTGTAGTCACAGCCTGGGTTTGTTGTTAATGCAGGGCTGTAGGTCTTTGTATTTATTTATTTTAAAGAAGAGATTAAAGTGTGTTTCTTTTGCATGTTTTGGGTTCTCAGGGTGACAGCAGTCACGTGGTTAAATTTACGTGTGTTGCTTAGAAACGGGATAATTGAATTTCATTGAAAATGAGCCTGTTCCCACAAGCTCAGAGCTGAGGGTGCTGTGTACTCCCACTGTGCATAATTTCAGACCTGCAAACAAACACAAACCAATCTATCACAGCCCTCTCTACCCCACTTTGTTTCAGTTCAGACACTTTTTTTCTGGAAACATTAAACAGTGATGAGTTTTTGCAGTCAGTGACTGGCTCTTGATAGATGCAAAATATCAGCTTTAGTGGTTTGTAAAAAAAAAAAATCAAAGTATTATAATGTTCTATTTTTTGGATCAGTTCTGATTTAATCATGTCAGAAATATTTTAATAGATTTTAAGCACCGCTTGTAGTGTTTTATTGTTTGCACGAAAACTACTTGTGAATTAGTGTCACCGTTTATGAAATATTTTGTACAATATGGAGACATGTTTTGGTCTCTGTCGATGCACTTCTCACAATGTTAGATTGCCACATTAAAGGTACTCTTTGCGAACTATAAAATTTAACCATAAAAATGTCAACTGAATTTGGTGCAGTAGTTTTGAAGTCATTTAATTTAGTAGTTTTCAAGATATTAAACACAATTTAAACAAAGCACCTGGTCAAAGCTGGGGACACTTGATTGACCTCCATTAGGCTGACCTGTAATCTGTGTAGGTAAACAATTACAGTGAAATCACACGAGCAGAGTGTCTCAAGTAGAAGACGTTTAGATGGAAATATAAAGGTGCATCTGCTGCTAATTGTGTAAAAAGACACATTAAGACAACTGTCAAAAATAAATATCAGATATCAAGCAGGGCAGACAGAGCACAATACAAACACATGCAGCTTTTGCAAAACTTCTTTCTACATTGATACATTTATTGTTTAACCTAACCTATCTTTTTATCTGTATACTCAACAAATCTGAGCGAAATACAGACCAGTACATCAAAATTAACAGCTCTTCTCAATCCCACTTGGCTCTTCCATTCAGTTGTCGATCTATTTTTGGTAACTCTAGCTGTCTCTGTAGGTAAACAAACACACGTGGCAGTTGGCAGCCATTCACAAAATTGGCTTTTACATTTTTTTTTCATTTAAAGACGCACATCAATATGACAAACAAAATGCAGATCTTATTTCTTTATGATTATTTCTTGGGTCAGTCGTCACGACATTGCAATTAATACCTCTAATCAAGAAAGCTATAACATCTCCTGTTGTTTTTGATGTTCAGCTATCCCTGAAAAAAGTTTTGTTATAATAATTTAATAGTCTTTCAGTGTTTAGATTGCTTTTTGAAGCGCTGATCCATTCATATTTACTGCTCTGCAGGTGAGAATCGCCTCAGGTACTTGCAGCTCCTGATGAATGGCAGCTACACTCCATGGACGCTGCCTGTTGGTGGAGAGGAGACCCGAGAGGTTTCCCCTCGGAGCCTGACGGAGGCATTACTGGTAAAAAAATAAAAAAATAAAACATTTACAAATTGCAATATGATTTTAATTTTCTTCTTCTTTTTTTTTGTAATCACTCTAAATTGTGTCAGCAGTCATTTAGTGCCAGTTTGTGCAGTCGTTTTGGAGAACTGCTTATTGTTTTGTTGTTTTTATAGCATTACTTTGTTGATCTAAGATGAATCCACTATTACCTCGGTGTAGTGTTGGGAGATGTTATCCAGCAGACTCTTGACATGGTTTAAACTCTTAAAGCCAATGAATCTTTCTTCTTGGCTTCACAGCCTCAGATGTGCCCACTTAGATATTTAACACCCCCCCGGCTGATATTTAAATATCGTTTTGAATAGAATGTCTTTAGTCATCTGAGAAAAAAAACATTAGGGTTTAATACAGTGGTTTTATTGTTCGAAACTATAAGAGTTTTTAAGGTTTGGTTGCTGTACATGGTTTTGTTGTCATATTGACTGACCTCCATCTTGTTTGCCTCTCGTCAGGCCTGCGAGCCCATCCGCAGGCTGTCCGAGGGCAACATATCCTCTATGGCTGGAGCTTTGCCCCCCAGCAGCTCTACCACTCCCCTCAGCCTGGAGACAGGCTACTCCAGCCTGAGGCAAGACACCCCCCAGTCCCAGGGAACCCCTCATACCCCACGCCAGCCGGGTACGCCCTTCTCTCAGGACTCCAGTTACTCCAGCCGGCAGTCCACGCCTGCGTATCAGTCGAGCCGTCCCGAGAGCTCCGGAGGCTACAAGTCTCGTAGACACGAGAGTAAGTTCCAAGACGCGTATAACCGCAGACCAGAGAGGCCTCAGTATCGCAGCAACCTGTATCGAAGTACGTCTGAACAAACTCCAAGACAGCACCAGCTCACCCCACCTGAACCTCCACCTTCCACCCCTTCCTTCAGCTACACCGCACCTCCTCCTGCTACACCAAACTTCAAGTCTGCCTTCTCGCCATACCAGACTCCTTTGCCTCCCGCCTTTCCTCCATCCGAGCCCCCTTTCCATCACCCGGCCCAAAGGGAGGGCGAGTACCTCCGACCGCCGCAGCCTCCGCTGGCAGCCCCCACAGACTTTTTGCCAATCACAGATAGACCAGAAACTCCCCCAATCCCAGAGCCGCCACCAGAACCTCTTCCACATCCATCCACCCCTCCTCCTCAAACACCGGAGGGCTGCCCCTCGCCGGGCTCCCCGGTGCTCGATTCAGAGCGCAACAGCCTGGATTCCCGCATCGAGATGCTCCTCAAGGAAAAAAGGACAAAACTGCTGCCCTTCCTGGACGAGCGGGACTCGGACAATGAGGTGCGAATGGAGGGAAGTCCTATTTCCTCCTCGTCCTCTCAGCTATCCCCAATCCCACCCTACACAAGCGGCTCGCAAGGCGGTCAACAGAATTCCCGTCCCCCCAGCACAGGTTTGGAGGATATCAGCCCAACTCCACTGCCAGACTCGGACGACGAAGACCCCGTTCCTGGAACAGCCTCATTGATCAGAAGAGTCAGTTCTCCTGTTCACGAGAAGAGCAAAAGTATCCTCAAAGAGGGCTCTTTTCGAGGCCACACTCCCCCGGATAAAACCGACACGGTAAGAATAAAAAACTGCCTGATGCATTTTACAAGAATCAGCACCGTCACTGCAACCTGCTCTTATTTAAAGTCTCAGATAGTTGATGGGGGCATTGGACGTTTGTGTGTGCAGGTGTGAATGACAGTTAGGGACACAGGAAGTCAGGTCTAGTTCCGGTGCGATGGTTGTAGTGAAGCCTTTTGTGTCATTGTTTTTGTTCTGCCTTGCAAAGAAAATTCTGGTTTTACATCAACACGTGCTTCATGCCTAAAAATGTTTGTTCTTTCAGTTAACTGTTGTCGAGTCGTGAATCTAGTTGTCTTGTTGAATTGTTATTAAAACTTCATAAGCGCAGGTAGCAGCTCTCTACAAGTTATTAATTCAAACTTTTATATGCCTAATTTGCTGCCTTTCAAGTATTTTTTGTTACAGAAGCACTGTCCGGCTGGTTAGTTTGTGTTTCTACATTTTACTTGTGTGTTTTGAACGGAGAAATAGGAGCCATTCTGCATTTAAGGGAACAAAGTGCCTTGTTTCCTCTTTCTAACTCTCATTGCACTTGTTCACACACAGAGGAAAACACAGTTTGGCTGTTGGCCCCATTCAGCACCGCACTTCCTGGTTTTAGCAGACTGACAGTCAGGATTGCCTCTCCGAGCTCATATTTCAAGTTATCACAAAGCAAACAAAGCAAACAGGTCATTTGGGTAACAAGGCCACTCCCCTAGCAAGTTGAGTCAGTTTACTTTCATCTCTGCAACAGTTGTCACAGATACTTTTGTAATATTTAACTACAGCAGAAGTCAGATCATTGACATAAACGATTGGTGTTTAAATGTTGTATTTGTAGTTCCCGCTGTGACTTTTAGTGATATGAACACATTGTTCTAGTTGGAAACATACAGAGTACAGACCAGAACCACAGGTCAGTTGTGTTTGACTGTGCTAAGGAGTATTTTAAACTTTAAACTGATCAGCTCTGGAGGCTTTTATTTTGAAGGAGCATATTTCAGTAGTTTTGATACAGAGTGAAATCAGTCATTCGTGATCAAAAAAGTTTTAAGTAGATATTTTATAGTTGCTTAAATATGACATATGACAACTTCAACTTTAGAAATTGTTTTGTGTTAAAGACAGATAAAGAAATGTAGCTTTTTGTTTGTGATCCTCTGACCTGATCTCGGAGACCTTGATTATAAATTACATCTGCTCAGATGGCTGGGATGTATAAAAAGGCCTGATGATTATGCAGATTATGCGTCGTCTTGACAAGTTGTCTCTTTTCGACCAGGGTCATCAGTCGTCAGGAGAAGACATGGAAATCTCTGATGACGAGATGCCCGCCGCTCCAATCACCAGCGGAGATTGTGACATGGTAAATGATGATGTGTCCCAAATGCAGACCATGTCCATGCATGCTGCCGGGTACCACCCCCTACAAGCTGGCTTTGCCATGTCTCACCACCACCTGGACCCTCACTCTGCCATGTCTGGACACCCTGCTCACCTGGCTGGCCACCCTGGTGTTCATCACCATATGCTGCCTCCCATGAGTCCCTACGCCCCGAGCATGATTCAGCTGATGGGCCTGATGAACTGTGTGCCATGGGAACGGTGGAGCACAGTTCCCATGTCCTTCCAGATGCAGCAGCAGATGCTGAGCCGCATGGCTCAGACCAGAGGGCCCTATCAGTATCCCCATTTCATAGACGGTTGCCAATCAGGGCCTTTCATGGGACACTACACACAACTTTCTATGGACGCTACACCCGCCTGTAGCACAGGAGCACCTGGGCATGAGTGGAACCATCCTAGTTTACCAACGTTCAACCCCACTGTTCCTCCTCCGGGGTACGATACGAAGAAAGAGAATCCTCACAAAGCCACTGTTGACGGCGTGCTGCTGGTCATCGTCAAAGAGCTGAAGGCCATCATGAAGAGGGACCTCAATCGCAAAATGGTCGAGGTGGTGGCTTTTAGGGCTTTCGATGAGTGGTGGGAAAAGAAGGAACATTCAGCAAAGGTAAGACATTTCATAAGACTAAATGAAACAAATCAAGTTGATCAGAGTCAGTTTCTTTAGTTGTCGTTCCACATGTGGTGAAACGAAATTATGTAAACAGGGTCCCAGTTACATCCAACAAAAGTATAAAATGTAAAAGAAAAACAGTAATAAGATCTAAATATATGAACTAAGAAAAACATGAACTAAAAATACACTAGTTGCATAAAAACAATACGCCAAACAGCAGCATGTTTATTAGCGTATAACAAATGTATATGTCAACCTTAGATGCCATCCATCCATTATCTTTACCCGTTTATTCCATTTTGGGTCACGGGGGTCGCTGGTGCCCATGTCCAGCAATCACTGTGCGAGGGGCGGGGTACACCCTGGACGGGTCGCAAGTCCATCACAGGGCCACATGGAGACAAACGAGACAAACAACCATTTACTCTCTCACTCACACCTAGGGACAATTTAGAGTTACCAATCAGCCTAACATGCATGTTTTTGGTCTGTGGGAGGAAACCGGAGCACCCGGAGAAAACCCACGCATGCACGGAGAGAACATGCAAACTCCACCCAGAAAGGCCCCTGGACCGGGGTTTGAACCAAGGACCTTCTCGCTGAGAGGCAGCAGCTCTACCAGTTGCGCCACCGTGCTGCCCAACCTTAGATGCATCAAGGTTTAAATTTGGACTATATAAAAGCTTTCTGCAGGTGGTGTCCTTTTTCTGTAGTTGTTGCTGATTTGCGTCGCTGTGGTCCAGCTTGCATCCACAGCCAGGAGTTTTGACTTGATGGTGTGACGCCTGTCATTGTGACGAGCGCCACAAAGGATTGATCTGATCTCACTCCGCTTGTTGTTTATGTAAATGCAAATATTGCAGAAAAAGGTGGTAAATTATTTTAATAATGTTGTAGCGTTTTACTTTTTTGTTGTTTCTGGTTGTCAAAATGTTTGATGCTTTTTTTTGTTTTATTTTATTTTGGTGTGCTGACGCAATCCTGAAGAGTTTTGCGCCGTGTCTTGATGTTTTATTTACTACACATTTTAAAATGTGTACTGCTGTAATTATTTGCCTTAACATTTGGACCCTACTGTGTTTGTCAAAAAAACGTCTTTTTAATTTTCAGTGCAGTGACGGTGTTTAATAACTCAGCATTTGAATCTATTTTTGTTTCCTTACCAAGACATCCCTGACTCCAGTGAAGGGTGCTGAGGGAAAAGAAGAAGAAAAGCCCAAACCTAAAGAGACGCTGGCTTCCAGTCTGCTCGAGAACTGGAACAAGGGTGAAGGGCTCGGCTTCGAAGGAATGGGTCTAGGAATCGGTTTACGAGGAGCGATCCGATTGCCTTCCTTTAAGGTAAGAAACTTTGAAACCACATTTTCTCTTTAACTGCAGTACAGCGAGGTATGTCTGCACCGTGTTGAGATGTTTATGGGCTCTCAGGTTAAAAGGAAAGACCCACCTGAGGCCGCAGCTGTAGGCGACAACAAACGAGCCCGGCCGTCCACCCCAGTCGATGACGAGCTGGAGGATGAAGGTAACTTTCTGCTGGGTTTACAAACTTTATAAGTGGACCTTTTTTATTTTTCTTGTAAAGGTTGTGTTTTTTCTGGTGTTAATTTTTCGTCAGAACGAGATCGAGACCCAGCTGAGCTCCACTCTGGCGAGTCCAAAATGGATGGCGACAGTGCGTCCGCAAAGCGACGGCACTCGCGACCGCTCGAATTGGACAGTGAGGGAGAAGAGGAGATGGACACCTCAGAGAAGGAAGAGGAGGAAGAGTCTGAGAGGGAGGAAGAAGAGCCTGGTGAAAAGAAGGAAATAGACAGGCTGTCGTCAGTCAAGGTTAGACCTATAAAAGAACACACCTGGCTGTAGCAAAGAAGATGCAGAAGTTATTTATTATGTTTTTATTAATAACCTATCGGATCATCTCATAGGAGAGCGACAACGAAGAACGAGATGAAGACGATAAAGACTCATCCAGTGACAGTGCATCCTCTGATTCATCTGATGACGGTACCTTATATCCGACAGCGGCGTCTTGTTGGTTCCTCTCGTTTCCTGACGTTCTTCATGCCTGTTGCCTCATTTCTTGCAGAAGCTGAGAGCTCGGCTTCCTCTAAGGTCAGCTCCGACTCTTCAACAGAGAGCTCCGACTCCTCGGTGGAGAGCTCAGACTCTGAGTACGAGTTAAGCTCTGAGGAGGAAGACGAGGAAGAAGAAGAGGCAGTAGCAGATGATGAGATGGATGGCAAAGAAGCAGTGACCTCTTCGTCATCCTCATCCTCATCCACAACTTCATCCTCCGATGAGGCGGACAAGGAGGTAGAGAGTAAACCACCGAGTCCTCTCGCAGTACCGGTCAAGAAGGAGGAGCTGAGTATCAAATCCAAACATAGACCTCCCAGTCCGGTGGAGGAGGACCGGAAGCCGTTGTCGCCTAAAGGTGTTCCAGGTAATAGCCAGCACCCAGTTTTTTTTTTTTTACAGCAAACACAAGTAATAAAACTAATAAAATATTAGTATATAATATACTTATCTTTTTGTTTTAGTTAAAGAGGAAAAGACTCGGGTTGATGGAAGCATCACTTCACTCAAACCTGAACCTCAGGAGTACGTAACAAACCTCCGGCCCCCCACTCCCACAGGGGCCCTGCCAGACAGCGACCAGGAAACGAAACCCAAAGGTAAAACAGAGCCTGAAGAAGTCCCCTGCACCCCTCCCGTGTTAGTCCCATCCCATCTAAAGGCACCTGCCTCAAAATCCGTCTCCACATCCTTAATGCACCTTCCCCTCCCTCCTCACCCGACAGCAGAAGGTCGTTCCCTCCTCCACCCTCCCCCTGGTTCCCTCCCTGACTTTCCTCAGCGGCCGAGGCTCCCCACGGACGAGGACATCCCTCGGACGCCGGGCAGGGACCTGATGGAGCGCGCCCGGAGCCTGGGCAAATCTCAGAGCACCGACACCGTGCCCAACACGCCCGGCAGCGACGGTCCTTTGACAGGAAGCAGCCTGTTGCTCAGCTCTCCTCACATCCCTGGTAGCCCCTTTTCCTACCCCTCACAGTCCCCCGTCCTTAGCGCAGGTGTCCCACGTACTCCAGGAAGAGACTTAACGTTCACCCCTGTCTTCCCTGACCCTGCAGCACTCAGGCTAAATAGGAAGAGCCTTGAGGAAGGAGCAGTTTTTAAGGAGCCGCCGGTCACTGCTCTGCCTAACCAAGTCCTGTCAGCCGCCACAGAGGACTCGGCCACCATACCTGAAGACCTCCACGCTAAACTCGCAGCAGACATTCCTGGGCTTTCAGACACCTCCCCATCAAAGAAAAAGCCCAGCCGACCCAAAAAACTTTCAGCTGTTTCTTCAGCAGATGAGTCTTTAGAGGACTCGGATCTGCCGCAGGAAACCCTTCTGGGAGATCTATCCATTCAAAAGACGTCTGTCAAGGCACCCAAACACTCCAGCCTGGACTTCCGGGAAGGAGAAGACGAGCCTCAAACACTGTTACCTCCTGCCGACGGCTTCATCTCCTATAAAAAGGAGGCGCCAGTGGTTTTTAAGCCTACTCGGAGGACAAGGCGAAGCTGGGAGGAGCTGCTCCTGGACAGCCTGTCCCCCGTCACCACACCGCCCCGGGCATATTTCAGCCCGCGCTCCGAGTTTGAGGAGATGACCATCCTGTATGACATCTGGAATGAAGGAATAGACGAGGAGGACATCCGACTCCTGCAGATCACGTATGACAAGATGCTGCAGCAGGACATCGGCAACGACTGGCTCAACGACACGCTCTGGGTCAACCATCCTCATATCCTTATTGTTTAAAATGTTACTTTTTTTACTCCAAGTAGTGGGAAAAACATGTTTAAACATTCATTTTTAAAATAAAGTTACAGACAGAAAAATAATGAATCAACGCGGAGCTCCCTCTGCTGGTTCAAGTCTGGAACTGTTGGTTTGAATTGAACTTCCTTGACTTCCCTGCACCTACCAACATCCCCAGAGTGAAGAAAAAGAGGAAAGAAGACGGCATCAGGGATCACGCAACGGGCTGCGCGCGAAGTGAGGGATACTACAAAATCGACAAGAAGGATAAGATCAAGTACCTGCAGAGCTCGCGGCTGCAGTCGGAGGAGCCGCCGGTCGACACACAGGTGGGTGGAGGTCACGGTGCCCGAATTACTGTTTGATCAAACACAAACAACACGCTCCAAGGTGGTAACTCGTGTTGTGAGTGAAGGTCTCGCCTTCTCTCCGCAGGGCATGAGTATTCCCGCACAGGTCCACGCCTCCACCAGAGCTGGCTCGGAGCGGCGATCAGAGCAGCGGCGCCTGCTGTCCTCCTTCGACTGCGACAGCGACCTGCTGAAGTTCAACCAGCTGAAGGTGGATAAACTCAAGCAACTGGTTCTTAATATACAAGAAGGCTGTTTGAATGATCAACTGTACAAAGTTATCAACATTTCTGTGACATTTACTGACGCTGTTTTCACCTCGTTACAGTTCCGCAAGAAAAAGATCAGATTCTGCAAATCGCACATCCACGACTGGGGTCTTTTTGCCATGGAGCCCATCGCTGCTGACGAAATGGTGATCGAGTACGTGGGACAGAACATCAGACAGGTGAGGAGCGTTTTACTGCTTTGTTTCTGCAGAATTTTCTACATCCTTTGTTTTTGTTCCCTCATTCATTTTGTGTTTATTAAAGTCTGGCTGCACTATAGACTTGAATGTTTTTTAGATGTTCCAAGATTCACGAGGTTTAGAACATCACAAGGACCCTCGTCTGCTTTTTTTCGCATGTTATAAATAATATCTGTGCATCTTTATGCAGCTAGCCCAGGGGTCTGCAACCTGCGTCTCTTTGATCCTTGGTCTGCGGCTCCTTGAAGCTTTGACCAAACATAATGCAAAATGTCATTTCATTGGTTTTTATACCAGCTGTAAAGAGAAATTGTAAGTTTTAGCAGCTTCTCTGCAAATGTTTAAATTAACTTAGAGAAATTAATGTTGATTAGCTTGTAGCTACGTCATTTATCCAACTTCCGGTTACTCGTACTTTAAAGCGGGATACATAATTATTTTTATTTTTCAAAAATTACAAAGAAGACACATAAACCTGCAGAGTTCAGAGTTAAATTTGTTTTAGTAAAATTAATGTGAAATATATGTTTTTCCCCTCGTTTACATGAATGGTCTTTTCTTTAGCCCTAAAATGTAAAAAATATAAATAAATGTTAAAATTTATTTTGTGATTTTTGTTTTATAAAGTCACCCCCACCTTCATACAAATTTGAAGTGGCCCATGAGCCACTAGTTGAAAATGACCGTTGTAGCGGGTGTTGCGGCTCGAGACACATTTTGTTGAGTAAGTGAACGGTAGAAATGAGTGTTTGGATTTAACAGGTTGCAGATCCCTGAGTTAGACAGAGTCTACGGTGAAAAAGATTTGGCCACGTTTTCTTAAACGTCTCTGTTGCTGATGTAGGAACACGGCAACCGTCTCCGAGAACTAAAATAAAAACTAACCAGTTGATCCAAGTGGCTTCAGGAACATGTTCTGTTAAAGACGCAGTTAAGGACCTTCTAAGTGAAAATAAATATTTTGCAGGAGAAAAGATTTTAACAAAAGATAATAACATAACCTGAACGAGTTGGAATTAACTAAATTATAACGCATCGCTCTGTTGGTTTAAAACCACCCGATGTTTTCCAGGTGATCGCGGACATGAGGGAGAAGCGCTACGAGGAGGAGGGCATCGGCAGCAGCTACATGTTCCGAGTGGACCACGACACCATCATCGATGCTACCAAGTGTGGCAACTTCGCCCGTTTCATCAACCACAGCTGCAATGTAAGGCCCCAGAATTAATGCTACACTAAAACACAAGATTAAAAAAAGATATATTTTATTTTTATGTGACTTCTTTTTTTTCCTTTCAGCCCAACTGTTATGCGAAAGTCATCACAGTGGAGTCTCAGAAGAAGATCGTGATCTACTCCAGACAGCCGATCAACGTCAACGAGGAGATCACGTACGACTACAAGTTCCCCATTGAGGACGAGAAGATCCCGTGTTTGTGCGGCGCAGAGAACTGCAGAGGGACGCTCAATTAACACCAGCATGGAGGTCAAAACTCCCAACTGGGAGTGAGTGATCCAGACTCGCACAGACAAGAGGGGAAACTAAAGAAAGAAAAAGTAATTGGCAAGTCGCTCCGGATCGAGCTAAGCTACCTGACCGTCACTCTTCACGTATTAAACTCTAAACTGTTTACGATTTATGGTGCTCCTCCCCCTTTGTTTGAACAGAGACTTGCTGGTGCAGCCCACCCCCACCCCCCCACACACACACATCTCAGCATCAGACAGTATTTCAGCACACTTACTTCCCACAACTAGTCCTGGTGTGTGTGTGTTTCCATTTTACACTTTTATTTTCCCATTTGTCTCATAAGCTTCATCCACACCGAACGTGGTACAAAACATGTTCAGCTGCTTCCTGACGCCGCTGAGACGCACAGCTCCTCTCTGCGTCCGTCCAGCTGCAGGTGGGAGGACAGCGGAGCGACTCGCTGCTACCTCTGCTGCACCGCCTGTCCTGGAAACGAGTCAAACTGGACCCAATTACATCTGGACTCTACTTCTACGAGCTGATAACCAATCATGCCGTTTCATGTTTGTTCTGATCGGTGGCATTTGCATTAATCATGTTCCAGTATTTTCATGCTTCTTTAACAAAAAAAGACACTATAACTCAGCACCATTGAGGGAATCGTGTGTGCACTGCCCCCTGCTGGCCGTGTTGCAGAACTGATCCTGTCCTGCTAACATCCTCTGAGCAGCAACAAACTAACCTGAGCTAAGTTTGGAGGAAATGAATATTGTTTTCATTTTAAGTGCCATACGATCGTGTTTACCCTTTTTGTTTAACCCGGGGAGGTCGCTGTCCGCTCCCGCTGTTCGTTTGTTCGTACCAACGGTGACCAACTCGCATCTTTTCCCAACACTTATTGCAGTTTTCAGGAGCCACAACCTCTTGTTATTCACGAGGGTAAAAATACTAACGGCTCTCGAGGGTCACGGTCAGTTACCTCTGGTTACTTTTCATTCAGATGGAAATAATATTGGACTTTTTTGTTTGTTTGTTTAGCTTTTGTCACCACTGATGTTTATAATGTAAAGCCTTTTTTATCCTCACACTTTTAAGATGAATTTTTTTTTTTTTTTAAACAAAAAGACTGAATATTTAAAATATTTTCAGGGATCTGTGAAAGGAATCTGGACTGAGAGTTTTTTTTTTATTTAAAGAAAGCTCCACCGTGTACAGGAAACATGTCTGCTTCCCTCTTTGAAAGATTGTTTCTTGTGGAAACGTCTTCATTTTTCTGCTCGTTTTTGCTTTGAAATCCTAAAACGTGTAAGTAGTCTAACTGTGAATACTATATAAATATATGAATATATTTTTGTTCCAAGGGATTTGCTACTTGAACACGGCTCAGACGTATATGTATCATAATGAGGTGAGCGCTGAGCTGGTAGCAGGAGATTCGGCTTGTGTCAAGCTCGTTCTGTTTTTTAAACTTTGTGTTTGTAAATTCTATGATGAATTCTTTGCAGTGTGGAGAATTAAACAAAAAAAAAGTACAGAGTCGGCGATGGAAAGAGGACTGAAGCGTCAGCCTGTTTCTCGTGTCTATTTATTATATGACAAATGTATGAAAGAGGAAAAGAAATTGAAATAAAGAAGTTTTGCATACATCAAGGAGGAGTCGAATTAATTTATTACCTGTAGCATTACGTCGTCCTTTTGATAAACACTTTCAGAAAATCTGTTTTCTTTGAATCTTTTGGTTCACGTGAAAAACAACAAAACTCAAACCGACCGACTTTCAGCCGGTCAACGGCGTGGACACCAGGTCAGAGGTCACGCTTTAGTTTTAATCTACATACTTTGTGCTACTTTGACTGTTTTAACGTTCGGCGCCTTCAGGAGATAACTGCGTTTAGTAACTTTCATACTTTTCAAATGTATTTCACTTAAAAGTATTTTCCTTGTATAAATACATAATCTCTGTGTTCCTTTAAAAACAACAGTTCTCTGAAAAATGCTTCAGCATTGAGGCTTTTTATTTAAGCTTTTAGTTCATTAGTCTTTTTCTTTTAGCTATTCTTTCGCTATCTTTAGCTTTGAGCTATTTTAGCAACTGCTACTATTAGCAACTGTTTTGCTACTTTTAACTAGCATTTTGCTACTTGTAGTGACCTGCTGATTTTAGCTAGCTTTTAGCTACCTGTAGCAACTGTTTTGCTATTTTGGCGGTCATGTTGCTACATTTAGTGACTGTTTTCTACTTTTAGCTACCATTTTTGCTACTATGACTGCTACTTTTAGTGACTGTTCTGCTGATTGTAGCTAGTTTTTAGCTACTTGTAGTTTTTGGTCTGCTACTTTTAGCTAGCCTTTTGATACTTTTAGCTAAGTAAAAAAATGGTAACTTTTTATTAATCCGTGTTTTTTCTTACTGAAAAAATTGATTTTCTCTCCATGAATGAACAAAAATTTAAATGTATTTTTTAATTAAAATTATCTATCCATATCTCTATCCATCAATATCTATCTATACATATCTATACATCTATATCTATCTATATATAGATATATATATACACAATTTTTTTTATTGGGCATTTCTTTAGATGTAGCAAGATGCAGCTTGATGTCGTCATCAGGTTTCCAGACAATAAGGATTCTGGTGTGTGTGTGTGTGTGTGTCACCCTGAGGTTGTGACAGGATGGTGTGACGCCTCTATCTGCTGAACACAAATAGATCAACACACACACCAGCTCACCTGACTGACTGGTCAGCTTAACTCCAACTCAACCATCTGGTTTAATCAGCCGCTCCTACAGGGTGATGTTTTTATCTTATTAGTGTTCAATAGAAACATTACAATCGTTTACATTAACGTTATTATATTATTACCGTTATAAGTTACATTAATTAGACTTTTAACGTTGTTTTAGAACAGTATGGTGCCAAATCTATCCTGATTTTAAATCAATTATCCAGTTTCTGTTCGACTCGTGGGTCGTTCGCTCACACCATGTGTGTGAAACTCCGCAGATCTTCAGGGATGTTTTTGGACAGAAAGTTGAGACATTTAACTTTTTCTTGTGGTTTGTTACAAAAGTTTAAGTTGCTCTTTTACAAGTCAAACGCTTTGTTTAATTTACGTCAAACACATTTTTTGTTGTGTTAATAAAATATTCCCTGTGTGTGTGTGTGTGCAGAACAAGCCCAGACCATGATCAGTTCACCACTGTGCTTAAATTAAATTTACCAGCCTGTAGTCTCCAAGCACCTATTTTACATTTAACCACAACAGTTAATAAAATTTCAGCCCTATTTAAGTTTTATTTTAAGCAAACGTTCACATGGACCTGAATGCATCGGCTCGTTTTAGTTCAGCTCATAATTTGCTGAATATTATTTTTCTCAACGAAATGAAAATTTATTCAAATTCCAAAATAAAAACGAGACACTTTGTGTGACACAGGACACTTTAATTATAGAACATAAAATGACAGTTTTATTTAAAATAAGGTCAGAATGTGGATTTTAACACGCAAAGCCCACAGCTGACCATTATTTTATTCGTTTCACTTCAAATTACCGTATTTTTCGGACTATAAGGAGCACCTGAAATCCTTTAATTTTCTCAAAAATCGACAGTGAGACTTATAATCAGATGCATCTTATGTATTAATTCTGGTTGTACTTAAGGACCTTGAACTGATTTTATGAGTTTATTGTGAATGAGTTGAATAAAGTTTAACTTATCTGACTTGTTTCGCTTAATGCGCCTTATAATCCCCAAAATACGGCAAAACACAAAGAATGAACCAATCTCACATCTCTGATGCAGATTTGTTGGAAGAAATGCAACATTGGATATAAATTTTTAGTATTAGGTATCTTTAGGGTTTATTTAAATTTAATCTAAATTTAATTAAAAAACACATTTAAAGGGAAAAAAAAGGTGGGGCAGACAAGAACATTAAACATTGCTGCATGAAAATAAAAAAAATAAAAACTACAAAACAGCCGCCATGTTTTATCCATGGATTTAACTTTTAGTTTCCCCAACCTAAAAATAGTTTATTCAGACAATCTAGCAAAAATAAACAAACAAACAAAGCCCTTGAATGCAACCAATTAATTGTACCTGTACAAGAGCGAGCAGCGAGTTGTTATAAATTCATATTCGGCTGCCAAATAAAACTAATTTCACCCCATGTCTGTCGGTGATTCACAGTTTGATTCCTTATATTTGACTTTATGGACATTTCCTTCACTCTTATGTTCAAATACAAAAGATTTTCGTTCAGAAAATATCGAGATGTTCTTTCATTAAGAAAATCCAATATCAAGTAAAAAATATATGTATAACTCAAAAGAATAGCACATTTTTAAAGAAACCAGATTTCAAACATAATGCAAACCTTAACTTGAGAAGGGGAACAGAGTTCTTGTTCCACGTCCTGCAGAATGAATCTGAGGGGAAACCGTAACGACTCCCTGCAGGATGACCCTGAACGCATCACGCTAAAGTCTCAACACGAACCCTCCCAGCACGACGACGATGTGGAGCAGACGCAGCGTCGACCCGAGCGGCTGAGCGGCCGTCCCCGTGAGGAGCGTGGCGTCTCTGGAGGCCGTGACGGTGCGGCTGAAGGTGGGGTGGACGTGCCTGAAGTTGTTCTGCAGAGGCGTCACCTGCTCCGCGTCCTCCTCCGTGGAGAAGATCTGGGAGGTAAACTGAGCCAGCTGACGGAGAAAAGAACCCTTTATTTTTCTTCAAAATAATCAGAAGTAAAGTTGACATTGGTCATGTACAACCCTGAACAAGTCGTGTTAAATAAAAAAAAAATAAAACGTTTATTCACAATGGAACACAGTAAACACATCCACGTTGGACGTTCGTGACCTTCAGGCCCTCAGGGGTCACTGCATTAAAAACTGGTCTGGATCTGTTCTGGACATCGCTGCAGGGACTCAGGAACACTCCCACAGTAAACACAGTTCACCGTGCCATCCATTAATGCTGGTTAAAGCTCTATCAGGCAAAGAAGAAGCCCTAAGTGAACACCATCCAGAGCCCTCTTCTCTGAACCAAAGCTCATTTAAAATTAAAACATCCTCCATACTAAAAGGGAGTGCACAGTTTAAATGACTGCCTTGCTGATGATATAGGGGTGCATAAGTGATTCTGGGATGAGCTGCTTACACATCTGGAAAGGCCCCATCAATGAAGAGAAGTAAATACAGGTTGAAGAGCAACATAGGCTCCCATTCAGACGACGTCCGTCTCAGAGAAGGTCTTAAGACGATGCTAAACTGCTACTGCACCCATTACATCTTCATAGAAGAAGAGTTCAGGAGCTGAGCTGGACCTGTACACCAGTAAAATACATTTGGTGCATCATGAAACAAAAATATAAGCTGAACTGAAATGGAAGATTACCTTTGGGTTCCCAACACTAGTCCTTGAGGAACACCATCCTGCATATTTTAGTTCTCCGCTTTAACATACCTGATTCAGTGATTTAATTACTTCAAGTTCTGCAGAAGCCTGTTAACCACCTGTTCATTCAAATCAGGTGTGTTGGAGCAGAGAAGCAACTAAAATCATGCAGGACGGTGTTCCTCAAGGACCAGTGTTGGGAACCGCTGGTTTAAACATTTCATGTTTACTATGTTCCATCGTGTGCACGTATTTACATTTTACACAACTGTTTCAGAAAGGGGCTTTTAAATTAAAAGCCTGTAAAGAGACGTACTTGGGACCATGAGATGTAGAAGGGAACCTCATATAAAGTCCAAACAACGGCTTGAGAACATGGAGGGGTGGTGAGGCTGCCGTAATAACGGTAATACTGACTCATGTTGTGCTTCGGCAGAAGACTCATCAGAGGAAACGGTTTCACTTTAGTCTTCTGACCTGCAGGAAGGGACGTAGAGCCATGAGTGGATTGTTTCAGGTAACGTAAAGACTGGATCTAATTCGAGCAGTCTGACCTTTGTGAGCAACAGAAGACAGTTTTTGAGATATGTGTCCAAAGTGGACATTGTCGGCATAAACAACCTGCAAAAACAGCCCAAATCAGTAAAGAGCAGCTAATTAAAAGAAAAAGCTAAATGTTTTCACCAACATCTATAAAGAAGCCAAGAACAGCGAGTCCTGTTGGGTCGTCCAACGCCGTGGACATGTTCGGATGGATGGACTTCATGTTGACGATGTGCATCTGGGGGGACATTTTTAGAAATAGAGACGTTAATGGACGGCTGCACCGCGACTGTTCGCTGAAGCGTCTTGATGAGACTGCAGAGCTGCCTACTGACCGTACTGTACCTCCATCGGGTATCTGCGTCCGTCCACCGTGTGCTCGGAGCCGTTGGTGGCCGGGCCTCCCCAGTGGAAGTGCAGCTGGACGGTGTAGTACACATCTGGAAGACCCCCGCCGCTCACCGCCATGCCGCTGCCGACCTGCAGAATAACTGGGAGCAGCAACAGACACGTCAACGTAAAACACAAAATTCTCCCACGGGCGTGTCGGCAGCGTGCATTCACCGGAGTGTCCGTCGTTTTCGAGTGTCCAGTGACCCGTTTGGATCTCGTCGAATCCCTCCAGGCGTAGGGGCCCCAGGGAGTCGTTCCGGGTCATGCGGTGGTCCAGGTTGATGGGCGAGTGATGGAGTTCAAGTAAAGGGTGGCACAAAGGAAATGATTCTCCCCAGGCGTACGGATCTGACGGCGGAGAAGAAACAGGAAACAGACACGGCTCAGGTCAGAATTATTAATAATAATTTATGAGACGACAAAAACGGGTAATCAGGCAATAAATAAATAAATAAATAAATAAAAAGCTTTAGATACAAGTGTCTGTCACCATTTTTTATTTCAATTCAGTTTTCCTGACATACAGGTGCTGGTCATAAAATTAGAATATCATGAAAAAGTTCAATAATTCCATTCAAAAAGTGAAACTTATATATTATATTCATTCATTACACACAGATTGATATATTTCAAATGTTTATTTTTTTTAATGTTAATGATTATAACTGACAACTAATTAAAAACACCAGAATTCAGTATTTCAGAAAATTAGAATATTATGAAAAGGTTCAATATTGACGTCACCTGGTGCCACACGCTAATCAGCTAATTAACTCAAAACACCTGCAAAGACCTGGTCTGTCAGTCTCATCATGGGGAGGACTGCTGACTGGACAGTTGTCCAAAAGACGACTACTGACATCTTGCACAAGGAGGGCAACACACAAAAAGGTCATTGCTAAAGAGGCTGGCTGTCCACAGAGCTCTGTGTCCAAGCACATTAATAGAGAGGTGAAGAAAAAGAAAGGATGGTAGAAATAAAGTGTACAAGCAATAAGGATAACTGCACCATTGGTGAAACAAAAAGCATTCTAAAATGTGGTGTCCAAGGTCAACGCAGCCGTCTACCAGGAAGTTTTAGAGCACTTCCTGCTTCTGACCAACTTTATGGAGATGCAGATTTCATTTTCCAACAGGACATGGCACCTGCACACAGTGCCAAAGCTACCAGTACCTGGTTTAAGGACCATGGTATCCCTGTTCTTAATTGACCAGCAAAATCGCCTGACCTTAACCCCATAAAAAAATCTATGGTGTATTGTGAAGAGGAAGCTGTGATACACCAGACCCAACAATCAGAAGAGCCACTATCAGAGCAACCTGGGCTCATAACACCTGAACAGTTCCACAGACTGATCCACTCCATGCCACACACTACATCAAAAAACAAAAGAACCAGAAGTATGCGAGGTACAAAATGTCTGAAAACCACAAAGATCTTAGATCATTTCTGTAATTTTACACAATTTCTGAACCAACTAAACGGATAATTAATTAAAAATTTAAAAGAAGAACTCACCACAGTGTAGCTCATCATAACAGTAGTCCTCTGGAAGACAAACATCATTTATTTCCACCTTTATGTGAACACGTATTCGTTTTAATTGTCTGTTTAATCTCACCTGATTCAGCGCTGGAAACAAAGACCACGAGGAGGGCTGCGGTCCAGATCATGGTTTTCCAACAGCAGCGTCGGGATCTGAGGTAGACTGAAAAACTCCGCAGGAGCGTCCGGCTTTAAGTAGTGAAAGAAGGTGGAAGCAGAGTTTCATGCCCCCCTGGACTGATCGGTGAACTGTGTCATTGCCAGTCTAGTGGTCTTTTCTGATCAACAGGCTCATTGATGCGAGGACAGCTTCGGTACCCCCCCCTCCCACCACCACCACCACCACCACCAAACACCCCCCTCTCTGCTGCAGCCATCGGAGATGCTCAGTGACTATTAACAAGACCCATTCATCTGGGAAAACCAGCACTGAACAGCACTTTCAAATGAAGGTAAACGCACTTTAAATTTAAACAAAAAGCTGAAAATATTCCACTTTTAGGTCAAAATCTAAAATAGTTCAAATAGATTAAGACAAATATTTTTATATGGACACATGAAAGCTTTAGAGATTAGTCTTAAACAGGTTTTTACTGTTGGTGACGGCGTCAGATTTGACGTCTCCTCCGTCCAGTGATTCTGTCACTACTCGACCCGTGGAAACAAAGACTCTTTTCTCCACAGACATCACTCTCCAGCTGGGTATCGCTCTCCCCAACTTCCCCCCTCCGACCTTATGAGCCACTCTGAGGTGCATTATACCCGCTTCCTTAAAAAAAAAAAAAAAATTGGGTGTTTTGAGCTCAGTATTGGGGGGGATTTTCCCTTGACATTTGGTCCCAGAAGAGCAGGAATCCCCTTTAACAAAAAATACACAGATTGGCTAAATGTCACGAAGGATGCTCAGGATTAAATGTATATGCAGTTCAGAAAGAAAAACAGGATCACCTACATTTTTTCCCCTTTTTTAATTTAAAGGCTATCAAATAAGAGACAATGAAATGTAGCATTAGTTGATTTACAGGTAACACATTTCAATCCCCCCCCCCCCGTCAAACTGTTGGAGCACAGAAACTACAACGTAAATAAATGGCAGCAGTTCGTAGATACTGAAGCATGTGCGGGAGATTTTAAACCTACAGTCAAGCTAAAAAAAATCATCATCATCAAAATCTTTCATCCAAATGAGGGAAACGCCAAAAAAAAAAAAAACGCACCAAAAAGGTACATAAAACAAAAAATATATATATTTGAATCACACATGCACAGCTTATGAAAACAATTATGTCCCGATAATCCAAAGGATTACCAAAGGGGGAAAAAAAAAAAGTTCAAGAGACTAAAATAAATGAAGGAAATGGGCTTAAAGATGAAAAACACACACACAAATAATAACGTATGTAATATACGTTCAGTACATTCAAACAAGAGATCAGTCAGTCACATTTACAGCCTGTTTGTTGTGGGAGGGTCAGACAACGAGCGTTTGTTTGGATGCTGGTGGAGGAGCCTCATCCGCCTAAAAACAGCCCCAAACTTTATAAAAATCCATCCAACGATTGTCGTCTTCCCGTTTCTTAATACACATATCACTTTGTTTTTAATACACATCTGTCAAAGAGTAAAAATAGTTAAAAGCCAAAACAAGAACAAATAAAAAAATTGGTGTGTGGAAAAACGACTGGCTCGTGCCGGCGCACCGGGCATGAAGGGGCGGCATCCAAAATGTGACCACTGATGATTTTTACCTTTCATATTTAATGAACTCATGACTGTACAGAACTGTTCAGTAGGAAAAACGTCCCGTCAATAAGAAATGCTTTGTTTGAATCGTTACTGATGATAGAGACGGCCATTTATAACAAACCGATTTGTTTTACCCAACTCAAAGACAGGACGTCGTCAAGAAACTTTGACGCTTGAAAAAGTCTTAATCGCTTCAAGCATCCAAATAGAAATCAATCATCATCAGAAATTCATAATTTAATGAAACGGAGCTCATGATTATCAGCAACACCAACAAAAAGCATTTGTTCCCACCAGGCTGGATTCTGAACTACTAAATGTTTTCTCCTGCAAATACGAACTAGAAATGTGGAAGACGGAGTTTGTGTGTCGGATGGTAAAAGTTTGAGGGGAGGTTTTCATGAGCAAACGGAGGTCAGGGTGCGGGTCATGCAGCAGCAGACGAAGCCTGCAGGTTCGTTCAGACGCATCCCTTTAAAAAGTGTGACGCCAAACAAGAAAAAGCGCACGAGCAACGAAAGCTGCGGTCACTGTTCTCTCCCTGTGTTGGACAGAAACTCACGGGGTTTCACTCCAGAATTTACAGCAGGGATCGTTTTTATTTTTTTATCCAGTCAGGCCGTTTATCAGTTTGTTTTCAAGTCTCATCCTGACAGGGGTGTGTCTCCTCTTTGTACACGATCAGTCGTTTTTTTTTTTTTTTGCTCCCACAGATGCCAGCATTTACCAAAAAAACCAACACTTTGAAAAACAGGTGTCTTGACAAAGAACAGCATCCTCAAAAAAAGTGGCTGCTTCTCTTTTTTTGAAACGTCTGTACAAACGTGAAGTCTCCTCCCTGCAGTCAACGTCAGTTTGTTGCATCCTCTCCTGGTGCAGAACACACTTCTGACTTTCCTGAGCCAGCGGGAAATATCCGGATGCAGCTCCCAGCGGTCCGCCTGCAATCCTATACCACCGTGCTGAGGGAGGAGGCGCAGTCTGTGGGCATAGGAGTGGGGGCGTGGCCATCTGTTGGCGTGTCAGGCCCCACCAGCAGGGTGCTGCTATCTATGGAGTCTTCTCGCTCCTGAGAGGACGGCACTGAATCTGGCACGGGACAGGAGCCGGTGGGAACACCAGCCTGGAGCCCGTCTCCCGTGGCGTTTATCTGGCTCGGCACCACGGAGACTCCGCCGTGTCCTGGAAGAGACAACAAAAACCAGGACTGTTTAGAGCTCAACGCTCCTTGTGATGAGATTCAAATAAAACGTGCACCTACCAAAGTCCACGTAGAGGAGGCTGTCTGGGTTGATGGAAGCTTCGTACGGAGGAGGGGGGTCGTCTGGGTGGTGGATGTCAGGGTATTTGTAGGCTGCGTATGGAGGTGGCGGCTCCTGGAAATGAAAAACGCCTCCTTCTCCATCGTCAGACAAATGCAGGGGCGTGAGGCCGGTACCGAAAGCATCTGGGCCGTAGTCAAAGCCCGGGACTCGTCTTCCGAGGTTAAAGTGATGCACTGCAAACAAACCCGTTTATTAGGAGCGCGGTCGCCTCAAACCGCGAGCTGCATTCGTTATGAACGAGCTGAGACTCGTTTAACACGACTCGGACTCACAGTTGCCTCCGATTAGCGTCTCGATGCGTTCGCGTCTTCTCTGGCGAAGTCTGTGGACCATGAAGAGCAGCAGAGAGAGGATGAGGAAGGACGAGATGCAGCTGACGATCAGTCTCATCCCGCTCGCCATCGAGTCAAACAGACCGTTTCCGTCTGGGGGGGAGGAAAATCACACATGGCATCATATTTTGAGTTCATGTTAAGAAAAGTGCCACATTTCCTGGCGTATAAGTCGCATCAGTCAAAAAAAAACCTCATGAAGTGGAAAAAAAACATGTATAAGTCACATTTATTATTATGTTTATTTAATGGTCAAAACAGCTGCATTTCGCCTGTGTGCCATCCATCCATCCATCCATCCATCCATCGTGGCAGGAGCCGTGAGCTCTCCAGCGTCCCTCCACCTGCACCAGCTGAGTGAAGCGAGCGTGCACGGGAAGACTCGCTGTTGCAGTTCTTCGAAATTTAAAGAGTCAGTCAAATATTGCTTTATGAATATGAAAAAAAAAAAATGTATACAAGTCGCAGGACTGACAAATCTATATAAAAACACTGCGACTCGCACACCAGAAAATACGGTACACATTTCCTACTTTGGATTGCAGAAACAAATTGTAAAACATTTAATTTTACCACTCACGATGCAACACTCTGTTCAGAGAACACTTCATGTGTATTTGATGAGCGACTCAACGTAAGACGACTTGACCAAATATTACACGTTTAAAGTTAAAGATAAGCGCCTCTCTTTATCAGCACCTGGATCCAGGCAGGTGAACTTGCAGCACTCTTTGGGATCCTTTCGAAAGTGCTGGCAGCCCTGCGGCCGCTCGCACAGCGCCGCCACGCACATCTCCGGCTCGCCGTCGTGACACGTGCAGCTCAGACACGGGTCGTCTCCTTTCGGGGTGAAGTAGTAGCCCTCGTTCACGACGTTGTCTTTTATGTCCACGCAGGTTTGCCCTGTGGAGGTAATTAAAAGTAAATAAACGAAAACAGTCCACAGCAGGCGTGTGTTTGTGCGAGGGTTTAAAATGAGCACGCACTCCTCTTGCACAGGAACGGGAACTTTTTGTAGCAGTTCTCAGCGTGCCAGCTGTGCAGGCCTCGATCGTTCATGTTCTTGAGCTGAAAGCGCTGCAGCTGAGCGCAGAAGACGTTGTCCTGAGACGAGGTCTCCCCCATCTTTGTGAGGCTTTCGGGTGGCATAAACACCTGCATGGACCCTATTAAGAAACGTAAAAATTAGCGGTGCAGAAAAAATTGTATTTATTAAAGAATCTAGATTCATAGTCCTGGTGATTATGAATCGATTCTAAAGGCCCATAAATCCATTTTAAAATGCGTTTGAGTTTTATTTTGTTCCGCTCCTACTCCCGAGCCTACTGCATATTGCATTACGCGTCTGCTCGGCCGCCGTAGAATTTGGCCATGTAGGCCACCGTACAGCAAGCTAGTTAGCCAGCTCCCTTTATAATGGAGCAGAGGGACAGCGCGATTCAACCCGCTCCTTCGTCTTTTAAAAATCATTTCGGATTCTACAAAGTTTCGGGAGAAGACGGAGCTTAACAAGAGCATGGTTGTTTGCAAAAAGTGTAAAATAAAATTGTGGTACAGTATTTTGGAAATACGACAAAATGCGCAGAAGGAAGATGAAAAGATAAGCAGCAGACCAGTGACAGGAAACTTCCAGCTAATTCCCCAAAGGCTGTGAAGATTTGCTACTACATCGATCGCTACATCACAAAGATTTACGAGCAGACAGCTCAGTGGAAGGCGAGGGGTTTAGGTTTATTTTTAATATGCTGGACCCGACGTACGTAGAGTTTTTAGTGATAAAGCTGCGCCACAACGCCGCCACGAATCAAAGAATAACGTGGGAGAAGCTGATGCTACCAGCTGCAGCTCAAAGGTAACAGTTTTTTCTATTGTACTAAAACAAGTTATACAAAAAAAAAACTTGATGTAATTTGTCTTTTTAAACAGTTTGAAGAGGCCAGATGAGACGCATCGACTGGAGCCAGTTCTAAATGATATCGTTTGGTTTATACATTACAGTTCAGAAGTTTTTGTGCAGGTTTGGAAATTTTGTTAAAGATTTACCAAATATGAATCAATATGGTTAACACTGTGACGTCTGTATATTTCATATTAGGTTAAGTTTTGAAAATATAACAAATGTTAAGAGAAATATGGTTAAAAATAACTGTGAAGTCTGTATTTAACGTTGAGTTAAAGGTTAATATACTATGGTAGACTGAAGTCAGTTTAATTTTGTATTTATATATTTTGAATCATTTCTGTCCAGGTGTCCCCCGCCTCTCGCACAGTGATGGCTGGATATGGGCACCAGTGATACCAGTGACCCGTAAAGGAAGAAGTGGGTAAAGATGATGGATGAATTATTTGTTCCTAGATTTTATTTATTTTAGAAAAGTCAAGGCAACTAAGCTAACCTAACACTGGTAATGTAAGTTACAGAATTGTATGCACTCCTGTATTTGGTATAAATATAAAATGATTTGATACAGTAAAGAACCTAAAATTATTGTTTTAAATAAATAAATGTTCCATTTCTTTACATTGTTGTTTAACCTTTTCATCTCGTCAGTTACATAATTGAAACAAAATTTATGACCAGTTAAATAGAAAAATAGTTTCCGAATCGAAAAAAATCGATTTTGAATCGAATCGCGACACCAAAAATCTGAATCGAATTGCCAGACACTGATTCTACTAAAAATGCACAAGTGCATTTGGAAAACGCTTGAGTTAGAAAGCACGGACAAGACTAGACTTCTGGAAAGACAACCATTGTATTACCTTTGTAGGCGACCTCCCAGCGACCCTGTAAAGTGTGGCTCTGATTGGTGATCACGTACTGATAACCCACCCAGAACCTGAAAGAAACAGAAAACTTCCAGTGTGCGAAATAACCAGTTTCTACCACTAGATGGACTGAGACCAAAATCAGACCACATACTTTCATACAGTTGATTACATTTATTTATAATAAAAACCAAAATAACTGGAGGACAAATAAAAAAAGATTTGGTTTAGACAGCCACAAATAAAACTTGGTGCCCTTTTTCTCGACAGCTTCTTTTATCTTCAGTAAATTTAAGTGGAAGCGTGAGCTCTGTGCCGAGTGAAGAGCGGATAAAAAGAGCAAACTGTAAAGCAGAAACTTACGTGCACTGGTCTCTGCGCTCACAGACATCGTCATTGAAATCCACCTCGATCTTCAGGATGAACTGCAGCTCCTCGTTGGTCACAAAAGTAGCCAAAGAGCCGTTGACCTTCTGACACGTGTCCACGGCCTGCCAGTAGTCCTCGTTCCTCAGGTACACCTTGTAGCAGCTGGCTGTCTTCTCGTAGTGGTGCCACCCGCTGGGACATTTTTCTGAGGACAGGGAGGGAAACGTTTGACGGATGCTTTGGGTGAAGCTGTATCCACGATCGGCTGAGGGCGAAGCGAGCAGCTTACTGTTGAAGCGCATGGGCTGAGCCACGCCCATGACGTCTTCTACCTGGTCGTATCCGTTCCCGAAACGAAACCGCTCCTCCTTTACAGCTGCAAACACATGCACACGATGCACTGGCATTATGATTCATTGCTTCATGACAAAAGTCTGGATGGAGGGAAGCACCCTGACATTTCCTACAATGAACAGCTTCTAATGTTCAAATAGTTCATAAGACTCTGCTGAACCTACGAACCCAACAATAATATTTTCACTAAAGTCAGAAAACAGACGAAGGTTAAAAGTAATAAAGGAAATGGCCAAAATTATGTTATACAATCCAAGTGCATCCCTACTCTTATTCCCACTAAATAAAACATCCTTAGATGCAAAAATGTACTTAAAGCTATAAATCAAAACAACTCGTCAAGTTTAACAAGTACAGTAGTCCCTCGTTTATCGCGGGTGTTAGGGACCACGCCCACCTGCGATAAGTGAAAAACTGGAATTCTTGATCAATTACACTGAAACAACTGAGCATAGATGTTCTAAAATAATTAAAAATAACTTTTAACACTTCTATATTTTGCGATTATGATGATTTTTACGATGTGACCTACTTTGAATTTCAAGTTAGAAGACAAAAGTCGATCGGTGCATCTGGACAGCAAGGGGTTAACCCTTCACAAAGCTGCAGCAGGAGAAATGTGCATGCAGAAAAGGAGATCAGCTGATCAACTGCAGGAGGGAGCTTCCCCTGCACTTGTGGGCTGCACACATGGTGCAAAAATAATTTAAAATAATTTACTGTAAATAAACAACCCATGGCTCATCCATCAATCAGCCAATTGTGTCGTCCTCCTTACACCCGTTAGTCGCCCTTTTTCCCCCAGAAGAAAGAAGAGCTTCAACTTTCAACTTTTACATCCGGGGATTAATTTACCGACTCAATATCCGTCACATCCGAAGCATACTTGTCATTTTTTGAATGTACACGAACATCATTTAATTGTTGGCAACGAAACACAACTCTGCTGATTTGGCTAATTTATTACAAATTATGCATCAGACTTTTGGTAGTGAATGAAGTGTATTTAATTATTATTTTTATCGTTGATGCACAGATACAAAAACTTATGATCAAAAATGTTGGGGAAAAAAAAACAAAAAAAACAACTCATATTTCGATGGTTATTAAGGCTTTAAGAAAATCCACACAGGTTCATGCTTGATTTTCAAAAGGAGTATTGTCCTTTCAATTAATAAAGTTTACACATGTAGCTGGAGCCAAGACGGATATTAGTCCAGTTTGTTGTCTATTTATTTGTGACTTGATAAATGACCTCCAATGAGCGACAAGTTTTTAATCAAATGCAAGAAGTTAATTCTGACTCTTGTTATCACCATTCCTTTTGTTTTCCCATTGTGGCTATGAACATAAATGCATTTCTCTGTTAGTTTTTGTCAAAGCTCTGCAGATGCTCCAAAAGCCAACAGGAGAGACAAGAGAGAAGGTCCAGCCTCCATATATTAGGTGCAACTTGAGCCTGGATTATTTTAACTGGATCGTCGTCTCACTCTGCAGGACTGAGAGCTGCCAGCGTTGTACACAAATCAGTTTAGCGTCTCTTCACCTGTGACAGCTTCCCATCAGTTTCTGAGCTACAGTAGGATTGCTCCTGAAGTTGTTGTTGTTGTTTTCCTCCCCTGGCAGTAAATGTTCTGCCTGCCTGTCAAGCACACGGCAAACCTAACAGAGCTCTTCTTGGTTTTACTTCACCAGTAACTGGGTAGTTACTGCTTTCCTGTTAAGATGATAAAGTTTACAGGTTTGTTCCTCCAGTATTACTGGAACAGACTGCTCCACTTTTCTGTATAATTCAACCAAAAAAAAATCCCAAACAAAAGCTTTCATGAATTCTGTTTAATTAATTGATTGAGCTATTTAAAAGAGGTATTTTTAAGCTTTGTTTATTCTTTTGAGTTTATGACTAATGAGATTATTTATTAAAACACCTGTGCTGTTTGACTGTTAATAAAAGGGGGAAGGTCATCTTGATCAGTCCGTTTCCTGTTCAATAAATGTCGTCTTTTTGATGAATGAATCAAGTCCAGGCCATAATCTGATGTAGGTCTACAACTCAAATCATAGACAGCGACTCCTGTTTGGAGGTCACATGCTGTTGTACTCAATCCTTTCAGTAATTCCCATTAGGCAACCAGAGATCTGGGGATAATTCTCATGGATATGAGGAGAAAACAAGAGGATTTTGGTCAAAAGGCTTAGCACAGAGACATCCATCCAGTGTTAAGGAGATCAACAGACTGTAAACAAAAACAGAGACAGAATTTAACCTCCTGCCGTCTGATGCCGTTGTTCTGAAGGGCGGTGGTTCTCTTGATTGGCTGTGGTGGATGAGGGGAAATAGTTCTTAAAACTGCACCTGTAGTGTTTGGTATATTGAATCTGCTGGTCTAGTTGTTTATGCGTGTTTGAACGATTATTGAAGATGTTAAATACAGAGCAATTGCTGTGTGGTGCCGTGTGTCCTAGTAGGGTTACCGTAGCTTCCTAGAATAAAAGCATGCCGCAGTAAAGCTACACGTTTAACATATTTTGTTTCTTTTCTTTGCTAAACCTTAAATAGACGTCTGTAATTAGCTGTATAAATCATATATGACTCTCTTTAGTGACTTTGATCTATGTATGAATTCCTAGTAAACACAATGCTAACTGTGCTAGCTTTTTCAGCGTTTTAAGTTAGCATCTATGCTAAGTAATGGTCAGAAACCCATTTTAAAAAAGGTTGCATGTGTTGCTTTTCTCTCCAGAAATCCAAGAGTTAACTGTTAGACAGCAGAGCGGGTGTAAAAGCACTGACGTGCATCATACTTACAGGGACAGTCCATCTCGTCACTTTTGTCCTCACATGCTGTCCAGCCATCACACTGCCAGGATATGGGGATACATTGCATCTTCCCACTGCGACAGGCGAACTGCCCAGGGTTGCAGCGCTGCTCTGAAATACAACAAGACGGATGGAGCGGTCAAAAGCGTGCGTTGTTTAGACCTTTACACACATGAGCGAACATGTGCGCTTTAAATAAAGGGGAAATCTGAGGCACATAAACACACTGAAATAATGTAGGTTGGACAAAGCAAATCAAAAGCCAGTGGACATTAGAGTGTAAAAGAGTTAAAACATATTCACACACTTCCAGTCATTCTGTCTTCTCACTCATTTAACAAACAGGAACAGCCAAGAAAAAAAAAAAAATCTAAACTTATTCAGTCAGCAGCTGCTTCAGATTTCTGCTACAGATGCAAAAAATAAAAAATAAAAAAAACCCACAGAGGGAACATTTTGTCTGTCGCAAATCTGCAGACAAGTCTAATCTCATCTGCGAGCAACTGCTTCTGTTTGGAGCTGGATGTTGATGCAGTTTGTAATTCATCGTTTCGCCAAAAGATCAAGCCACTGGAGATAAAACAGCACTATTAACTTGTCATTAAGTTAGGAGTTTTAGAGAGAATTGGGTAAAAAAATAAAATAATTTTAAAAACTAGCCTTGGGCTCATATGATATGACCCATCCATGCCAGTTTGTCCATTTGTACTGAACTATATTTGATAAAAACTAACTGAAATGAGCCTTCATTAAAAGACAGAAAAAACAGAGCTATCAGCCAGCAAAAAAAACAGAACTCTCCTTGTTTTTAGATTTAAAAAATGTCTTATTTGGCATAATAGGAACTTAAAAACTATTATAGGAACTCAACTTCCTGAATTTTCAGGCTCCTCTTCTGAGAAATCTCTCGTTGTGAAAATATCAACTTCAAGTTGTACTAATGGGAACAGATTACTTTAACTGGGGGTATTCAAGCTGGTAGTCTATTTTAACAAATAAATAAAAATATAAATAAACTACACTAATAAAACAAACGTCTTGCTTACCTGACAATAATCTTGCCAGAGCTAGCCTCGGACCTGAAACAAATAAAAACAATAGAGTAACTATCCTACTGATCAGAAGGGTTGGATCATCCACTCGCTTGACAAATTTAGAAAATAAAAAAATTACAGAAAAGCTCTGGGCTGTTTCAAGGCTTTGCTTTTTTTTTTTCACCTGTGAACAAACCATCTGAAATAATCACAGTCCAAACCTGAACACTTGTTTCGATTGTTGTTAAAGCTGGAACGAAGCTGAAAAAACGCACTGACAACAAATGCAGCAAAGCGTGCATGGCCGAGTAATTACCCAAGGAACGGGGTTTAGTTTCACCATCACTACTGGTTATTTAATTGGGGACAAATGGTCATGGATTTCAGACAAAACAAACACACCTACCCCCCTGAACATAGGAGGATCTGTGGTGGAAGTGGTCTCTAGCGATAAGTACTTGGGTGTACACATGAATAACAACCTCAGCTGGAGCAACAACACCACCAGCCTGATCAAGAAAGCTCATCAGAGACTCTACTTCCTCAGGCGGCTGAGACGAGCTGGTCTGGGAAGCTCAGTCCTCACCTCCTTCTACAGGTGTGCAGTGGAGAGCATCCTGTGCTCCAGCATCAATGTGTGGCATGGAGGCTGCACAGCTGCAGAAAGAAAAGCTTTGCAGAGAGTGGTGAAGGCTGCACAGAAGTCTGCTGGAGTCAGCCTCCCCACCATCACAGACATCTACACCTCTAGATGCAGGAAGAAGGCCGCCTGCATCATGAAGGACCCCACTCACTCAGCACACACACTTTTTGCCCTGCTCCCCTCAGGCATAAGGTTGCAGAGCATTAAATGCAGAACCACTAGACTGAGGAACAGCTTCTACCATGAAGCTGTTAGACTCATAAATCCCTAATTAAGATTATCACTGAAAAAAAAAAAACTGCAATACCACTATGTGCTGCTGATTATCCATGTTGCTGATCTCATGCTGCTGTATTCATTATCATCTACTCACACAGACTCATGTTCGTGCTGCTGTTTGGCGTATTGTTTTGCACTTTTGTGTTTAGCGTATTTCTTAGTTTAGCACATTTGTTTGTTTACATCTTAGATCCTTATTACAGTTTCTTTTTACAATTTATATTTTTGCTGTTATTGGACGTTACTGGGACCCTGTGTACATAATTTCGTTCCACCTCATACCACACGTGATGCGAATGACAATAAAGAACCTTGAAATACAAAAAATACAATACCGGTAATAAAAACTGATTAATTACATTTTTATATTGTTTTAATAGAAAATGCCAATTTGTGATACTTGTCCCTAGATATTTTTTATTAAAAAAATTAAAAAACTGTTAAAAACAATAAAACATACAATAAAAATGACCGTTATTTGATAATAGTTTTGATTCTTGAGGAATAGATTTATCCGCTTTGTACATTTTTCCTTACAGTATTTTCTTAAATATTAATCTCAGTTGCTGTAACAATGTTTCTCCGCCAAGAGTCAATTAAAATTGTTTTTCTATTCTTCTGTTGTCCAATATTAACACATTTTTCTCTGGTTGTACAATAACTTGATTGTTCAAGCTTCTAAAACTCATAAATCCTAACCTTTCAACGATTTCTATTGTCAACTTGAACATCCTCACCTAACCTCATCCATGACCCGACTGAACTTTGTTGGATTTATTTACCTGGATTATTGAGCGTGAACTTTGATGCTACAATCCTCTCTTCTGTCACTTGTCCAGCCATGCCAGAATGTTGTGAATGAAGTAAGGACTGCATCTAATAATTTTTATTTTTTATGCCATTGCAAGTGGGGTCGACAGAGGGTCCCTTTAATGAACAATGAATTTACACCAGCTCTTTCAGGACGTTTAACCATCATTGCACCAGAAAGCAGCATTTTAGTTGGAGGCTTTAAGAAAGGTGTGAACCCTTTTGTATTTCCAAAATGTGACAAAGGTTTCTTGTATAAAGCCAGCTCTTCAGCTGGGGTCATGTGTCCCAAATTGTGATTTTCCGCTTCATTTCTCCCTTCTCAAAACGTGTCCTCCTTGTCCCATTTTCTTCAAATAAATAAATAAATCTTGTGTCGCAAAGAGAAAAAGGCTCTGGTTTTTCCAAAAGATATTTTAGCTTTTATCCGAATTCAAGCAGAGACTCGAGATCTTTACTAAAAATAAATAAATAAATCAAGCTTTCATTCAGAAAATACAAATCTGGTTTTCTAGTGGAAGTGCCAAGTACAATAAAACCAAACCTGAGACCCCCTGCTTGAACAAACCGTTCATTAGCAGAGGCAAACAGAATAAAAGATATTCTTACTAAACTTGTTTCGCTCACTTGGATCCACAGTTTACACGGACTACGCTAACAAAACAGAAAAAAAACCCAAGTGTGCCTCTGTATCTCTTATATAACGGAGAGAAAAATACAATAAAGCCCAAGAGGACATCCCAACTCGGTTCAACTGAAGTTACAGCGAAGCGACCTTGTGCAGACGCTGCACCGTCTCCTGCCTCTGATGATTCATCGCTGAGGTTTGCTGTTAAAAGCAGTGAGCGGGTTCAGACAATCATTTTCTTTCTGTGCCGCCTTACATTTAAACCCAACATTGTTCTCCACACCGTTTTTCAAAGCACTGCTGTCAATTTCGTTCAATGACTACTCAAAGTAAAAAAGGGTTTCAGATCGGAAAATATTGCGTGCAGCTTTGTGGTATTTTTAATAGTCTAACAAGAAGTTATTCCTTTTTGTTGAACTAGATAATCGTCGCGGTTTCACTTCTGATGCAACATATTTAAACACTTAAAATGGGAAGTAGAACCACCATCATCATGTGTCCATGTACCAATGAGGGAATAATTAAAAACGTAGCTCCTCTATAAAGACATTTGTTTTCCTCTGGGGACAATGAAACAGTCTTGATTTGATCCATAATTGGTGTAGAAGATGAAGACTGAAACTGAAAACTCACCACTGTCCCCACAGAAATGTGACTTTGCAAGCATTCTGGTAATCTAACAAGCATTCTGGTAATCTAAAGTTTAATGCAAAAAAAATCCTCTCCGTATCACGGGAGCAGTCACTGAACCACTGAGCCTCTTGAGAGCTTCGTCATGTGTTTTTGACCAAATCTTCTGTCTGCTTACACTTGTCATATGATGCCACACTTTGTGCGGTATTGCAAATGTGATACAGCCACAAAAAATGATTTTAAGTCAGTAAAATTAAATCACAAGTTTCTGAAAATGTTTCTGCTCCAAAATAGAGGTCTGTCGAAATAAGAGAAGGTCCAAATAATGTTTGTAATGTGATTAACCAACTGGAACACGGCTTGTGAAAGTGTTGAGATCCCTGTCAAATGAAAATATTTAAAAACGCACACACTTCTGTACATAGCAAGAGCAAAAATCATCACCCAACCAGCAGCAGTTTCAAAAACATGCAGTGAAGTTTAATGTGTGTAAAACGATGACCTTCACTTTAACATTACTCATCCAAATTATACAAACAAACAAGCCGACTCACATTCAGCTCAGTTTCAAACTGAATTTATAACACATTGAGGCTGGCTGCAAATTAATCTCCCAAATAGCAATTGCCACAGAATCATGCATCAACAAAATCTGTGTGTTTAGTGTATGCGTGTGTTATTTGTCGTCTAGGCAAGAGGTCGGTTCTCTAGTTAGAGCCCAACAATAATGCGTTTATCCATGAGCCGAACTAGTAACAGTTTCTCTAATCCACTCAATTGGCAGGATCACAGCACCAGTTCCTGGAAGAAACCACAAGATGCATTTGTACTCCTGCAGCATTTAAAAATGTATATATATATCAAAAGGCATTCATTCTAAAGGACAAATACAAGTCCTGTAATGATCCTAAACTTTTATGGTTTGATGCATGAAACTGCTGCATATCTAAGCAGTGCAAATGCTATCATTCCAGCACAGGGCTAAAAGTAAATATGATTATTTTTGTTTTATGAGCAGAATATGTGCATGCAAGTTTGTTTCTGTTTGTTTTTAGGGTGTATCTCTTATCTTTGGTTGGCATTGAATTTCTAGTTTTCAGCTTAGCAAAAAAAACAAAAAAAACTGTTATGACGAATAGTTTATCTTTTAGTTAGTGAGTGTAAAGGTTTGGTTGTGTTGGTCAGGTTTGGTGAAGCAGGACATGCATTTAAAAGTACAGCGAGGGGGATAAACAAATAATGCATTCACGTTAGGGCTTTATGGGATAACTCCTCAATACGATTAAATAAAATCGTCAAAGTTAGCTGAATAAACAGCTGTGGGTATCTGTGGCAATTTATGTAATAATTTAAAAGTGATTTACCTATATTAAATGTTACAGCCTGGCTGCTTTATTTGGCCGACTTTTGAGAAAATACATCTGCAGAGCGCACACAACGAGGGCGGTCAAGAGAGGCCGGAACACGGTTAGAGGAGCCACTCGAGTCCCCGGTCGGTCCGAGAGGCCTCCCCGCCTGACATGTAGCCCGTTGCTTCCAGCTCCAATCCGTTTCTCCCACTCCGAGCCCACGGGAATATACAGTCACAGGGAAGGAGAAATAAACAAAAACTAAATGATAAACTGTTTACCTGTCCGTGGCGGGTCCGTTAGCGTGAGGACGAAGAGAAGGGAGAAGAGGACGAAACTGCTGCTGTCAGCCTTCGGCAACATTTATCCTCCATTCATAGTAACTCCTCTATCCAGAAATTTAAAAATACACCCGTGGATCTGCAACGCCTCCGCCCTCTCCTAAATTATCACGGCCAACTCTTAACGCAGTCTCTACCCATTTCCACGCACTCAAGGCGTCGACTGATCAAATAAATCGACGTAAATGGGGCATAGCCGCGGCGGTCAGCGATAGAGATTGTAGTTAATCTGACCGAGGTGCTAATGTTAGCTAGCGCGCGATCCGAGCGGCGCTCATTCAAGATGGCCGCGGACTCCCCTTCACAACAATCCAAAACACGCAGCGCACCGAGCAGGACATCAGCTGGAGGTGTTGCCGGGGCGGAGTTCAGCTCCGTTTATAAACAGTCTGCGCGTGTGTGCGGCCCGGGTGGAGCCTCAATGACGAGAAATTAACTTTAAATTTAACTATTAAAAAAGGGGGACAAGTGCCCGGACGCGGGGCTGATGGCTTGGTGTTGTACACATATTTGTGACCCCTGCAATATAATCAGAGTCAGAGTTTCTTTATTGTCATTCGCACCTCATGTGGTACATGTGGTGGAGCGAAATTATGTACACAGGGTCCCAGTTACATCCAACAATAAAATGTATAAGAAAAACAGTAATAACATCTAAGATATGAACTAAGAAAAACATCAACTAAATATACACTAAGCACTCATAACATAAAACATTGAACATCAGCACAAACATGAACATGAGTCTGTGAGCAGATGTGCACGCATGAACACATCAACATTGAAACAGATCAGCAGCAACATGAAACAGATCAGCAGCAACATGATATGGTTTTTCACAGTGATTATTCTAGTTAGAGATTCATGAGTCTAACAGCCTCAGGGTAGAAGCTGTTCCTCAGTCTAGTGGTTCTACACTTAATGCTCCTTAACCTCCTTCCTGAGGGGAGTGGGGCAAAAAGTGTGTGTGCTGGGTGGGTGGGGTCCTTCATGATGCAGGTGGCCCTCTTCCTGCATCTGGAGGTGTAGATGTCTGTGATGGTGGGGAGACTGATTCCAACAGATTTCTGTGCAGCCTTCACCACTCTCTGCAAAGCTTTTCTTTCTGCAGCTGTGCAGCCTCCATGCCACACATTGATGCTCGAGCACAGGATGCTCTCCACTGCACACCTGTAGAAGGAGGTGAGGACTGAGCTTCCCAGACCAGCTCGCCTCAGCCGTCTGAGGAAGTAGAGTCTCTGATGAGCTTTCTTGATCAGGCTGGTGGTGTTGTTGCTCCAGCTGAGGTTGTCATTCATGTGTACACCCAAGTACTTGTAGCTGGAGACCACTTCCACCGCAGATCCTCTTATGTTCAGGGGGGTGTAGATGTTTTTGTTCCTTCTGAAGTCCACAATCATCTCCTTTGTCTTCTTCACATTGATGTGAAGGTTATTCTCTTTGCACCAGCTCTCCAGGTGTTCCACCTCTTGCCTGTAGCTGGACTCATCATTGTTTGTGATGCATCCCACCACCGCTGTATCATCTGCAAACTTTACAATGTGACAGCCTGGATGGGTAGCTGCACAATCATACGTGAGCAGAGTAAACAGGAGGGGGCTCAACACACATCCCTGAGGAGAGCCAGTGCTGAGGGTTATGGTGGAGGAGGAGAGGTTGTGGATCCTCACTAACTGTGGTCTGTTTGTTAAAAAGTCTAGTACCCAGTTGCAGATGGAGGGGCTTAGTCCTAGTGTGGATAGTTTGTCCATCAGGGTTTGGGGGATCATGGTGTTGAAGGCGGATGTGAAGTCCACAAAGAGCATACGGACGTAAGAGTTTTTCTGCTCCAGGTGGTTGAGCGCAGTGTGGACCACAGAGGAGATTGCATCCTCTGTTGATCGGTTCTCACGGTATGCGTACTGATGAGGGTCCTCGTTGATGTTGATGGTTGTTTTGATGTGAGTCATGACCAGTTTTTCGAAGCATTTAGCGACTATCGGGGTGAGGGCCACTGGCCGATAGTCATTCAGACCAGTCACTGTAGAGCTTTTTGGGACTGGGATGATGGTGGCAGTCTTCAGGCAGGTGGGAACTGTCTCCAGGGTAAGTGAGGTGTTAAAGATGTCTGCCAGCACCTCACAGAGCTGATCCTGATACATTGGGTTTATAATGACCCAAACTAGACAGCTGCTCAGCACTAGTTCACTGCTAAGAATTGTAACAAATGTATTTATTTAGTCTGAATCCTATAAATTATCAATCAAGCAATCATTAAATATTAATCTCATGTTTTGTTTAATGTTTTATTCAGTGTATCTGATCATGTGTTATTCTCATGTATGTTTATAATTATCAAACACTTTTTGTTTCTTCCCTAATTTGTCAGGATTTCATATTTCCTAAATTAGTTTTCCCCAAAATAACAAACTAAAAACTGTTTTTTTTTTTCTTTTACATATATATTTTTATTTTCTCTTTTGGCCTTAAACTTTTAACATAATAGCACACAAATGTTCTCACTCTTTATATTAAGCTACTTGCAGGTGCGAGAAAAAAGTTTTGATTTAATTTTGTTTGTTTCACAGTAATTTTCATTATAAATCGATCTAACCACTCTTACCAAAAACTAAAATTATCCACCCGCAACTCATTTTATTTGTTTATATGTAACTAAATCATTTAATAAAAATATATAACTAGTTATTTCTAGGAAGTCAGCACTCTTATCTTGAAACTTTGTTGCAGGCAAGTTCAATGGACACCTATCCAAGAAAGTTTTATAATGTTGACATTTGTTCTTTATTATACAATAAAATGGCTTACATATATTAAAAAACAGTCTTGTTAAAAGGTCATGTCTAAAAATCCAGTTTAAACTGCAGATTTTAGAGGCTATAGTGAGAATATAGCAATTAAAGACAAAAATGTTTGTTAAACATCACAATGAGTGAGAAAAATTTTTATTTTAAAAGTTAAGTTCAACTTTTAGTTTTATGTTTGCTGTTACTTTGCAAAGGGAAGTGATAATATAGATATGAAAGAAGTTCTTCAAAATGCAATTGATTTTAGCACTGAACCGATTTAAACACTAAACATGCAACGCACCCGAGTAAAAATTAAACTCTGATTTAATCCTGGAGGGAATCCCTGCTGAGGAAACACTGTCCACTCTGGAGGGGTGAAGGTGTAAATCTGCAGCTTCAACACAGATTATGAGTAAAAATTTAAAGATATTACAAACAATTTAGAAAACAGACAGCAGTACGTCGTGGTATTTCCAGAAACAAAGGGTATGGCATCTGACTATAAACTAAATTATAGCTTTTTTCCGGGTATCATTGAGCTCAAATTATTTAGTGATCGAATGTTTCCTATAAAAGCTCAGCTGAGGTTTTCTATTGTAACAGAAGAAAATACTGAACAAACATTTTTCCACTAATGGGGTTACTGCAGGTCGTGTGCTTGTTTTTTGAAATTTAAAACTGTGTCATCCAATTAATTAGTTCTAAAGACAAACGTGGAACAGAGCTTCATCTTAGGATCCGAGGTGTTTTTGTTATTCTCAGAAAACATACATTAACAGAAATCCAAATAACCCAAAGATTGAGGATTAGAATGTATTTCACAGTAAAGCTTATAAATAAAATGTAACAAAAAATAAAAAGCATTTAATCCACTGTACATATTTTTAATCACCATCTACAGCAAAGATGTGCTCTTATTTTGAAAAACCTGTTTGAAAGTCATAACAGCTCCCCCACATTACAATGAGTCTTTTTCTCTACACAATCTGAGCAGAGTGGCTCCTTCTAGAAAAAGTCGGAGGCCTTCCGTCTCTTGGGAAGCTGCAGCAGATTGTCTGTGAGCGACGTGAGGTCCTGAGCACTCGGGGTCTTGGCTTTGTTTGGCGTTGGTGTTCCAGTCGGAGTGGCGGGTCCGTTGAAGGGAGTCTTGCAGGGAGTGACTCTGTGTGAGGGTGAAGGGGTGTAACTCGCCCGCAGTGCTTTGTCGGTGTATTTGCTGGATGTCCGATTTACAAGCCGCTGCAGGGCAGGGGTGAGAGCCGGGCTCAGACCTTTTGGTGTGAGACTGGAACACAGAAATCGAGTGTTAGCTCGTAGTGGCTTTTTCAGCACTAATGCACCAACAGGAAACAATCTAACAAGTGTCTTGAACTGCTATAAGATCTAATCGAGACGAGACGGTTAAGTTTAATCACCTGGCGAGGTTTTCCGTAACTTTTCTTAACGCTTCCTGTTTCTTTGCACGGTTTTTAGCAGCAGCTTCGTTAGCCATCTTCAAGCCCAACCGCTCTCGTCTTCCTGGCTCTGGTATCTTTTAAAAACAACAAATAATGTCAATATATTACAACTTTAACAGAAAGCACTGAATGATTAAAAAAACAAAAAAAGGTCCATCAGTAAATAGTAACCACCTTGAACGATGGGCCGTGGTTCCTCTCAACGTACGGGGTGTCTGATCCATCCAGACGAAAAGGTGTGCTCTCAATCTCACCCCAGGTCATCAGAGGTGACTCAGAAACACCTAAGAGGAACAGATTTTTTTAGCAAAACACTCCAAATGAGGCCATGACATGAATATAAACACTGTCTGAATGTATTGTCTTTCATACAACAAGCAGTCTAAAAGAGTGGCTCATTGTAGCAGTAATTTAAGATATTAAAGTGTCCCCAAGGCATGAAAAACCTGTATCAGCTCAATAATGAGTTGTGCATCAGTTCAGTTAAAGCCCCACCTGGTGCAGGGGAAGGAGTCCTTTCATAACCGTAGCCATTTACTTTTGGGGATTCATGCGGTATGAGCTCTTTCCCATCAGGCCCCACTTTGCCCTGTTTAAACTACAAACAAAAAGATAAACATCAATCATGTTTTCAGCTAATGGACAATTAATTCACAAATATAGAATATGCAGTATTTTAAACAACACTTAAGTGTACCTGTGCATTGAGGGCCGCAGCTTGTTGAATCTGACTTTTGTTAAGAGCTTTGCTGAATGGATCTCCAACAAATCGCGTGTTCTTGTGAATTACTTCCCTTGGCTTGACAAACACAGCATCATCGTCTTTCACACCTGGAAAAGATATTTTAAAAAAAGAAAAAGAATTTATAGCAGCGGAGTTGAATTTTGTGTTTTGATGAAAATGTATAAGGAAAACAGAGCTGTCTGTCTGATCGCCACACCTTCTGGATAATACATCAAGGCGTTCTTTGCCTTGTACTCCCAAGTCTCCAGTCCAGCTTTGACACATTCAAGAGCAGCTTTCTCTGCTGACGGTAAGGCGAGGTTCTCTTCATGGCGCTGAAAACAAATACAGGATGATTTTTGATACTGTTCTTACAGCCAAGGATTACATTTACACAATACAGTATTCAAACCTTCAGCAATTTTCTTTTTACAATGGCAACATTTTATTTAAACAAGATGTTTCATTTATCTTCCCGATATGATGATACGCTGCAGAGTCATGTTTAAATCATGGCACATGCTTAAACTACAGCCACCAAAAGTTTATCAAAGGAGTTCCACATTTTTATTTCGCTCCACAGAACTATTTACAATTTATGTTTGTTTACTTATCTAATAAAAATTAGATAAAACATCCATAGTGTGTTATAAGTTCAGACACGTTTGTCATTAAAAGCCAACTATAAAACAACTATGGCATAGAACATGAACGTTCCACTTATAATGATTAAGTTAAAAAAAAAGCATTTTGATGCAGCAGTATGCCACAAATCAATAAGACTAATTATACATAAAATAAATCACACGCTATTTACTGAAACTAGGCTTTCCCAGTTACCTTTAAGTTTTTTTTTTGTTTTGTTCTCAAAACTAGATCCCACCTGAATCTAGTACATACCACTGCCAAAGTAACAGTGCTGTTTGAATGGAAAACTATCAATGAATTCAATTCAACTTACTGTAATTTAATATTTCTTCCAACTTTAATATTTTTACACATATGATGCATAACAGCACAGCTGTAGTTCAAGCATTTAGTTTATTAAAAATGACCAAATATGACCTGCGCAGACCAACCTGTTTAAATTCAGCTTCTGCTTCATATAACCACGCATGCCTCAATTTCTCCTTGTCTTCTGCCAGATCCATGATCTGCTCAAATGATGCATTATCCTCGCTGGTATTTTTAGCAAGAAAACGATCCAAACTGGGAAGCTTTTTCTCTTCTGTGTCATTATCTTTATTTTCTAAGGAGAAAACAAAGTTAATAAAGACGAATAAATAACTACTCAACATGTAAAACCATCAGCTAAGGAGAAAGCGTACAGTAAAGGAAATGATTTAAACGTAACATACCAACATCTGAACTTTTACTATGGTACGTGGAGGACGGAGATCCTGAGTGGCCCACTGGTGTCTCAAAGCTGGCAGGAGTCACATCTTACAAACAGAAAATAACTTTAATAAGAACTTCAACATATTTTTATACTAGACTGAAGAAATAAACAAAAAATATATATTTTATTGATTTAACAAGAAAGGCGTACAACCAAACATCCTGTTTCTTACTAATGAGCTTTCTACTCACAAGGTGCAGAGGTTTGTGGGGTGGATTTGGTCAAAGATGATCCATATCGGATTGATATCTGCCTCATTCTCTCCAGGTCTCCACTTTCCTCTGCTTCAAGGTAGTCCTTCTGCGCTTGCAATTTTGTAACATCTGGAAAAAAGTCCCTCTGGATGATTTTCTCCAAACTCTGTCAAAAACAGCCATGTGCACAAAACAGAATTTAGTAATCGCGGATGAAATATGATGAAGCATTTATTTCATGATAATAGAAGACACTTTTACAAAGTGAACCAGATGGATTGCTTAATGTGGCCTATCACTTGTTGTAGCAATCATATGAAAATCATACATTTACTATTATTGAAAACAATTTAATGCCATATCATGATGTTTTATGATTTTACAGGCATTATCTTGGATTTAACCCTCACCAGGATCTGTATTATCAAGTGACTAAGGTAAAAAAAACTGTGAGTCCTTATCATTTTCCAAACAGTGGACATAAAAAAAGCAGTTGTTTATATTTGACCCAGCGAAACAATACTTTTACTCCCATTTTGTTTCGTCTCACCTCGATGTACTCTTCTTCGTCGAGGATTTTTCTCTTTAACCTTCCTTTCTCCTTGTCCTCTGGAGGATGGAGAGCCACCGGCATTGTGACCGCTGAAGGTACGAGAGGCCCGGACAACGCTTCCCTCACTCTCCCGTTACCCTCCATGACAGTGTGGGGGCTGTTGTTAGCCTCTTAGCCAAAAGACAACAAGCGAACCAAAAACTGTAAGATGAACTAATAAATAAAAACAAACCACAAATGTTTAAGTTTGAAAACGCCTAAAAAATATTAGTGAATGTTAGAAAGTGTTACAAATTTAGAATAGCAGGACATTCGCCACCTTGAAGCTAACTTTTAGCTAAAATGCTACCGTACACAAAACGTAGTTACGCAACGTCTGATGGTACGTGACCGGAAGCCAACGCCTTCTGAAGAAATTTTCAGTATAAAAGTTGACAGCGTCGCTACGTTTCCCCTGTTATTATTTCAGAATAAAAGAAAAAAGACCATCTCATGAAAAGACGAAAATAAATAAATAAATGAATGAATGAATAGTATTTATTTATTTATTCTCATGTGAGATTAATTTACAGGACTGAATTTTCACAATAATTAAATGGCAAGCAGGATTTTTTTTAATTAAGTTAAGGCAATATAATGTTTAACAATATAATTTATTCAAAATGATTAAAAAACTTTCATTACAACCATTTAGTCAAAAACATGATTTAGATTAAATAAACAAAGAAAAACAAACTTAGGTAGTGGCTTTCAACAGGAACATTTTTAATGAGGTAAATTCTACTAATGATTCTTAGGTACAAATTGTAAAAATAAAAATATAAATAAAATAAAACCACTTGCTACTTATTTTTACTGTTGTTCATACAGTTATAGGATGCAGATATACAATGTTCTAATAAGTTAGGTCTAACTTGCACATTGAAAAGAAAATGCAAAATATGCAAGAATCATGTGGTGTTTTATTTGTTTATTTTTTGTTTGTTTTTTGTACCTTTTATATTTCATGTAAATTAAGTTAAAAAACAACAACAACAAAAAAACAACCTTAAATCATTTGTAAGAGTAAAGAAACTACCAAGGCTCGGCTATTAAAGATTTGGCTAATATTTAAATTAATCATAAAGGAAACAAATCCAAATTTGCTGCTGACATTAGCCTGAAAAGCAGAATAACTATCATATGTCTTGTGAACTACTTTATAAAACAATACTGATGTCAGATACTATAAAATTACTGTAACTGTATAAAATTTATGTTGAATCTGAGATTAAAAAAATGTTTATTAAGTAAAACTAAAACATGTAACTCTGAGCTTTCAACATGATCAACTTTTAAATTGTAACAGCATGAACAAAGGTCTTGTAAGAAAGTTGTTCTTTAAAAAAAAAATCTATATTTATTCATTTTTTGTACATCTTGTGTAAAAGCAAAACCACAAACACGTGACATTTAGTTTTTGATGTCATTGCATGTAATCAACCAGTCTGGCTATCAACAATCTATTTGATTAAACTGGAACAAAAAGATGTTTGTTTACTTTTTTTTTTTCTAGTTGTCTAAAACACAATTTATTTGTCAGATATTTCAGTCAAACACGTTAGTTTTCTGTAGTTCCCACAACGAATGAAAATCTTTTCTGACGTCTCCACTTCGCTCTTCGGTTTTTAAACCAAACCTGTGATGGGAAATGGAAGTCGACGTGTTACCCGGTCGTTTCTTTCCATTCACATGATCTGGCAACACATATTCACAATGAAAGTCTCGTTTAAACTAAATGCAGTCTTACTTCTACTCTTTCTTCTCTCAGGTGAGTGCGCTGTGCAAGCTTCTCTCTCGTGTTCACATCTGGATACTGATTCTGCAGAAACAGCTCCTCCAGCGCGTCCAGCTGTTCCTCGGTGAATATCGTGCGGTGACGTCTGGTTCTCCTCT
Organism: Nematolebias whitei; assembly: GCF_014905685.2. Lineage (NCBI taxonomy): Eukaryota > Metazoa > Chordata > Actinopteri > Cyprinodontiformes > Rivulidae > Nematolebias > Nematolebias whitei. The sequence goes on along the minus strand of NC_056515.1, from coordinate 29,266,119 downwards.
GCACCTGACCGGACGCCTGCTCCTCCTTGTGAGCGTCTCCCAGCCTGCAGGACTCTGAGAGCATCGCTGAGCTCCATCCAAACTGGCAGGCTGCAAGAACAATGAAGACTTTAGGAGTAAACAAATAAAAACACAATAAAAGATAAGATCAATTTGAGCAGAGGGAGGTGGTCCTACCTTCATGAATGAAATCAGGGTGGAAAATGTCGGCACAATGGGAGCAGTAACAGCAGCACAGGCAGGTGTGATGCACAGACTTGGTCTCCTTAAACCCACTTGTTCCACAGGACTGTTTTTCCACGCTGCTGCTCGGATACTTGCTCAGAATGTTTTCAATTGTGAACGACAACTTCTTCTCCGTCTTGATAAGGCCGTCCATTTCCAAGAAAATTCCAAGAAAGCAGAAGCAGAGATCAGGCTGGAAACATGCAACACTTTAGGATACTCCAGCCTCAGTTGCTGCCTTTCCCCCTCTTTATTCAGCGGGGACTCGAGCCCTTATAGGCCCAAAAAGGGGGAGGAAAGAAAAAAAGATGAAGTAAAACCATAATCCCCCTGTGGACCAGACACATAAAACGGTTGAAACTTAATTCCTAGCTAATCTGGGCAGTTTTGTGAAGAGGTTAGGGAGGACGGCAGATTCGGTTAATCTTGCCTCGTTCCTTTTCTTCGAGAAAAATCAGATTTCACTGCATAAAATGAAAAGTGGAGAGCTCCCTAAGATCCTCATTGTTGAGGTTTTAGAGAAAAGGAGATTGCTTGGTATTAGAAACCTGGACTTAAAGATGAACATCTCTGGTGCGGCCCAAGACTCTGCGAATTTAAGGATTAGTCTTTAAATTAATTTTAGAACGTCCCCTCTCTGTTGAGCTTTAACTTCAAAGTGATTTTGTGTAAATTGGTGGAAATTGATTCAGATCATAACACCACGCACACAGTCCTTCCAGCTGAACGGACACCTCAGTCAGTTAAATGTAGGGACGCTGATAGAATTTCACTAAATATAGATTAATACGCAGGAGGAGTTAATTCAATACATCCATCCACATGATTTGTATTCACAATCATGCATCCTGTGTCTTATCTGTGTGCTGCAGTCCTTTCAGTTTGACTGCTCTGACAATGCGCACAGTGAGGTGAAGCTATTACAGGTTAAATTCATCTCGCTCCCAGCAAATCCTGTGATTTCATACAAGGCAATGCACCTTGTTTTTTTTTGTTTTTTTTCATGGAATTAAGGGATTTCTACAATCTGTCTTAAGCCCCCCCTCTGTTATAAGGGCTTTTGGAAACAGATAACAATAAACACCTTCCCATCCTTTTCACTTTGGTTTAATAGCATCCGAGATTGTTGATGTATAGTTCGAGCAGCATGTGAGATTGTTATCTGCCGTTTTTGTGGCTCTTAATAGAAGGCATTGTAGCACATCCATGTAGGTTCAAACAGTTCAAAAATTCATTACTGAAGATGAGAATTATAAAGGTTTGTGCTGTTGTTGTTGTTGTAAGAAATGTTTGGCACAGTAAGTCAAGTGAAAGGAACGATCGCTGTTCAACAGTACGTTTTGAAAAAGTCGCGACGTTAATAACAGAATGAAATGATATGCAAAATTCATAAACCCAGATTTTATTCAATGCCAAACATAATAAATGTATCAAATGTTTAAACTAAGAAAATGTCATTTTGAATTTGATTGCAGCAACTGATCTAAAAACAAAATTTAAAAAAATTGGAGCGGTCCATGTTTACCACCGTGAAGCATCCCCTAAACATCTAGAGAACAGCCAGCTGCTGGAGTTTATGTCCCATTCTTGTCTGATGTAGGACTCCAGTTGTTAAACAGTCCTGGGTCTTATTTACTGGATGTTTTGCTTCATGATACATCAAACAGTTCCAACTGAGGTTCAGCATCTGGAATATTCTACTTATTGTGTTGCTGAAATATGCAAGGCCTTAAAAAACGTCTAGATGGGAGCACTTGTTCCAAGACATGTGCTTACTTTTCTGTTTTGACGGTACCTTTCCAGACATGTAAGCTGCTCATGCAATAGCCACTAATGCACCCTCATACCATCAGAGAGGCAGGCTTTTGAACTGTGTGCCGATAGCAGGTTGAATGTTCCCCCTCTAGTTTAATATGGAAGTTGTTAGTATACTGTTTGCTTGGCTAGTTGTCTCCCTGTTTCCTCTGTGGATGCTAATTAAAAAAAATCCCATGCACAAAAACAGTTTTAGTCAACCTATTTTAGTAGGTCTGCAGGCGAATCAGAGAAACGGAAATAAATTGCACCACTCTGCTAGCATGCACTGACTTAAATGTCCTTCGTTTCAAAGGGTTATTCAAACAGAAAGGTAGTGGGAGGAAGAAAATAGAATAACATTTGACACAAATCAATCCTCAGCCATTCAGACAGCAGGAACAAGGTCTGAAATACACCCACACACTGACTGCTGATAACGGAGCACTGAACTGCTAATGGCACAAGACTACTCATGCATGAAAACACTCAACGTCTCTGCCGCGAGACACACTATAAGGATTAATATTGTGAAAACTGGAAATGCAGAGAATCTCCTAACACGTGCAGCAAAACACAGGATTCATGATAAGACAATAACAGTTACATGTGAGAAAAAACAAGAAAACTAAACCGTGACTGCATAAACTGTAAACTGGCTTTGAGCAAAATATTTCTCAATGCAATATTTGTTTTTTTCTAACTCTTTTTTGGGACATGATGACATTTGGGATTGAGTTAATCTTGTTTTAACCCAAGTCTTGGTCAAGAATTAGGGGGAGTGGTGGTGCAGAGGCTAGAGAAGGTGGGGCTGTGATCGGAAGATCCTTGGTTCACGCCCCGGTACCGACAACACAAAAAAATTAAAATAAATGTGGGTGGGGTAGGTGAAGCACCCACACCTGCCCCCATCCTAATTCACCCCACCCTGGGCCCATGAGCAAGGTCCTTAACCCCCATATGCTCTCTAAACAGGTCTCTCTTCGAGTTCTCGTGGCTCAATGAGACTACCTGTATAAATAAAGGGTAAATAAAAAAGAAGTATTTTGTTTTTGTTACCAAATTTACTGTGTGCTGAATAAATAGTAAGAAAATATAGACACTCGTATGGCTTTATGGGGGTGTTGTGGTTGTGGATAGAGAAGAAGAGGACTTGAAGAATGATGATTAGTGCGCCCCCTGGTGTCCAACTCCGGAGTGACATGCGCGGCACGCAGCCCGCCGCCAGCAGCAGCTGCCTGGGCGGAAAAGGCGGGAGCCGCTTCCGCGTCCGCGCAACACGCAGAAACACTAAACACAAGGGGCAAGATGGACGATAAGTTAATACTGGCTGTATTTAACTACTCAGAGCTTTACAATGTCACTCAGCCGAATTATCGTTGTACGGAAATTCGGGCGAGCGCTTGGAGAAGCATCAGTCTCGCGCTGGGACTCCCATGTGAGTACCTTGTTTAGCACAACTTTACGGAGCTATATGCTTAGCAGCTTTTGGCTTCACCAGCTAATTAATAGCACAACGAAAGGTCGCAACACTCCAAAATACAACATGGAGATTTGCGGTATTTTTTAAGTTATTTGTGCTTTTCAACATCCTGATGCCGTAAATGCAAATGCGGCCGCGCGCGCACCGTGCTAGCGGTAGCTAGCGACGAAGGCCGCCTCGCGCAGAATGAACGACACGCGACGCTACCGCGAAGCTAACGGCGGAGAACGTGCTCTGCTTCACGGACTGCGGCTGCGGAGACCCAGCTAAAGCTTCGTTAAGGTGGGCCACGGATTTTAGGATAAAACATGGCAGAACGAGAGGAAGGAGCCCCCCAGCCTCATGTGAGACCAAGAAGTCCTGCCGCTTGGCCACAACTAGACTGAAGAAAACATTATATTTAAAGTTTAGTATAAAAACGTAGTTTAAAATAGTTTTGCACATTACCAGGGTAACATCAGCAGAGCAGAAAATTAAGCTGTTCACAACAAAATTTATTTACTCTTTGCACATTTGTTTGACTATCTTCTGTATTGATTAATCCATTATTTAAAAAAAAAGACCTTTAGCCTCCACTAGTGTTGCTGTTCTTTCATTCTTCCCTGACTTGCACCATATTAAAACTATTAAACGTATAGTATGTGTGCAATTTCCCATAAATAGTTTAAATTTAAACTTTAGTGGCAAACTAGTACATTGTTTAACAGCAGAGTGGACTTTTTAAATGTATTTATACATAAATACAAAAAACTTTTCAATTCAAACATCCATTTTCTTTACCTGCCTTTTCCTTTCTGGGAGCTGCATTTTTACAATTACACTTCCCAACTCTGTTTATTTGTTAGCGTTTAGGACTATACAACAATGAAATGATGCAAAAATTAATTTAAATACCACATAAAAAAATATGTTGCTCACTGCCTAAAGAAATGCCATATTTTTCAGCCTATTAGTCACTTTTTTTTGTTGCATAATTTACCTTCTCTGCGAGTCTGCGACTTATAGGCCGAAGCAAAGTATTTATGGATTTTTTTCCCGTATTTATAAACCAACTTTTGACTGAGATATGACTGTTTTCATTCATTCTGACTGAAAATACTGAACAGTACCATTTTCTGCCGCAAGGTGGCACTGGTATAGCATGCTGTTGTGTCATGTAATAGGTAAACATGGCCATTAATGACACAATTGGCTTGCCTTAGCCTGCCATCTTCGTCCAGCTCGCCTGGAGCAACCGTCAAATCCGCTTCATTTTGCTGCGCCGCCCCGGCGAAATGCAGCAAATTTGACCATTGAAGTGCATTTATTAAGTAAAAGTTCAACTGAGCCACACCTTTGCTATAATGTTGAGCAAACAAATAATTGTTTTAGGTGCTTATCTGGTTAAATTTCAAAGAAATGCGCAGCGTTCCTCCTTCCTAATTACCTCCCTCATAGCGTGCTCCCAGAGCACCAAGGACTTTTGAAAATGCAGCTGATTTGACCGTCAAAGTGCATTTCTTAAGCAAAAGTTAGACTGAGACACGCTTTTACTATAATTTCGAGTAAACAAATAATTGTTTTTAAGTGTTAATCTTGATAAATTCTTGTTAAAGTCCTCCCGTGCACATTCCCACGGCCGCCATTTGATTTTTGGCACAACACCGGCCCACGTTTCCAAGTTGTCAGCGTTGACGCGTAATAAATGCGACTTTTTTATGGATTTTTCCACTTTGTTAGACCCATTTGGACTGATGCGACTTATAGGGCGGTGCAACGTGTAAGGTGGAAAATACGGTACATAATATGCATCCCTTGATGCTTTTAAGAAACAAATCCAAACTTGCCTACATTTTTATTTAACAAGTTATTTTTTGTAGGTCAATAATCTGTGCAGCAATTAACCTTATTATTTTGAACACGTTTAAAAATGTTTCAGTGAATAAGTGTTGCTCGCTGCTTCAGTTTGATTTTCAATAAGATCCCATTTTGTGCATCGTGACTTTTTACTCTGACATCTTTTCTTTTCAAGCCGAGGTGTGCAAAAGAAGATGGAAAAACCTACGAGACCGATATCTGAAAGAAGTGCGGATGGAGATTAAAAGCAAGAAGCAGGGAGAGTTTGTACATAGCAAGTGGAAATACCGTCAGCTTATGAACTTTATCGCCCCCTTCACTGGATCAAGGTTTGGCGTGACAGACGTTTCCAGCAACGCTGACGAGGACCATGAAAATCCCAACAACGTAACTGGGAGTGCAGAAGAGGAAACCACTTTGTCGGACTCCGTCAAGACGCCTCTGAACGCCTCAAAGGTCCAAGTGAGTCAGTCTGAGCAAAAGGCCCATCTGGCCTTTGTAACGCAGCTTCCTGCTCTGTCCCAGGACACGCAGGTGGCTCAGCTGGCTGCTGTGGCCAGGACGCCACCAGGCCCTCAGGTAATCCCCACCAGCAGTACCGGACAGAAACGCAAGATTGTGTCAGAGCCATCATCCCCGTCCTACCCTCAAAGCGCACACTCGCCCACTAAATGGCTGCTCAAAGACAACGGCGGCTCGTTTGCCTCCAGGCCTCGAGACGAAGATGAACTCTTCTTGCTGAGCTTCGTCCCCGCCCTGAAGCGACTCGCCCCACAAAAGAGATGCGAGACAAAGATGAAGATCCAGCAGATTATGTATGAGGCCGAATTTAACATTTCGCAGACAGAATTTCAAGATAAAAGGACAGCTCAAGGAATAAAAGACTAATGTTGAACATTTTCCCCACACAAAACGACGATGGTTGAGGTGGAACTACTTTTCATGTGTTTTGACTTGTGGCAGATCTTTGCAGGAGAAAAAAAAGCAATAAATGTACGCAGAAATAACCAAACAACATATTATAATCATCATTTATAAAGGTTTACTGTCAGTAAAGAAAATTCACAGTTAGAAAAGTGCCATTTTAAACAACCAACCTTCATTTTACCTCTTTATTCTACAGTATTTTACATGAATTCCTGTGAAATACAGAAACCAGAGCAAAATAAAAGATACAGTCTGGTGAAGAACACTGAAATTAAGCTTTTTATCTGCTTACATGCAGAAATATTTAAGTCCCAGCTAAGATGCTGTGATTGCTGAAAACTGTTGGGATTTGGGTCACGCCTGAAGGAAAAGGCGATTTATAAACTTCAAAACAAACCCCAAAAAGTTGGTATCCCACCGTTGTGTCCAAACATAAAACTCTAGTTCACCATAAGCTGTTCATTAAATTTACAGTCCCCCATTTGTGATCTCAAAAACGTAAATAAATTATTTGAAATTTGTTAGCAAAGAGTGTTAGCCTCATGGCTCATTTTATAAAACTCTGGAGACATCAGTGAGTTAATATGGGAGGTGTTTCATACTAATCCATAGTAAAGAACCCTGCAGCCTTAGAAAGTGTAGATTACAGATTTTTATGACTCCATGACATGTAAAGCAGCAAACATTAAATTGCCAAGCTGAGTGATTGGTTTAATTAATTTCTGCTTTTTTTAAATGTCATGATTTGATGAGAAAAAGGCTTCAATCAAGACCAAAACACCACCATAAAGTCTCACATCTGTCGAATCTTTCATGTTAAAACCCGTTCTCTGTGCATGCATTTATGCAATCAGCAGCCAAAACATAATCACCAGCGCGACAAACAGAAAGAGTCGAGACAGAAACTGTTCGTCCGTGTGCTGCGGTGTCCCCGGGGCCGCTGTGTGGGCAACACAAAGGTTATCAGATAGGTCGTCACCAGAAGAAATGAAGAGTTCAGAGTGAAGTGTGTAACTACCTGGAGGAGGTCGCCCGTCGTTGATGTTAAAAGCTGTTGCAAAGATGCCAAATGGAAAGGCACCGATCCCAAATGACATCTGGAAACCCCCATCCCCGAAGCCAAACCCCTGAAAACCCTGTTAAAATATATATATATATATATATGTTTCAAACATTCAATAAGAAAAATGTGACGCAATAGGCAGTAAAACGTGTGGTCATTCTCCAGAGGAGAGCATCATCTCAGCTGTTAACAGGTAATGGATCCCAGTGGGACCAGTCTTTTCAGTAATGAATGCAGCAGGTTTACACTCCATTATGTAATCGTTTCATCATGAGTTTCATGTTCATCTACAGCTGACATGACACTGAAACTGTTACTCATACTTACACCACGATTTTCTGGCTCGGGTCTCTGTCCTTGTGGTCGAGGTGGGGTTCTTTCCCTTTAAGACAAATCATTTCAGAGAGCTGCTCAATTTGTAAACCCACATTTTTACCATCCGAGCTTTGTGTCAGCACCTACCTTGGATCCTGCTGACCCGTGCTCCCCCTCCCATACAAGGGGATTACTTTATCCCGGCTGATTCCAGCTTTGCATACCGGACACACTTGTCTGTTGGGTCGAGTCTCCAACCACTGCATTAAGACAAAACAAAAGTTAAAGAGCTAACCAGTTCAACTGGAAAACATCTATCAATGCACTCTTTGTGCACTCACTTTGCAAAGACAAAAAAAAAAGCTTACCTGATGCAAACAAGGCCAACTAAACACCAGGCGCAAAAGATTATGAAAGGGGAAAAAAGAAGGTTTGATTAAACATCAATAGTCCTCAAACCCATCCAATAAACAAATGGTACAAAACACATGCAAATAACAGCTATAAAAAGTAACTGAAGTACAGTACTTGAATACAGGTTTGATTACTATACAGGTGCATCTAAAACAATAGAATATTGTGGAAAAGTTCAATTTTTTTGTGAATCATTTCAGAAAGTAAAACAACATATTACTGCAGCATAGATGAGTGAATTCATTATGCACAGAGTGAAATATTTCAAGCCTTTATTTCTTGTAATGTTGATGGTTATGGCTTACAAATAATGAAAAAAAGCCAAACTCGGTGTCTCAGAAAATAAGACTATTGTCAAAAGGTTAAACGGCACATTCATGGTAGCACACCCTAATCAGCTAATTAACTCCTAGACATGAGCAACAAAATGTCTCATTCTTCAAGTGTAGCCACTCCTGAACCAGCGACAATGTCAGAAGCGTCTTATCTGGCTGACAAAAAGAATTGAGACTGTTGCTCAGTGGTCCAATGACCTCTTTTCAGATTACCGGTAAAGTTAATTTCCATGTCATTTTGGAAATCAAGGTCCCAGAGTCTGGAGGAAGAGTGGAGAGGCCCAGAATTCATGTTGCTTGACGTCTAGAGTGAAGTTTCCACAGTTAGTGATGGTTTGGGTCCATGTCCTGTGCTGGTGTCCATTGTTCTGAAGTCCACGGTCAACACAGCATCTACCAGGACATTTTAGATGCTTCTTTCTGCTGAGGAGCTTTATGGAGATGCTGATTTCAGTTTCCAGCAGGACTTGCCTCCTGCACACACTCATCAGTACCAAATGCTTCACGCTATGCAATATTCTAATTTTCTGAGACACCAAATTTAGGTTTTTCATCAAAACTAGAAGAAATAAAGGCTTGAAATATTTCACTTTGTGTAATGATGATCTGAAACGATCTGTATCTAAAATAAAGAACGGAGATGAATGAGCAAGTTTCATCACTGTAAAAGATTTTATATTTCACTGCAAAACTAAATAATGCGTGTTTGTTTTAAAGTACAAAAAAAAAAGTTTTTGCTATATAGACATGCCTGTGTTTTTTTTTTTTTTTTTAAACATTACCCCATTAAAATATTTTACAGCAACATCCAGCAGAAGTGTCGGGTTAGGTTGAGAAGTTTGTAAAACTACAACTTTCAGGATCTTTACTGGTGTGTATTCAGTTCACATTGGTCATTAAAGCTGTCACATTTTACATTCAGTAAGGGGTGATCCAATTTTAAAAACGTAAACAAGAGCCATAGACCCACATCTTACCAAAAAAGATGTCCACACAAGCTGATCACGGCGTCCTTGGCTGTGTCCAGACATATGTTGCACTCAAAGGTGCTGTCCTGGGTGCCACCTTCGGCCGCGGTCGAGCTGCTGGATCCACCGGTACTCGAGTTTTCAGCGTCCGCAGCGGGAGAGCCCGAGGCTGGCTGGGACACCGAGGCAGCGGCGGCCATTTGCTAACACTCGACCCACTAACCGAGATTTTGCGGGTGGGATACACACATAAGGAAGCCCAGTCGACAGGACTGGTCTCTAATAATAAGAGAAACGAGAAAAAAAATAAAATGTTACCGGCTGCTAGCTAAACTGGCAACCAGCTACCTGGAGAAGCTACTAGCTAACGTTGGCAGACGAGCGAGGAAGACAGCTTTACAAACTGGACCAAAAACCGACAACAAATGTACAAATACTGCGGCCAAAGAGCTAAATTAACGTAAACACATCTTGAATGACGGCAACTGTAAATTATAACTTGTGAGGAGTAAAAAAATATATCCTACAGCTAGTTGCATCACATCCGCTATCAGTAGAGGCGGGGTTATGTAGCACAGGGGCGTGGTTTGTTTAAATATGGGCGTGTCATCTGTGCTATCTTTCTTTTGACTTTTTTTTGTTAATGAAAGCTTTATTATAGTAAAAAGAGGTAGGAAGTTTCTGGTGGAAAAAATAATAATAATACATAATCGATAATAACAATAAAAAAAGGAAAATGAAAAGATTAATATTGAAATTATTACAAACTATTGTAATAAGCTGCGGTATTACAATTTTTATTGTTTTTATTAGTGTTGTTGATAATACTAAATACAAAAGCATTTTCTCAAAAAATGTAGTGTGAATTAGTTTAAACAAACAAGCTTGTTTTAGAGTTGTTTGCGGTGGTGGGAGCAGCTCGTGCAGGGAGGGCCAGACATCTCTTTCCACAGCCACCTCTTCCAGGAGAATTCCAAGGTATTCCCTAAACCAGCCAAGAGACATCGTCTTTCCAGCATGCTCTGGGTTTTCCCCATGGGGTCTCCTCCCAGTTGGACATGCCTGGAAAACCTCCATAGGGAGGCATCCAGGGAGCATCCTTACCAGATACCCAAAGCACCTCAACGGGCTCCTCTTACTGTGTAGGAGCAGTGATGCTACTACTTTATTCTTTAATAACAATAATAATTTAAGCAACTATTTTATATGTTGATTTTAACTGCAGCAGAACCAGCTGTATCCTAAATTGTGCTAATATTTTTTCAATATATATGTGCATGGGCGCTTTCTGAAAATATAAATAATTTAGTTATATAATTTTTGTGTTCCTATTTTTATACCGTATAGGAAAAAAATAGGAAAAGTCTGAGAAATCTAAAAACTTTCAGCTTAAACATTTCAACCAAACTTTTACTTTCGGTGCCCCATAGCTTTTTCAGCTATGTAACTTTAACATTTGTGTACCTAAACTTGTGTTTTAGTTTACAAATTAGAAAAAAGTTTTATTAAAATAAATGTATTTAAAAGAACTTTACTGAATCTGTAACTTCATGAATACATAATCCGCACTTAAAAACCAGCCTTAATTCAGCAGTTCTGATTGTTGCAGTGATCAGCTCTTGAAGTTACAGTGACCAAACAATTTCTCATATAATTTTTAATATCTTTGTCACAAGCATTTACAATGACTGCGGTAATTGAATGTACTGCAAAATAACACTTGACATTAACGACAAACGCATCAGAACTTTTCAATAATTTCCATTGATTTAGACGTAGAGTGATGGAGAGCACCTGTGCGAAGGTCCTCTGCCATCGCTTCCTCAAACCGTGAAGTCAACGATCTTTTAAGAGTTCGCTTGAAGTCGTTGCCGATGAACACATAAAGAACAGGTGATATGAAGCTGTTTGCTGCAGCCAGTGTGACCCCTACTTTCAGTCCAGTGTGAAGAGCCTCCAGGCTGTGGTTCCCCAAATCCAGCTCCAGGAGAACAAAGGTATGATAAGGGACCCAACAGAAGAAAAACGATAATATGAGGGCCGCCATGATTTTATAAGGCTTTTTTGACCTGATGGTTGATCTCCTCAGCTTCACACCAAGCACCACACAGCAGAACACAATGGTAAGGAAAGGAATCAGAAATCCGCAGATGAATCGACTCAGTTTCACAGCTCTGTGTCTGAAATGGTCCTTGTAGTCTGTGTGGCACTGAGTGACTGAATCATGGACTGTGGTTTTTCTGAAGATCATTGAGGGCAACGTTAGAAGTGCTGAGAGGAGCCACATCAGAGCAACTGCTCCGAATGCTTTCTTCACTGTACGGTGGTTGTGTGCCCACACAGGAAATAAAATCAAGACACAGCGATCAGCACTGATCAGAACCAGCAGAAACACACTGCTGTGCATGTTGAGAAACAGAGCGGACGAGGTGACTTTGCACAGAACTTGTCCAAAAGGCCAGTGGGAGGTTATCATGTAGGATATTTCAAGGGGCAAAAAAGCACAGAATAACAAGTTTGAAATCGCCAGACTCATGTACCAAGTGGTGATGACTGTTCTTTTCATTTTACATCCACAAATCCAAATCACCACTGAGTTTCCTCCAAGACCAACAACTGATATAATGATGTTGATCGCCACGTGAACATAAATCAGGGAGGACTGAGAACTAGTAAAATTTACAGGTACTTCAGTGGTAGTGTTCTCGGTTTCATTGCTGACAATGTAATCGTATATTTCAATGTAATCCACATCCATTGCAACTTTTTCTAAAGAAAAAAAAAAACATGATTCAGAAAGATTTACACATTAAACAGCTGTTAAAAAACTTGATTTTGGTTTGTCAAAAAGGATAAATGATACTCACTTTATGTTTCAGTGTGAAAGCAATCACCATAAACAGCTCTGTTCTTTAGATTTCTGGTAAACTTGCATCTGGGTGCAACTTCTCACTTTTCCTTCCTGTGCGAAATTACTTAATATGTTGATGTCAGTAAGAATTAAGAAATGTGGACACAAAGGTTAAAATCTGAGCAAAAAGTTCCTGTGGGAAGTCATCATATAACTGATTACATCATAAAAACCTAATAAAACAAATATATAGATCATATTATAGTAGTGTCTATTCAGAACAAACCAACTGATCAAACTTTCACAAGTCTCAGAAAAAGGAAGTTCACTTTTAAAGTTCCACTTTTAAGTGGTTTAAAAAAGTATGAGCTTCATTGACAAGACAAACAATATGCATTGTTAAGAGTTTTTTTATTGTCCTTGTTTGTTTTGTTTAAATTTAATTTTTAAAGTGGTTAGCAACCAGTGCTTTATTGTCACTATTTGTTCTAGATCATATGTGTCAAACTCAAGGCCCGGGGGCCAAATGTGGCCCTCGTTGACATCTCATCTGGCCCCCAAGATGATATGTGAAACGTACAATATTTCTCTCTCTTTAATTTTTTCTAGTAATCTTTGATTATGATGTCATAAACACAAGAAAGAACATCAAATGAGACCAATCAAACACTTGTTGAGGAACTTGTGACCAAGAAAAGACGTTAGGTATCTGATTTGAGTTAATGTAGATTCTGAAATTGGCCCTTAATTTGAAAAAGGTTTTAATTTTGGCCCCCTTTTGTAAGTGAGTTTGACACCCCTGTTCTAGAGCATGGACTAAATGTACAAACATAATACTGATGGGAATTGATGACTAGTAATACGAGTGTGACATTTTAGTTGTGTGGGGAAAAATAGAGAACAAGACAGAATTACAAACAGATAACTCTACAAAAATGCTGAGAGTTGCACACAAGAACAAAAGCACAATCAAGAAGAAAGCATAAACTTGGACTACAAAATTATGTAAGCTTGGACCGAGGACTGAATCAAAATGCAGAATAACAAATCTTTAGGCTAGAGCTGACTTTTTTTTTACTTTAGGAATTGGCATTACTGTTTTGGACTGTACACAAGTTGAACGAAGTTATGTGGTTAGAAAGAGACCTCACAGTCTTAGAAGAACATATTTAACTAAAATGGAGTCCTTGGCTCGTTGCATATATTCCTGCATACTCAGTTTCTATATCTAATTAATTTATCAAAACTTTCAACCAATTGAACTTGAATTTTATTTGGAAAAATAGGGTACACTATATAAAAAGTCCAGAATAAACCAAGATTATGAGGATAGAGGTCTAAAAACGATAGCTTGAACGCAATGATAAAATTAAAGTGGCTAAAATCCTTTATTTTGAACAAAAACTGCATTTGGTACTGTCTCCCCAGAGGGATTAAAAAAAAAATGGGAGGAATAGAATTTGTTCTTAAATGTGATTTTCAAGTTGAAAAATTACCAACCAAACTGTCATCTTTCCACAAACAGGTTTTACTGTACTGGAAAGGATTGTTCTCACATAACTTCACTCCACATCAAACTCCAATATGGAATAACAGATATATCACATGTAATAGACAGTCTTTTTTCTTACAACATTGGATGGATAAAAATATCTGGTAAATAACCCATTTACTCAATGACCAGGGACATTGGCTCTCTTACAAAGACGTTTGCTTAAAATATAACTTAAACTGCTCACAGTCCCAATTTAATAAAGTTATTAAAGCCATCCCAGAAGCCGTCAAGAGATTAGTCCAAAACTCTAATTCGCACTTGGTAGTTACTAACCCACCTGCACTAAATATTAATATTCTTATTTTTTTGGATAAGGACTGTTTGAATCTATTCATACATACTCAGCTTAACAAATTTTTTTTTTTTACAAAGCAAACAAATAGAAATTCCATTAACCAGCTATTTTCCTAATCAAACATTAAAAAATTGAGAACTATATAGCTTATAAGTCTCAAAACAAAAGAAATTCACTTCAAAGTTATGAATAGCATATATCCATCCAACGAGTTGCTAAGACTGAGGTTTGGTATTGAACTGTGTTTTGTGAAACGACTGATCATCTGTTCCATTGTATCTACTCTGGGACTTTTTGGGAGAACATGGCTATCATCCAAAATCCAAATCATTCCCTTCACAAGATAATCTATTATATTTGGTATTCATCTGGAAAACAGAAAATTGGACCTGATAGTAAACAACCTGATTATCCTGGGAATTTTTTTTCATCCACACTTAAATGGAGAAAGACAATTACCTCAAAGCACTGAAGCTGATGAACAAAAAAAAATTAAAAAAGCACAATCCTTTCTTGGAGCATTCAAAGAACATGGTATATTCTTGAACCCATAAAGCAGTCAACACAGGTCATAACGTTTTTCTTTTTTTTAATGTCTATTTTTAGTTATCCGATTTTGTAAATTACTCTCTTTCCATTAAAATAAAAAGTTGAAAGAAGTTGACTGAAACGTGAAATTTGGATGACCTAGATTTAATAACACCCAATTGGATAATAATCGTTTGATATGTATTGAATTTAAAAGTATTTTTTGCCATAAAATATGTTTAATATAAAAATTAAGAATAAAAACACTTGGTCAGCCCAATTTTTTCTATGAAAAGCCCCTTGTTTACAACAACTGAGCATGCGCAGTAGTGATTTGGTTAGCCCCTCCCCCTGACTGCTCCGTTTGCCACACCTCCTGTTTGCTTACAAACTATCTGCGCCATTAGTTCAACATGGCGGCTACAGCGGCGAAGAACTGTCTCAGTCCTCTGGCTTTACTCACCAGGAGACTCTCAGCTCCAGAGTTTATCACCCAGAGCTGCTACCATCAGAAGGTAAAACATTCCGTATGCTGTAGCTGTAAAATCCTGTCTCAAGGCTAAAAAGTCTCAGTAACGTAGCTGCTAATCGGCTAATGTTTACATATACACAATGGTGTCACAGTGGAGATTATTTAGCTCAAGAGACGAGATAAAAACAAGTTAAATGTGTAGCAAATAGATAATCAGATAAAAAGGAGCTTAAATGTGTTTGCTTCATGATAAATGTCTGCATTTTAAAAATGTGACAGATAAAGAGTGCTATGAAAAGAAGGTCATAATTGAGAGACTATCAATACTTGCTTCATATTAGCTATTTAACAAGTTGGAGATTACAATAACGTCACTGATCTTCTTTCCAGCTGTCCAATTTAAATACTTAATGAGCTCCAGTTAACTGCTGCAGGAGCACAGTAACTTACGTGTGCTAGAAACAGGTATTACGCAATACCTGATGGCGTCACAGATCTTCAACCAACACGCATGCTTGTTTTCTATCGGCTAATGTTTCAAGATGCGCATCAAAAAGATGATAAATTGATGATTTGTAAGTAACTTGTGTGTGAAAATGAAATGGAAGGGCAGGACTCGTGAGTTAGTGGACAATAAAATCCAGTCTAAATCTGTGTATTTTGAAGAATTGTGTATGGAAGGAAAAATAGGAAGTTGCATCACAAAGGCTGCAAGATTTCTAGACAAACGCCTTCTTGAGGCACAATTCAAACAGCATTCCAGGAAGCTTTTGTTATCATCTGCATGGCTTCCCGTCACTGTTATGGATTAAGTCACAATGGTGCATTTTGCAATGCTTTTCCTACTTTTCTATTCAAAGGTGGTGGATCACTATGAGAACCCAAGAAATGTGGGATCAATGGACAAAAGCTCCAAGAATGTTGGGACTGGTTTGGTGGGAGCGCCAGCTTGTGGAGATGTAATGAAACTTCAGGTATGCTTATTACTAGTATAATTGAGTTGGAGCCTAATAAACAATTAGGACAAATAAACTTATAATGACATAGTAAGTACAGATAATTTGCGTTGGTTATGTGTAATTTAGATGTGTTATATTAATTGTTCTTAACATCGTTGTTGATGCATAACTTAAAGTACCTTTGGACAGATTAAGGTTGATGACCAGGGGAAGATTGTTGATGCCAAGTTCAAAACCTTTGGCTGTGGCTCTGCCATCGCCTCCAGCTCCTTGGCCACAGAGTGGGTGAAAGGCAAAACTGTGAGTGACACTGTCTCCAACCTTAAGAGTATTTTGTGTATTTTTTTTTTTTTTTACATTCCTATGGTATATTCTATTCTCCTCATGCCGAAATGACAAAAAAAATTGCACTTACTGAATGATTTTTGCATTTCTTTTTTCAGGTGGATGAAGCTTTGGCAATAAAGAACACAGACATCGCCAAAGAGCTCAGTCTTCCACCTGTTAAGCTGCACTGCTCAAGTAAGATTTATGCTAATTTTCTCTTTTTGTTATGGTTTAAACTTCTTTATTTACTATTAACTTTTTGTTTGTGTTGCTGCTCCAGTGCTCGCAGAGGATGCCATCAAGGCTGCTCTGGCAGACTACCGTCTCAAGCAACACGACAACCATCAGGAGGCAGTCGGGGCTAGCAATTAAACTGAGCACACTCTTTGAGCCGGATGTCGTCTGCTTCCTGTTACCATGAAGAGAAGTAGATGTACTCCATCATCTCTGTCTAACTTTCCAGCAGTACTATGACTAATGCACTGTTGTCAACCCTCAGTAGCAGTGTTACACCAGGTTTTCTGTATTAGTCTGGTCCTCTAACTCTGTATACTGTATATAGCCTGTCACGTAAACGCACAATTTACGCACCACTTGGACTGTTGGTACAAAGCTGAAACTTATTTTTGGAGATCATGTTTTATTTGAGAATTTTATTCTGGAAGAGTGGTTAATTTTGAAAAGTTTAACTCGGGCTTTATTATATTTTGCTAAAAGTTGTTTCCTGTTTGCTCCACAAAAACGCACTGACTGAAATAGATTGAATGGGTTTGAAACAACAAAAAAGTGGAGGCGGGGGGGTCCAGTGGTTTTAGATGTGATTTACAAACTCTTTATTGAAAGCCTGCAATAAAAATATTGTGACTCATTATACTTTTAAGTCCATTTTTTTCCTCAAGCATAATAAAAAAATATATATTTTAAAACCGTTTTCATGTGAAAACCACAGCTGTGACTCATTGACACTTTAAATATCCAAGTTGGTCATGTAGATGAATTACATAATGTTTTTAAACTCAGCTTGCATAGATAAAGCACAGTCATCAAAAACTCCCTATTGTGCATCAATAGAAGTACCGGTACAACCCGTGTTAAATTGGATGAGGCAGTTTTCAGAAGCCCTTTATGAACAATACATTTAGGACTTTTTTTATTCTAGGTGTCTATGGTACATGTATAATATTTTTTGAATTTATTCCAACCACTTCTGCATTGGCTCAAACCACCTCTGGTTTGAGCTTTTTCTTCATTTGCTTCATTAAACCTGCAGTTCGACATTTTCAGAAGGCGGTTTTCTCTCCGGCGATGAGCTGAAGTGTAGCTGTGTCGTTGTGAATGTGCAGCGAGGACGGTCTCAGACTCCTGCCGGTTGAAGGTTCCTGTGAATCCTTCTCCTTAAAAGGCTGCTCTGGAGGATCCAGTTGAGAGCTTCCTGCTTCTGCTGCTCTGCTGTCAGGAATCTCGCACTGCTGCTCCTCCTCAGGCAGACTTGGTAGCTGCTGATCCAGGATGCTACCTTCAGTTTTCGAGCTGACCTCAGGACTGTGATCTGCTTTCTGACAGGGCTCACTTTTCTCTGCAGCGTGAACCTTTTTATTTGGCGTGCGCAGGCTACTGGCAGCTCTCAGGATTTCAGCCTGGAGCTGCCTGTGAGAGTCCACTGGCTCACATTCCTGTTCAGGAGCAGCTTTTTCTTGCACTTCGTCGAACGGTTTGGTGCCACCAGTTTTGTCTCGGTGGTCCACGTACATCTTTGACGGGAAGGAGGAAGGGTAGTAGGAGTTGACTTTGCGCTTGCGGCTCATGAAAAGGGCCCCACAGGTCACGAGAAAGGCGAGAAAGCTGAGAGAGGTTGCAACCAGGATGAGGAGCATGTTCTCCTCCAGGTAGTTCACGAACTCTTTTTGAACGTCTGCTCCATCTTGTGATGGGTTGGCCGATGACGTTTGGTACTTCGTGGGGATTACTGTGGTGGACGCAGAGAAACGTATGTAACCAAGCTCTTCCTCATCTGTACTTCCCTCCAGAGAAGTGTAAAAAGGTAGAGGCGTGGCCAAGCTCCTGCTGATGTAAAACACACACAGACTGACGTGATGAAGGCCTGCTGGGTGCATCGTTTCCTCTGGATCTGAAAAAACAGTAAAATCCATATGAGAAAACATGATGTTACACTCGAGTCAAACAGCATCTGTTTTTCTAACAATGAATAAACCAGATGTGAAGTTTTTCCAACAACTCCTAAGAAATTAATGTCAAAAGAATGTCATTTGAAGGACTTTTTTCCAGCCTGTCTGAACCAAAACTAGATTTTGGCGACAGTTACAGTTGTATACAGACCCTTTCCAAAAAATTAGAATATCATGGAAAAGTTGTTTGACTTCCATATTTCCATTCAAAAAGTTAATCTTTAATAGATGATAGATTCAGGGCCCACAATTTAAACAATTTCAAGTATTTATTTATTTATTTTTACATAAGTTGGGCTTCCAGCTCGTGAAACCCACGAAAACAGGATTTCAAAAAATTAGAAAACTGTGAAGACATCAGCCCACACTACTTCTCAGTTTTTGCAGAAAAAAAAAATAAAATTAGGATCACAACAAATCAATCAAAATACAGTACTTTCAAAACGATATGTCAATCTTCAATACTTGGTTGTGAATCCCTTTGCCTTAATTACTGCCTCGATGCGACGTGGCATTGAAACAATCAGCCTGTGGCGTTGACTGGGAGTTATGGAAGCCCAGATTTCCTTGATGCTTGCTGTCAGCTCTTCTTTGTTGTTGGGTCTGGTGCCCCTCATTCTCCTCTTGAGAATACTCCATAGATTCTCAATGGGGTTTAGGTCCGGCGAGTTGGCTGGCCAGTCAAGCACTGTGGCATGGACATCAAACCAGGTTTTGGTGCTTCTGGTGACATGGGCATGGGCCAGGTCCTGATGGAAGATGAAATCAGCATCTCCATACAGATCCTCAGCAGAAGGAATCATGAAGTCCTCTAAAACATTCTGGTAGATTGTTGCGGTGACTTTGGATTCAAGAAAGCAGATTTAACCAACACCTGCACCGGACATTGCACCACAAATCATGACCGACTGTAGATATTTCACACTGGACCTCAAGCAGTATGGGTTCTGTTCCTCACCCTTCTTCCTCCAAACCCTTGGACCTTGATTTCCTAATGAAAGGCACACTTTACTTTCATCGGAAAAGAGGACCGAGGAACCCGAAAGTTGTAGTCCATCTCCCGGATGTGTCTGAATGTGGTGGTTTTTGAAGCTGTGACTCCCGCCTCATTCCACTCTTTCTGGATCTCTGCCAGATTCTGGAATCTTCTCTATTTAATAATCCACTGAAGCCCACGGTCATCTCTTTTGCTGGTGCATCTTCTCCTGCCACATTTTGCCCTTCCACTAGACTTTCCATTGATGTGCTTGGACACAGCACTCTATGAACAGCCAGCCTCCTTAGATATGAACTTTTGTGGCTTCCCCATCCTATGGAGAGTATCAATGATGGTCTTCTGGCCAGTTGTTATGTCTGCAGTCTTCCACATATTGAACCGAACTGAGACAATTGAACCAAACTGAAGCAACTTAAGGAAACCTGGGGAAGCCTGTGCAGGTTCTTTGAGTTTAGTAGATGATTAGTGTCACACTCAGTTTAAAACATTCATGCCCTGCAACATTTGGGCTCCACATTATTCTATTTTTTTTTTATTTCTGTTTTTGTGGGTTGCATGAGCTGGAAGCCCAAATTATGTAAAAATAAACAAATAAATAGGGGTGCACCGATAAATTGGCCGGCCAATTTATCAGCCCAGATTTCCTTAATTTTGGGAAATCAGAAATCAGCCGACGCTTGCATGAGAAAGCGATTTTACAGATTTTTTTAGTTTTAACAACATTTGTCTGAACTTCTTTTATGTTTCAGAGAACTGGCTCATGCCCAGTTAAAACAAGTTTGTATTGTTTCTAGGATATTGTTCAAGGGTATGTTTTTCAATTAAATAAGACGGGAACAGACAAAAATCGTTTGCAAATCATTTTGACTTGATTAAAATGTCTGAAACTGAGATTTCTATTTTTATTGCAGATCTTAGTGTTTATAATTAAATATATAAATGATATATTGCTGTATAGAAATAATATTGATCACCGACTTCAAAGATGTGCAAGTTACTCGTGTGCTTTCAGGATCTGATCATCTGATATTAGTCGCACAGATATCTTCAGTTTCTGTGAATTGTTTTTAAACATAATTGTACACACCCTAAATTATAAATCCAACACTTGTAATTTAATTTGCATGTGCAGATTGTTACAGACATTACAGCCCTATAGATGCACCTAATTTCTCCTTGTGGATTCTTATTTTTTAACCTTTTTCCATTTTTCTTTTTGTTTAACCAATATAGTTTACAAAATATATCCTGCTTTCTACTCAGAATTTCACAGGTTTATTCTATTCTTGCCCCAATCAGATTTCTAAAAATATACAGTTGACATTAAAATGAAAATGAGTCTTTATTTAAAAAATAAAATGCCCACCTGTGTAACCACCTGTGTAAAGTTGTACCAAAATATAAAGCAAAACATTCTGTTTTAATGTAAATTTTACAAAAGTTTTCAAGATTTGAGAAAATTTAGTCATTCTTTAAAATTAGGAGTGAAGTACAAAACTTCTGATATAGTAAAAGTAAATAATTACAACTATGTTTTTGCATTTATTTGCATTTATAAATACATTTGCATTTATTTTTGCATTTTTCTTTCATTTGTTCTTAATTTATATGCTTTTCTTTTATGATTGTCTACTGTTGTCATCACTCTTTGTTAAAATCAGGTCTCTCTTGTAAATGAGGCTCAATGGGATTAACCTGTATAAATAAAGGTTGAATAAATGAATGCATTTATGCAGCATTGTGATAATAGTGTCTGCATGAAAAAGTAACTGCAATCTTAAATTATCTGAGCTGTGAATGCTCAGGTTCATTGATAAATTGATAATTTATTTAAAAAAGAAATTGGGTGAACTAACCCTTTAAATCCAGCTGTATTTATTGGCTTGAACCTCTCAGCTCAGACTATCTGGCAGCAGCTCCCACATTTTAATCCCCATTCTGCTGCATCTGTGTGCAAGCTGGCCACCACATGAAACTCAGCTCCCCAAGTGGAAAAAAGCACATTTTTTACATGAATCACCCCTCAAACCAAATACACACACTGCCACACACATCTGGGAAATCAGACACAAAGCATGCGCACAAAAGATCAACAACTGGAAACAAAAGAAAGTAGTTTTGAAGCGTTAACATTTTTGTATTGATGTTGCAAACAAGAAAGAAAAATCATATATATTTTTAAATCTGGTTGATGTCTGCACTTTTGAAAGTTTGGATCCCACTTAAAGGCA
The DNA here is from genome assembly GCF_014905685.2 of Nematolebias whitei. NCBI lineage: Eukaryota > Metazoa > Chordata > Actinopteri > Cyprinodontiformes > Rivulidae > Nematolebias > Nematolebias whitei. The sequence goes on along the minus strand of NC_056515.1, from coordinate 29,244,358 downwards.
TGACAACACTATCAAGTACCTTCATTTTTAACTATTGTGTAGGTTAGGGTGCGGCCTTGCGGATATTTAAGTATGTAGGACATTCAAAGCAAGAATACACATTTTACTCACCGTTCACTGCAGAAGTACCTCAGCTGAAATCCTCGCAGATGGAGGGAGACTCAAAACAGTGAGATGGTTTGAGGGACTGCAGCACCTCTGCAGTTTCAGGTTTCAGTCTGGAAGTTTGGATAGTACAGAGATGTCATTTAACCTAAGACCCTCCTTCTGCCTCTTTCTCCACCGACTGTTCTCCTCCCCCTTCTTTTCCTCAACAGAGCTCTTTGGCCTGTGCACACAGATTGTTCTTGTTAGGTATGAGTTTATAAAGGGCTGTGGGGGCTGGGACCTCCTGTCTGCTCTCCTGTGTGGTTAACTAAAGCCAGCACAACACTAAATGTGATTTTTTTTTTTTTTAGGAACGTGAACACCTCATAAACCAGCTCCTGAATGTAACACTTTACCCAGATCGATTCTCTGACTGAAACTCTGACCATCATGTCACTCCCATGACAAAAAACAAACCGCCTGGGGTCAAAAAATGAGTCAAAGAGCAAATTGTATGAGTGACCTGGCAACGCAGGAAGAGATTAGTGTTTCCTGTGGAGACAAAACAACTTTATGAGCCAGAAGAAAGGGGAAGCAGACTTTAACATACTCAAACACACTCCGTATCCACAGTGCGTTTACATTTCAGGATGAGCGCGTGCCTCTGTGTGAGCGAATGCATTCTTCTTCATGCGAGTTTGTTTCGTATGTGATCGAAGATGAGACCAAAGCTTTATTTGGTCAGGAAGAGCGTGAGATGACGTCCAGCATCCCAGAGGTTTATATTCGTCTCAGCTCTGTTGATAGTTACCGCTGGCTGTTTCACATCTACATGATGAAAAATACATTTAAAGAAAGGATCTTTGTACGCATTCAGATAACTGTTTTTTCTTTTTATCGCAGAGGAAGTGAATCTGAAACCCAGTCCAGAGTAGGAGAAAGGTCTGCTTTGAAGCCTTTTATGTATTTAAAAGGAACTGAATGACTTCAGGGAGCATCCGTTTTTATTAACATTTAGACCCCCATGAGGAAATGTTAACAAAACTCTGTATTCAAAAAAAAAACTTCTTATTTTTTTAGTTATTATCTGTAAAATTAAAGTTAAAATCTCATTAGAGTGAAAAGAGAACAAAGTTTGATAATAAAAGTAACTTCATTTACTTTCATAGGATCCCAGGAACATTTGTGATGTTGTTTCTACGAGCAACGATCAAAACATGCAGAAAATTAAAAAGCTGTTTATCATAAATATAAAGCTCACTGGTCCTACTGAGGCGTTTCCATCTTGTATTTTGGCTTTCGTCATGTTAAAAGTCTACAACATTTCTACTTTAACACTTTAGGACATGTCTTCCCTCTATTTATTATTATGTAAGACGTCGGTGAAGATTCTTAGTCATCCAGGACATGATAAATTCAAAGTTCAAGACAAAAAAAAACAACTGGACTTTTATTTTGTAACTGAAAACGTTTCGCTTCTCATCCGAGGAGCTTTCTCAATTCAAAGAACAGAGAGGTGTTCGAGTTATAAAGCTGATCTAGATACATATGCAGATTGTCCTATCACTCCTCACAACAGGGGTTCGTTAGGGTCTTTGTTAGTTTGAGACACAGAGGAGCCGCTCTGGTGACAAAATTCCTGATAGGTGTGAAAATGACTGGGTATCAGCTGCATCTGAGACCTCCTCCTGGTTTTACATAAATGGCTTCCTTCACCCCCTCTCAAACCATCTGTCTTCTCGGTTAGTCCTCAGATGAGTGTCCCTTGTCCTTGAGGTGTAGGTGAATATTATGTAAGACATTTACAGGACATAATGCCTACCCAGTGTCTCTTTGCCACACTTCAAATATAGCATCACAAGTTCTTGTTTCTGAATGATCGGAGAGGAAAGAAAAAACTCTGGAAGACGTTCCTTAAATAGGTACCACGAAACATTGAGTATGTTTTAAAACAGAGTGTGCTATATCTCCAAAATACAAGTATCAGCGTGGCCTCTTTAATACCATGCACTCTTCAGTCTTTGGTTCCAGTTTCTTGTTAAACATTTATACAAACCTGCACAGTGAAAAAAAAAAAGTGCAACAAAAGTTCAGCAGACCCAATCATACATATGGATTAAAATGAGTAAACAATGCAACAGATCGTAAATCCAGGATTTGCATTAAGTCTCCGGTCTCCAAAATGCTGAACAGTCTCTGTGACGAACAGAAATCCCTCGACAAAGCAAGCCTTTGAAAATAAAAAAAACATGGGCGCTCTGGTCCGGATGTTTCAAAGGAGAAATAAACCAGCTTCGATCACTTTGTGCGTCCTGGTGTGAAGTTATGCAAAACCTACTGACTTTTGCCCAGAGTTTACATCCTCTACTGGTGCGTTGCCAGTTTCTGTGTCTGCTCCTCTAAGGGTATGCACTGAAGCATCAAAGCAGCAGTTTCCACATCGCTGACATGCATTCAGTCTCGTGAGTAAATGATGCTCTAAACGTAACAATCGTTGTCTGGAAGGAAGCTGCTGAGAGTGAGATTGTCTCCCCCTTCGTCGTCACTGTCTCCACCTCCAGGCAACACCAGGACTCCGTTGGACACTGGGTTTCGCTGTCTCCTGTAGGTGTAGGTCTTCTCCGGCAGCAGAGCAGAGATGCACATCAGCTCCGTCGCCGACTGAGTCTTCTTCACTTTATAATTCCTGGTCGACAGCTTGGCGCAGAGGACGGTGGTAGAAACCATGAAGACGGTGGCCAGTGTTGCCAGTGTGGCGATGATGATGAGGCATTGGTTCGCCATGCTCCGAGTGGAGCAGGGCTGAGTCGTCTGGTTGTACGGGGAGTTATTGGTTGGTTTGTAGGGAGTGACTGTAGCTGCTGGAGCTGATCTGGTTGTTGGACCTGACAACCATTTTGGACTTAGAGGAAACGGGCTTCCTGCAGGACTGGTAGAGTTCCCAGTGGTTGAACTTGTATTAGAGGGTTCGGCTGTGGAGCTGAGGGTACTTGAGTTAGAAACTGACTTGTGTGTGGACGAGAGCTCAGTGCTGGAGGAAGGAAAAGTCTCTGCTTTCCTTGAAGTCGGACTTGACGATGTAGGAAGCCTGACGTTTTGACTGAAGTTCGAAACATTCTGAGTATTCAAGGAGGAGGTGGAAGGTAGCGCCGATGTATTTCCAGTTGTGGATGTGGGTTGGAGCGAAGAAGCTGCCACCATTGCTCCAGAAGCTGAAATCTTGGTGGTAAAACTGGAGGTGGACGATAGACGGAGATGATCTGTTGTATGATTTAATGCGTCCGTCATTGTAAAGTTGAGAGTGGGCACTTCACCTGTAGCTGTTGTCACCGAAGGAGAAGGTTGAACTTGGTCTTTAGCCGTAGTCGCCACGGTTGAAGGCTGCGTTTCAGTCAAAGCCGTGCTTACAGCAGCTGATGGTCCACCTGTTGCTGTGTTCACCGCAGGGGAAGGTTGCGCTTCAGTCGTAGCCGTGGTCACTGACGTCATCGCCACAGTCGCAGTAGCTGAAGGTTGAGCTTCAGTCGTAGCCGTGGTCACGTTAGTGGAAGGATTTGCTTCACCTCTGGTTGAAGTCGCAGCAGGAGCTTCCAGAGCTTCTGTGGAAGCAAGAAGTCCGGAGCTGCTGGTAGCGGCAGCAACAGCCGTCACAACAACCAAATCATCCCTGCTGCTGTCTGAGACGTTAGCTTTCTTACTAACGGTCGTTTCACTCGTTTCGTTTGCCACTATGAGCGAGACGTTCTGAACTGCCGGTGCGGTAGTGCTAACGTCTTCGTGTTTGGGCTCTGGATTCCAAGCTGTAATGTGCAACGCTTTCACGCGAGCGGTGGTTGGCTGCTTGGTTGTGTTGTTCACCTCGATGGCGACATCGCCGCTTTTGGTTTCTGGTATGGAAGTAGCAAACAGAACACACAGTCCCCACAGCAAAGGCACGCTGATCATGCTGCGGAGCATCGTTGCGGCGCGAAGGGTCTGAAATGACAGAACAGGTATGAGTTTACGGTCTGGTTGTACCGACTTGTTGAAAACTGTCAATAATGACATAAACGGGGGATGTCTGCCAGGGTAATCTGTGGAAACAATCTTCACCTCACGCGTTGCTTCATTTTTACTAGAAATAAATTACAGAGCTACTTTAAATGTATATATGCAAAATAAGAGTACTTGTCTTTAAGCAGACTGCGCTTCAACACCGAAATGTTGCAGCTTTGTAAACGTTAATGCTAAAGCTTGGCGTTAAAAGGAGGAAATAATGTAATTACATCATAACATTCAGGTTTGTGTTAAATATTAAATCCAGAACTTTAAGTTTTCTTGAGACATATTTTTCCAGACACTCGTCTTACCTTGCTGTGCTGATGAAGCAGAGATGTATTTGAGGTTCAAATGAATTCAGCTCATTTCAGCCTCCCTGGAAGAACATCCTCGTGCCGCTGACATCTGTCTGTTGCTCTGCTCGACGCAAGAAACAGGAAACGTTCACACTTTTAAGAAAAAGCATGACGTGTATCAAAATTTCAGATCACTCGAAGGCAGAGACACTTCCCTTCGAATCGCACGGCGGCGAATAAACTCGTCTGAACGTTCTGAATCCATACTAAACATTAGCTCTGTCGGATTTTAGGAATAAACGAGTTTATTAATAGAGTTTTTACCTTGCAGGTGTAAGAAAGAGGAGAGCTCTGATTCGTTTGTGTGGAACGTTTTTTGCTTTATTTAAAGCAGCAGGAAGTATTCAGTTCTGTAAAACACTCTGATACTTCTCAAACGATCCCATTTCTGCAACCGATTTAACGCTGCATGGATAAAAAGCAGCAAACGACAAATAGAAAAATATTAACCACAGCGATCAAGAATCATGAGGACAGTTTGATTAAATGTGTAGTAAACGATTGAACTAATTCCAGTTTGAAAAGTCCACACTGAGATGAAGAGATGAGCAGCAGCAGAGGAGACTCAGACTCTGTGGAAACGAGATGTGTGGAAATCAAACTGTCACTTCCTGTGCTGGTGACTCACACAAACATGCGGTTTTAAACAGTCACTGATCCACAATAAAGTTTTTGTTTGTAAGGTTACCATGCTCAGGGGAACGAGTGTTTGGGCCCAGAGTTTGGATTTTACATGCGAGATATATTATAATTTATGTTAAATGTCAACATTAAACAATAAAATGTATTGAAATACTAATATACATTTAAATGCTACATATTTTTTTTTCTCTTTTGGCCAGACAACAAAAAACATCATTTTTGGTTCTAAATTTGTAACATATAAAATTCTGACTAAATAAATCAGTAAAGTTTAACTTGCTAACATTAGTGCCACAGTTATGTACTTATAATGCAAATGAACATTTTAATGTAAATAGAAGTTTTTATATTAATTGCCTGTATTTATATAAAAATATGTTGTCATGGGGAAAAATATAGTCTGGTTTAATTTTAAAGAGAAGCTTCTTCCTTACAACTATATTTACTATTTTAAATGTTATTTCATTGTTGTGACATGAACTTTATCCTTAAACCTGCAGAGTCTGACATGAGACTCTTGGCTTATTTGCTATTTTTCTGATCACTGTACAGTCTGACCTTGGGGTGACTTCACTGGGTCGTCCACTCCGGGAAAAATTGGCAGCGGTCTTAAATTCCACTTGTGAATAACTTTTCTCTCTGTGGAACAATGGGCTCCAATTTGTTTGGAAATGACTCTTGGCAGGTTGATGAGATGCAGCAGTGTCAGTCTTGCTGATGTCTTTCCAATTTGGCATTGTGTTGTTAATGCACACCTGTATCCTCAAGACCACAACATTCTCCTACATTTACAGAGGTGGTTACATTGATGACAAGCGGTTAATCAAGTTGTGACACCCATTCCCTCTTTAGATCTATAAAGTAGAATCAGCTGTTTTAGGGCTTTTATCTGAATAACTTTAAAACCTGGTAAAGATAATTTTTTATTATGCGTTAACCCTAAGAATTCAAGGAGGGCAAACGTTCTTTTCTCTGTAACTGTATGTTGAATTATAGCAGCGCGGAAGAAAAAATATATACTAAAAGCGTCAAACTTTACTGTTAAGATAGAAGTTATCATTCAAAAAAGCCCCTTTATTATTGTTATTACAGTATCACTTTACAATAAGACTCCCCTTATAGATAGCTAATAGTTTATAAATGTTATTAATTCCTCTATAAACACTTTATAAATCATTAATAACTGCTTATTATGCATTAATTAAGGGTGACGAAGACAAAATTGACCAGTTTCTTTCCAAATAGTGAGCCAAATCTGTTCACCTATATATTTAATATAGAGTTGTTATATTAAACATGAAACTGGTCCAGATGAGGTGATTTAACCTTTTTTGTTGTTATCTATTTGGATAATTGAGCTTACAAAACTTTTTACTCCCTTGTAAGCACAATAAGCATTTGTAAACCTTTTTTGTTTTTAGGATTGTAAGTATCTAAATCTAATATTATATCCTAAAAAATAGGTTTACAAATACTTATTGCGCTAAGTTACAAGGTAGTAACTTAGTCTGAAATGTTTAATGTAGCAACTCTATAGATTAAATATTTGGCAAGAAACCGGTCAGTTTTGTCTGTTACCTTTAATTAATGCATAATAAACAATTATTAATATTTATAAAGTGTTTATAGAGGAATTAGTAATGAATATATAAACTATTTATTAGCCATCATAAGGGGAGCTTTATTGTAAAGCTGTATCATTATAATTATATTGGGAATTTGAAATATTCTCAGGTTTTTTTAGATGAAACAAATCAAGTCATAAATTATATTTATATTTTTATTACTGTAATGTTTGTATGTTTATGCTTTTCAGTCTGAACTGTTGCTTTGTGACGTTTCATATCTCGATCAGATGGCAGAAGTGAAAATGTGGACATGTTGACTCACACAAGATCTGAATTTTAAAAAAAAAAGAAAAAAAAAAGTGTTTTTGTTTGTAAAATCTTTATTATGTGCACAGAACTGTTTGTCATGGGTTCAGTGGAACACAAGTGGTCCCTTCCCAACACCTAAATGCACCGGAGGAGGGCAGGTAACTTTAGTTTGACCCTGAACAGTGACGAGAGGCACCACGACATGTTCACAACATTTACACCAGAACGATGTAACCCTCAGGTGGTAAATTAAACCCAAACTGGTCGATTTGAAGCCCGGGACAAAACGTTTGAGGATTTATTCCACATTCGTAAATCTGACTGATGAGCAAACTGGTGGGAAGAAAACAGTTCAACATTTAAAATAAAAAAATCCAGCTCGATTAATATTGTTCTACCAAGTTGTGACTGGAATGTACAACATATGGCGGAGGGAAGAACAAACGTAAAAGCAGTGCTTAAAACGGTACACGATCCATGTTTGGCAACACAATCAGAACAATGGAAATACTGATGCTACAGTTTTTGAACCGTAAAGTACAAACTTCACATAAGAATGTTTGACCACAGCTTGCAAAATAAAACGAGTTAAGACTTAAAATGTCTTTCCTTCATACGAGCTCAGAGTTTTCCTTTACGGTGTGTTTCAGGGCGGAGAGTGAATGAAGAGGGCTGGTGAGCAACGATAAAGTTCATCTTGGAATGTGGGCTCGGTCTCGTCACAGGGATGAAACCGAGCTCGCCGAATCTTCAGAATTTGGCCACGTCTGACTCGGTTACAGCCGGTTGTCTCCCAAACCGGGCCCTGCGTCTCACATCTTGGCAACCTGATCTTCCAGTCTGGCAATCCGACGGTCTTGAAGGATGACACGGTCCCTGAGTGACTTAAACTCTCGGAGTACCTCTTCCAGTTTGTCTTCTATTTTCTGGCAGAAAAACAAAAAACTAAGTTATGTTACTGCTTAAGGTTTAGAAAATGCACAGATAAGATTTTGAGATGACAATTAGTGGCATAGACTGAAAGAAGAAACTACTCATGGGGAAAGCGATCCAACAGGACTCAAGTTGTGTTTTTGTTAATACCATATTTTTCGCTGCATAAGTTGCACCTTTTGCATAAATTTACAAGTCCTTATACACCGAAGCAATTAATATATGTTTTTTCTCCATGTTTATAAACCAATTTTTGGCTGAGATCTTACGATTTAATTCATTCTGACTTGGAAAATATTGAACACTACAATTTTCAGCCACTAGAGGGCCCTTGACGAATTTGGCAAGCCAAGTGTCTCATTAATAGGTAAAAGTGGCTATTAATGAGACACTTAGCTTGCCATACCAAGCAACCTTTGTCTCGCTCCAGAACTCCTGGAGCAAACGTCAAATCAGCTGCATTTTGCCGCACCGCCCAGCCGAAATGCAGCTGATTTGACCATGAAAGTGCATTTATTAAGGAAAAGTTCAACTGCAACACACCTTTACTATAATGTCAAACAAACAAATAATTGTTTTTAAGTGTTAATTTTGTTAAATTCTTGCCATTTGGCAGCCAACCGATTTTTGGCACAACACCGGCCCACGTTTCCAGGTGTTCAGCGGTGACGCATAATAGATGCGACTAATATGGCGAAGCGACTTATTTATGTTTTCTTCCACTTTATTAGACATTTTTGGACTGACGCGACTTGTACGGCGGTAAGTACGGTACCCTCCCTGTTGTAAGACAAAAACAAAAGTAGGTGCTGATTCCAAACTTTCTTAAACAAACATAATTGCTATAAGTAAAGGAAAAAGTCATAAAAAATAAAAGTTTATGAGGTAGTTTCTTCAAAAACACTCACTACTGAGGATTGTGGAGGAGCACGCTTCTGGATAGTGGGGACGCTTTCTGCCTTTGGCGCCGGCTTGCTCTCCAGGATGTTCTTCTTGACCACTTTCAGGTCCCGGTTCTTCGTGGAGACGTATCCATCTTTGAGCGAGATCAGAATGGGGCCTCCGTTCTTGCCTGCGAACCACTCCTCTGCCTCCAGGGCGGGGTCTGGGCCGGCCGTGTCTGGATACAGGTCGTCCTGGAACAGGTCCGACTGGGCACGAGGAACGCGAGAAAGAAGAAAAAGATGAGGTGCGGATACGGGACCGCCATGTGGTGAACACAACCGTGATGCCGGATAAACACGTACCTTACGTGGGACTGTCATGATAATCGGCTCACATTTTCTCTCGTGTAATTTGTAAAACCTACAGAGATGATGAACATGATTCATTATTTGTTCAACCTAAAGCATTTAGCAAAAAAGAAACACAATAAACAGTAAGCCAGAACTAAAAATGTGATTTAAATATACATCAACTTAGGCAATAAATAACGGTGCAGCAAAGATGTAGATACTACACACCTACGGTGGAAATAAATCTATTAATATCAGGTGTTACTTTTTTTTTTAGCTGCTTTGTCTGTTTGACGCAGCTACGATTAAAAGTAAAAAATGACGTGTTGGACTCACAAACAAACTGGATGCTTCAAAACAACAAGACTATTACTTTAAGCTACTTTATTTCTTTAAATTGTGCTTCTACAGGATGTTTATCGATAGGGTCTGTTCATTAGATCATCACCCGCTGCTTCTGCATTTTAGCTTAGCTATTATTATTAAAAACACATTAAGAAAAAGTTTTATTTTTATGATTTTTCCTAATTAAACCCTGAAAAAAGCAAATTGGACAGAAAACTGGAAGCCTGGGAGAAAGCAGTAAATACACAGTGACTTTAAAAAAACAATGTTGTCTCAGTAGTACCTTGCGATTTCACATTTATTGACATCCAGACCTCTCTTGGGCATATAACCCATCCCTCTCTGGGGCTCCTTGGTTGAGAAGGTGTTGAGGTAGTGAACAAACGGGGCCTCTTCAGTGATCTCAAAGTACCGAATGCTGCTGTCACCCTGAAGACACGGTTCGGGTTTTTAATCTAACGTTTGAAAAGAGTAATTCATAATTTGTTTTTTTACAGTTTACCTTTCCACACAGGTAGACTATGTTGGTGTCAGGATCATAAAAGGGCAGCAGAACTCCATTACTGGTGTCCATCTCTTGAACGCATATCGGCTCTTCCATGTTATCCTGCAGACACAAAATTACACATCTGAGTTCAATGAACCTGCAGCTGATTGATGGAGAACTACACCGAAGGAGAGCAGAGAAGAGAAGCCTCTGGGTAAATGTTGCTTTGTATTTATCGCCCCCATCTGGACATGAGAAGGAAAAAGATGCAGGACTCCTTACACATGATGCAAATGTCACGTTTTCAACTTCAGCGATCTGAGACGCTCCTTCACACTTTCCGTATGTTTGTATTTCTGTAGACATTGTCTCAGGGGAATTTTTGACAACTCACCATAGCATGATGTTAAAAATTAAGATTATCTGGGAAGTTCCAGATGGAAAGAGCAACCAACATAAACATTACGACAAAATTTAATTTCCATACAAGTTTAAACACATTTTTCTGGTGAGTCATGACTAGAGCTGTATGTGGTTGTTCTTCCAGATGGATGATGGAAGATCATGTCCAACTATCCTAACATCAAATTTACTATAATTCTGTAGACTTTGTGCTATAATTATTATTACGTATTACCGTATGTTCCACCGTACCTGTTGCACCGCCCTATAAGTCGCATCAGTCCAAATATGTCTAATAAAGTGGAAAAATCCATAAATACGTCGCATCTATTATGCGTCACCGCTGACAACCCAGAAACGTGAGCCGGTGTTGTGCCAAAAATCGATAGGCTGCCAAATGGCGGCCACGGGAGCGTGCACGGAAGGACTTTGACAAGAATTTAACAAGATTAACACTTAAAAACAATTATTTGTTTGCTTGAAATTATAGTAAAGGTGTGTCTCAGTTGAACTTTTGCTTAATAAATGCACTTTAATGGTCAAATCAGCTGCATTTCTAAACTCGATACACAGAATTAAACACGTGCACACGATGAGTATCTGTGCAAATTTAACAAGATAACCACCTAAAAACAATTACCTTATTTTCTGGCATATAAGTCGCTCCAGAGTTTGTCGCATCAGTCAAAAAAAGCATCATGAAAAGGAAAAAAAACATATTTAAGTGGCTTCGGCATATAAGTTGCGTTTAATATGCATCACTGCTGATCCCGGGAAATGTGGGCCGGTGTTGTGACAAAAATTGAATGGCGGCGGTGCGCACACGAGGACTCACTGTTGCAGTTCTTTGAAACTTAACAAGATTAACACTTAAAATCAATTATTTGTTTGCTCGAAATTAAAGCAAAGGTGCGTCTCAGTTGAACTTTTTCCTTAATAAATGCACTTTAATGGTCAAATTAGCTGTATTTCACTGGGGCGATGCAGCGAAATGAAGCTGAGCTCCAAGCAGTGAGCAGAACGAAAGTGTGTATATGGCAAGCTGATTGTGTCATTAATAGCTGGTGAAGATTCCCAGTCATCCAGGACATGGTAAATTCAAAAAAGTTCAATAAAAACACAATAAAGTATAATAAATAAAGTCCAGTTGTTTTTATTTTGAACTTTTTTGAATTTGTCATTATAGCCACGCTTACCTATTACGTGATACAACGGCATACCTTACAAATACTACTCTGCTGCCATCAAGTGCCATCAGAAGAAAGTGGTACTGCTCAATTTTTTTTCAGTCAGAATGAATGAAAACGGTCATGTCTCAGCCAAATATTGTTTTATAAATATGGGAAAAAAAATCCATAAATACGTCGCTTCGGCCTACAAGCTGCAGGGCTTGTAAATTATGCAAAAAAAACGCGACTTACAGCCCGAAAAATACGGTATTATTATTAATAAATTCAAATGATCAGCTCATTCAGGAGGTGGGCATTATGACTTTTTGTTTTTGCAACTTGTCTAATTTTCCAAGTATTTAACTTAATTTACAAATAGACATTGAAATATTTTCGGTTTCTTCAAAAATATTGTTTTCTTTGAGATCTGCTTCTGGATACTTTCTTCACTTTTACTACTTCTAGCAAATATTTTTGCTCCTTTTAGCTTTGGTTCTGTTTATTTTAGCTTTAACAACTCCGTTTTAGCTTCTGCAGTAATTTTAGCAGCCTTGGGTTCAGCCAGTGTGTTAAGGGGTGAGTGAAACAAATAGGAGTGACTTACAGATTTCCACAGGGCTAGCTGGCGCTCGCTCATGCGGCTGAACCCAGTGGTGAAAATGTTTCCATCTGCTAAAAAGATTGCTCTCATTGGTCGAGCTCCCTCGTGGGCTTTGTCCTTCTCCTAAAAACACACACAAACTTTGTCAGAAATGTTTTATTGGTGTCTTGTTTTGTGCTTCTGAGAGAAATATTACATCTGTGAAGCGCTCTAATCAAAACTCGTTACAGCTTTTACTTACCGCCACAATCTTCTTTTTACGAGGGTCGATGACGCGGACCTTTTTGTCCTTGCAGGCGGTGCACAGCAGGCTGCCGTTGCGACTCCAGCTGACACTAAAGATAACATCGGGGTGCATGTCTTCCAGGTTGATCATGGCCTCTCCCGTCCCCACATTCCAGACGATGATCTGGTTGTCGCACCCTAAAATGGACGCGCACACTTTGAGTGCAACCCCCCCCCACTCCTGTCTGGCTGGGTTTATTTTCAGAGCTTTGCTTCACACGAAACAACAGAAGGCAATCATATAATTGGTCCTATTTTGAGTTTGTTTGTGTGCAGTAACCAGAACGTAGGCTGATGCCTTCTGCAGAAATGTCCCTTCAGGGGTTTAGATGCACAGGAGGTTCCAGCGAAACAGTTACCTGCACTGAGGAGAACGTTGCGAGCGGTCGGATGCCAAGACACAATGCCGACCCTTTTGGAGTGACCCTCCAACGCCACCACAGGCTCTGACAGGGCCGTCTCCAGTCCGTTCTCGGGTATCTGCCAGACCTAGGACAGAAAAAAAAGAAACTACTGAGAGTGAATCCTTTATGGTGGTGGGCGATTAAAAACATACACGTCATCTGCGCCTACAGCCACAGTGAAATACCTCTTACCATGACGGTGCAGTCCTCTGAGCCGCTAGCAATGACTTGATCATTATGAGGACACCACTCGATGTCCAACACCGGGCCTGTGTGTCCACAGACTGTTGGGTACACCTTGTCTATACGGCCGGTCTAAGAGATACAAGAGGATGAAGCAGAGCAATAAACCCTATAAATGGCATCTGATATAGATATGAAAATACAGACTACAGTCGTTCTAATCAGTCTTTTTTCAAACTGCAGGACATTTCACATTACTCTGACCACTGTGGTAAACTCTTAGTTCACTGTCATCACCAAAGCACAAGTGGATTGGACTGTACAATTGTGTATTTTATTAAATTATTGAACCTCTTATTAAATAAACTCTCTGGGATTGTCAGGATGTGCAGCAAAACTGCTGGCATAGTCCTACAGAACCTCACTGACCTACACAAGGAGAGGTCAGTGAACAAGGCCAGGCTGGTTCTGGCAGATCCTGTTCATCCATTCCATGGTGAGTTCAGGTTGCTTCCATCTGGATGCAGGTATCTGCTGCCCAGATGTAGGACAAACAGACTGAAAAATTAATTTATCCCTGTAATGATTGGGTTTTTCAATGAATAGTGATGATTTCTGTTCTATTTTAATGTCTTAATGTCTTGTATAGATGTTTTGTGTGACTACTGACTGAAACAAATTGTCCCATAAAATAAAGCTTTATTGATTCAGTCTGCTCCTGACAATTTTAAACACTTTACACTAAAACAATGCAGAAGGTTAAAGTCCAGTACGGAGGCCCTGAGGTTTAAATAAACAACATTTGAAAAAAAAAACAAAAAAAACAACAAGAACACAACATTTGAAAAAAAAAAAAAAAAACAACAGAATTACATTAACTCAAAGCGGAAGTGGCCAAAGGGGAAGTGGCTAGAATCACATTGGAAAAAAACAAAAAAACAAACAAACAAAAAAAATGGTATCACTTTTGAAAAAAACTGAATGACATTAGAAAAAACTGAATCACATTTGAAAAAACAAAATCATTCAAAAATTATGTCATTTCCATTTTTTCCAATGTAATTCTGTTTTTTCAAATGTAATTCTGTTTGTTCCAATGTAATTCTGTTTTTTCAAATGTAATTCTGTTTGTTCTAATGTGATTCTGTTTTTTCAAATGTAGTTTGTTAATGTGCTTCTGTTTTTTTCAAATGTATTTTTTAAAACGTGATTCCGTTTTTTTTTTTTAAATGTGAGTCCGTTTTTTTATGTGAGTCTGCTTATTCTAATGTGGTATTGTTTTTTCTAATGTGATTCAGTTGTTCTTTTAAACGTGATTCCGTATTTTCAAATGTGATTGAAACCACTTCCGCTTTGGCTTCATGTAATTCTGTTTTTTCAAATATTGTGTTTTTGTTGTGTTTTTTTCAAATGTTGTTCATTTACACCTTAGGGCTACTGTAGTCCAGTCAGTGAGCTTATGATAAATGTTTAAATTAATATTTAATTAACTGTTTATGATGATATAATGAGCTTAATCAATCTTTTAAACATTTTATTTAGGCTCATATTTTTTTTATTTTATAAAAAAAAACTATGCAAATGTTGTTGTTTTTTTTATTTCAGAGATTTTTTAATTAAAAATAGAAGAAAAATAACGTTCACCTAACGCATTAATGCCTCTTTTATATTGTTTTATTTTTTAAGAGCATTGATTGGTTGAGAGAGAAATGGTCTGATATGATGGGATGAGTAGGTTTTCTATCAGCATCATTCAGAGTGAAGTAACTTTAACGTGATGTAAAAAAAAATTCTCACTTTACCAGATTTAAATGTTATTTATTTATTATTTTTACAACCCACATAAACTTTGGGGACCAGCAACAACAGGGCTACACAGAAAAACCGACCTGCAAAATTGATTCACCACATGCTCTGAATTTATGACACTGTTACAAACATTTTTCCTCTGGGTGTCCTTCACAGCTGCAGGATTCAATTTTTAATTAACATGCGTTATTGTTAGACAGTTTTATAGTTTCTTTCACTTTGTTTAATTCCAAACCTAAATTAACCAAATTACTGATAGTTGCTAAAAAAAACTATAAAAATAAAGATAGGATTTTATTTACAGTACCATAGAAGCCAATTCAAAAGATAAATTGAAACAGGCTAGATGGAAAAATCAGAGGATTCTCAGGTTGTGCCAAAAAAAAATAAAATAAAAATCACTAAAGTCAACAGGGTACAGCCTTTGGGGACCATGAGAGCAGTGTGTACAAGGTTTCAAGACAATCCATCAAATATCTGTTCAGATATTCCACTCAGGACAAAAACACCAAATGGACTGAAGCGGTTTAAAATAAAACGATTCTTCAAGTTGCTTCCATGGCTTAAACTACCTTTATCCTCTTCCAGTTTTAAAAATCCTCATTACTTTCTTAAAACTTGCAACACAGAGCTTTAACATTTTAAAGGAAGCACGTTTTAAGTTTCAGATGTAACTGTTTATATGAAATAATAATCATAACAATAGAAATGAATACCGTATTTTTCGGACTATGAGGCGCACTTAAAATCCTTTAATTTTCTCAAGAATCAACAGTGGGTCTTATAATCCGGTGCGCCTTATGAGTTTTACCACAGACATTTGGATGTCGTGTTAGCCCCGTTAGCATGATTAGTCTTACGGCACAATGGATAGACAAAAACTTTGAACTTAAAAAGTCTGTCCTTCATGCACAAGAGTGCAGAATATCCCACACTGCAGCTATAGGAACCTGGAACAAGCCTCCACAAGTGAGACAGCAACGCAGGTGACCAATGCTAATAAATAATATTTAACACTTTTCATTTAATATAAAAGTGCTATGCATATCATATGGCTATATATATCACCAGCTCTTATAGTTGTTACACAATTTGTGTAGCAAATAAGCCTAAATAAGAGGGCTATGTTCTGACAAAAGAAAGTAAATAAAATATCGGTATCGGCCAAATAAGTTTTAACATATCGGATATCGGCCAAAAATCCAATATCATGCATCCCTAATGAAAACAGACCTGTTCATTGATATTACACCTTATAATCCGGTGCGCCTTATAGTCCGAAAAATACAGTAAATGGAAATCACTACATCTTCCCAACAAGTCTTCCTGAAGTCATCATTACAGCTCTAATATTGTCTGTAGCAGTACTATGTGAATATTTACTGTAAATTTGTGTTTTTCTATGTTTATGACTGAAGACTTATGATTTGATCAATAACTCTGTCTGCTAAAATTACAAAATTAAAAAAAGATATTCATAAAGTACCTAATAAACTTATTTTTTCACCCTGCTAGTGAGAGGCTATTTCAGTATTTCAAATGTTATACTTATGTTTTACAAGTTGAAAATAGTCCACCTACATACAAAGGGGGGAAACTGTCTGTTTGTATCTGATCGTACACAAAGCAGATGTGGGACATCGTTACGTTTGTTACCTTGTGTAAAGGAAGGACAAGAAAGGCTCCTCCTCCGCTCGCTTCGATGATGATGGCGACAAACTTGGGGTTGACGGCACAGAAGGAGCTGTCCCACGTGACCCTGGACACACGGATGTCATCGTAACACTGGTCGTTCCTCACAGCCTGGCCGAACACGTGACGGAACTTGCTCTGTCGCACAACTCGCCGCGACATATCTGCGGAGGGGAAACAGAAGCGCAGCAAGTCAGTCATCGTGTTATAGGAAACGCATACATCTAATAATTGGTATCTCTTAGACCCATAATGAGGCTTTAGTGCCAGGGAAGTTTCTCCCCTTTCTGAGAATCCCCCTATTAATTATGACTGTTTTTCCCTTATGCTAAACCAAATCTGCCTGCTGGCAAACACTCGAGGTGGACTGAAAATATGATGCTTTTCTCCTCCATGTCTGTTCTGTAGGTTGTCAGCTTGTAGCAGACTGGTTTTAGTTAAGATGGCTTTTTTTACCCGTCTTGTGTATCAATTAAGAAATTTGAGAGATTAAAAACATATCACCCTGCGCAGCTCTGGCTACATAAAAGCCATTTCAATGCACTTTAGAGGCTTAAACACAGAAATGTACTTTTTCAGTTTAAATGAGACGCAGGACCCAAAAGGCTGCAGACTGTCATAACGGATGTTAAAATGTGAAACTGCTGCATCAGTTCCTGTGAATGCACCACAGATGGCCTGTTACTGCTGCAACATTCTGGAAATGATCTCAAACGTTGATCCACATTTAAGGATCGGATTTCAGCTTGGTGTATCCATCAGCACAGTGCCCCGTTTAATATTTAATTGTCTTAGCTTTAACTTTTAAAAGATGCTTCATTTAGTGAAGACAACCGTTTTCACAGACTACATTTATTACACGTCTATATCAAATTTTGACGGATAAACAGCTAAGATTTTAGAGCAAAATAACTTATTTTGACACCGTGATCACAGTTTTAGTTTTATGCTTTGGAGTGTAGTTCTGCAGAATAAGCAGCTTCTCAGACTGATTGAGGCTGCCAGTAGTTTGCTACAAATTGCACTTTTTTTCCACCCAGCTGAACAGGTTTGTCTTTATATTCAGCCATAACAGTTCTGAAAATGAAAAACACACACCATTGTTAGGATTTTGTACCGAACTTTGATTTGTTTCTATCTTTAAAAGCATCTTTTACAAAGTCTGCAAAAAAACTGACCTAAACTTGCATCAGTGGAACTGTCGGAGTGTAATTTTCATTTAAAAACGTGATTTAATAAAGCGCCATGCAGCATTTATTTTGACAAGACTCCTGTACTTTTAAAAATATTTATATGAGCATCATTTGCCCACATGCGCGTCAAGGAGAGCCTTTTTTAGACTTTATGTCATGACTGTGTGGGTGTGTGCAGCCTGATTGACACTCCTTTAGCTTCCCCACATCAGGTGTCGGAGACAGTGTGTGCCGTTGTGTGCACGTCTATTTTAGGAAACATCTCGTGAACCACTGAATAACCTTTATTGATTATTGCAGGAACTAGTGATTACTGAATATACATCTACATCTGATTAACTTTTGGAGCCAATTCAATTCACAATGGCCGCCACAGCTAATTGACATTAACGAACACAGTCCGTTTTGCAGACATTGAGCTAAAATTTGGTGTAGTAACTAGCTAGGTGTTTTTTTTCCCCAAGATTTTACCATAACCAATACAACTCAGCCATTTCTCATTATAATATGAACATAGTCTAAATCTCTGGCATGAAAGGTGCTGGACATCATGCATTCCTTCAAGGAATGGTAGTCCTTTATTTACTGATTTAATAGCTGCAGACAACTTTACAATAATGCTCTGAGACGTTGACGTGTCACGTTGCTGCAGGGCCGCCTGAACAGCACAAGACGAGGACAGCTGATTAGAACACCCTGTTCTCACATGTGCTCCGTGCAACAGAAACTATCTACATAAATTCACATATAAACATAACTCTATATGCACAAGACGCCTTTTTCTCTCAAATGTTGGTCATAAATGTGTGTATATCTGTTGGGAGCACTTTTCTTTGCTGAGAGGTGTGCCTTAGGCTGACCAGAATAAGACCACTCCAAGCTGTGCAGTTAATGGGTCAGTAAACCAGTCAGTATCTGGTGTGAGCACCATTTGCCTCATGCAGTGCAGCACATCTCCTATAGAGTTGATCAGGATGCTGTGGCCTGTGGGTCCACTTCTCTTCAAGGCTGCGAAGTTGCTGGATGTCAGGATCTGGAGCACGCTGTTGTATACATTGATCCAGAGCATCCCACACATGCTCAGTGGGTGACATGTTCGGTGAGTATGCTGGCCATGCAAGAACTGGAATGTGTTCAGCTTCCAGGAATTGTGTACAGATCCCTGCAACATGGGGCCGTGCATCATCATGCTGCAACATGAGGTGATGGTTGTGGATGAATGGCATAACAATGGGCCTCGGGATCTCGTCATAGTATCTCTGTGCATTCAAAATGCCATCAATATAATGCACCTGCGTTTGTTGTCCATAACATACACCTGCCCAATACGATAACCTCACTGCCACCACGGGTCACTTGTATGACGGTGACTTCAGTAAACCCACATGACACAATACACAGTCTGCCATCTGCCATGTACAGTGAAAGCCAGGCTTCATCCATGAAGAGAACACCTCTCCAAAGTGTCATACACCATTAAATGTCAGCATTTTGCTCACTCAAGTGGGTTACGACGATGGACTGCAGTCAGGTGGAGACCCCGATGAGGACGACGAGCATGCAGACGAGCTTCTCTGAGACGGCTTCTTTGAGCAGATATTCTTTGGTTATGCAAACTGATGGTTGCAGCAGCTGTCCGGGAGGCTGGTGTCAGACGATCTTGGAGGTGAAGATGCTGGATGTGGAGGTCCTGGGCTGGTGTGGCTACATGTAGTCTGCGGCTATGAGGCCAATTGTATGTACCGTCAAATTCTCTGAAATGTCTTTGGAGACGGTTTATTGTAGAGAAATGAACATTTGATTCAAGGGCAACAGCTCTGGTGGACATTCTTGCAGTCAGTATGTCATCTGCATGCTCCCTCAAAACTTACGACATCTGTGGCATTGTGCTATGTGATAAAACTGCACATTTTAGAGTGGCCTTTTATTGTGGTCAGCCTAAGACACACCTGCACAATAACCATGCTGTCTAATCAGTATATTTCTTGATATGCCACAACAGTGAGGTCGATGGATTATCTAAGCAAAGTAGAAATGCTCACTAACACAGATTTACACAAAAGTTATGAACAATATTTGAGATTACATAGAAAAAATATCTCAGATCTTTAAGATCAGCTCATGAAAAGTAGAAGCAAAAACAAATGTTTATATTTTTGTTCAGTGTATCTTCAGAGAAGTCGAGTTACTCACTGAAGTCTTTATTTGGTACCATTATGTTACAGATGCTGCTCTCAGCCTTCAAAGCACAAACATCAGAAAGCATGATGGCTAAAGCAGCAGACACAAAATATCTCCTTCCTGATTGTTTGTCTATATGAGTTTTATTTATTGTAACATTCTCATTCATTTGTTTGCATTTACATTTAATTTTGGTCAAATTATTTTATACTCAGTGTTGTGCACATCTTCAGTACATTGTGTCACATTTGGTAAACTCAAGTGTCAATAAATCATCTTAAATCTCTTTACATTTGTCTGAGCTATGGTTTGTGAAAAGACCCAAATGGCACAGTACAGTGCAAGGATTCATGAGCGAGGAGGACCAAGATCCATAGGGGGAGCTTGATCTAATGTCACTGATCAGTCAGAAATCATGCAGGGGCATGGTTTTGCTGACATCATGGTTGTGTGCAATACTATAACTAAAAAGATCATCTTTTAGGGCAAGACAATGCATCATATAATTAGACAAGCTCCTCAGAAAAGATGTATGAAACAACTGTAGATGTAATTATTAATGGCCTACAACAATAAAATTACAACTCTTCCTAGCCACAATGTTTATTCCAAATAAAAAGATTGATTCTAGTTATTATGAATATCTATAAAGAATTAGTTGGGATGACAATTTAACATAAAATGTAAAACTATGGTACATATATATGGAATGCATAAAACAAAATCTGTTTTGTACCCATCTACAATGTCCATTTTAGAAAGGAAGTACACGTGTACTGGAGCAGATTTGAAGATTTCCCATTCGCGTGAATTGGGCTATAGATTTATCCTAAGAAGAATAATGTTTGAGATATCCAACAGGAAGAAAGGCCTTTGGATTGGGTGGGTGTATCAGAAATAAATTTTAAGTTTAACCAGTCAATGTGAAAAAGTCACTGAAACTTTTAACAGTGTTATCTTAAACTTGACCTTTATTATCACTGTCTCACTGATGGGGATTTTTAAAATAAATGTATCCTAACATGTAATTTGTTTTGGATCATTCAAATTTTATTATTAGGAATTAAATTCAAGTCAATTAAATTATTAATTCTGGGGCTGTGTTTCCAGATGTTACAAATAATTAAAACCCAGTCAACAAATGCTTAATTCTCAAACACAGTCTAAAAAAAACCTTCTAAAACTATGTTTTTGTCTAAAACTGCTATTAAAGATGTCTAAAAACTTTTCAAAGGTGTGGTTAATTATATGCTACATTCACCCGCCATACAGTTTGGTTCATGCGCTCGAGCTGACCGCTAAACAATAGCGAGCGATGCTAATATTATTAGCTAATATTTCCAGAGCCCTTCCTTTTAAAAGGCGCACGACATGAACTATATGACTAAAATAACTTTGTTCAACAGCGAATTTTAAAACGCACATTGTGGGAAAACACCGAGCTTTGACGTTATAAAACTAAGAATGCCAGTTCAAACTTAGCTAGACTAGCTAACGCTAAAAGCCATGGAAGCAGGGGGTGGAGATTTGGTGTTTTGGTGCGCACACCCCAGATGTTACCGCCTGGAAACATTCGAAAAGAAAAGGCTTCTTCGCGTTAAAAGTTGAAGAACCATGCGCGATTTGAATCTTATTTTGTAGGTAGATTTGAAGAGCAGATTTTGCAGCACTGAATGGGGTGTCTTCCTGGAACGGAAGGGGTGCTTGCCTGCACGACACCGGGTAACAGAGGATGGTCCCGTTAACTGACCGATTAGGTTTTACTGAAAAGGGGCGGATTTTTAATCTATTGCACTAGTTATACTATTCAGACATTGATATCATTTTAGTATATATATGCTATTTGGCACAAACTGGGCTAGCGTGCCCCCATTTCCTATTTTTACCTTAGCAGTGCGTTTTGCATCCATCTAAACTGCCGAGGGTTAGCATGCAGCTAACTATTAGCCACCGTGGACCACTGCCAGCTGACGCAAGTGCAGAAATTTCCAACCGAGGTTTTCAGCTGCTCTTCAAGAACCCATCCAGCGGAGCTTACATGGATGCTGCAAACCCGGCAGATCAAATGCAAAGACATCATCCAAGCTTTCTTACCTCCTAAAAAAAATCAGTGCAAGGTTTTTTTTTGTTCCTACGCTCGGGTAGTCAATCTCAACACATGAATCTGGCGGTTAAGGCGCGCCCTTATCCTGCAGGACGTTGTCTCCACGAAAAAAAATAAAATAAAAGTCCAGCTGCAGTATTTTTATTTCCCCTCTGGACTCTTCTAATATGCGACCAGAGCCAATGGTTTAAATCCACTTCCATGTACCAGTTGGCAAACAAAGCATCTCCTGTCCGCTCCTCACCTGCGGAAGACTAGCTACTCTCTATTCTCAATCCCGTTAATAAATTCAGGAGAAAGGCATTGACGACTGGCTACTGCACATGCGCAGAACAAGAGCCAGATTTCATTTTCCCTGTGAACTGAGTGGGGCTAGCCCCCCCCCCCCCCAC
>NC_056515.1:29187267-29221843 GCF_014905685.2 Nematolebias whitei | reverse complement strand
CCCCCCCCCCCCCACACACACACACACTTCATTGGGGAACCCAATCACTGGAGTTAAATGTATTAAATTTTTTATTTTATTTTATTTTGTGAAAGGGTTGTCACAAAATGTGTGTTCAACAACAACTTTATTTAATTTCAAAAAAGTAACAAAAACAGCTAGATTATAAGGTGAATGTAGAAAACTAAAAACAGGAACATGTCTACACTGGTCCTTGCCAGGAGTCCAACAGATATTTAAAGCCACTTAGAGGTCAAGGTCGAGAGCTTCAGGTCTTTTTGTAAGATATTCCAAGAAACATGAGCGGAGTAGGAGAAGACCCTTTTGCCAAGTTCAGTCCTCACTGAGGGAACACTGCAGGTAATAATGTCCTGAGAGCGCACGCCGTAGCTGCACTTACGCAGAGACGTAGGAGGAGATGTATGAATGCAGCAGACCAAGAAGTGATTTAAAGATGAAAATTACTAAGATATAATGTTTTTCTTAGCATGTTAGTAGTATATTTAATGTTTTTCTTGGTATGTTAGTAGTATATATTTTTAGTATGTTTTTAGTATTTTTGCTGCATGATTTGATATTTCTTGTTCTTTTCTTTCTAGTAGTATATTTAATGTTTTTCTTGGTATGTTAGTAGTATATATTTTTAGTATGTTTTTAGTATTTTTGCTGCATGATTTAATATTTTTTGTTGTCGTTTTCTTTCTATAGTATTTTTAATATTTTTCTTAGTATGTTAGAGTATATTTTAAATGTTTTTCTTAGAATGTTAGTAGTATTTTAATATGTTTTTCTTAGTATGTTAGTAGTATATTTTAATATGTTTTTCTTAGTATGTTAGTAGTATATTTTAATATGTTTTTCTTAGTATGTTAGGAGTATATTGTAAATGTTTTTCTTATAATGTTAGTAGTATATATTTTTAGTATGTTTTTAGTATTTTTGCTGTATGATTTGATATTTCTTGTTTTCTTTCTTTTTTTGTTTTGGCGAGTCCAGACGGTTCTTCTCGTCCTAAGCATTTCATTACATTGTTGACCTTGTGTTGATTTTGCACATGACAAATAAATCTAACCTGAACAGAAAACAACCACAAACACAATAGTTTTGTCTTTTTGGTACAATATAATTTCTCTCATCTCCTACACATGTTCATGTCATTTTGCAGTCAAGGTTCTTTATTGTTATTCACATCACATGCGGTACATGAGGTGGAACAAAATTGTATACTAAAGGTCCCAGTTACACCCCAAAATAGCAACTAATATAAAGTATACAAAAAGAAACCATATAGAAGGATCTAAGATGCACACTAAACAATAATAATATAACACGGCGTGTTAAACAGCAGCCCGAACATTAAACAGTCAACAAAAATAGCTAATAATTCATCTTTAAATCAAAGTTTTAAACAAAATAATCCTGTTTTATGTACATATATTTAAATTCACCATTTTTCTCTGCTGGCTGCTGTACCATTTGGAAATCCCTTTACATAATCTTTGTTATAATATAATGTTAATGAAGCATAGTTAGGGCTGGAATTCCAATGATGATCATGATCTAGATCGTTAAAATTTAAGTTTTTAAACTGGCCTTGTCATAATCGTTAGCTCAGCGTAAAATTGTCAAATTTCAACAAGCTATGAATTATTTTGAAGCGTTTAAGATGGAGAAATAACTCAATACAAAATAACTCTCATTGTGACTCATTTTGCCAGTATGCCACATACAGTACTTTATAAACTTTACATTTAAATATATTTTTGTTGTTGAATTTGCATACTTTTTCTCATTTGGGTTGCGTTTTTTGCACCATCAATCTTTCAGATTGTTCATTGTGTCTTTGTAGCTATTCCATGTCTGTTTGCTGTTAGTCTTGTGGTTTGGTTGTAACTCTCTTATAATAGTCTCCTGTCAATTTATAGTTGTTTTGCATGTTTGTGTCCTTTGCTGTGTTAATTTGATGATGCTTCACTTCTCATTTAGACCGTTTTATGAGTTAGTTTAGAAGGGACAGTACACTGGTTTCTAAACTTTGTGGGTGTCTTGAAGGTCTGCAGAGAATACCGTTGAATCAGTTTATGTCAAAAACAAGTCAAAAAGGTAAAATTTCTTTATAAAAATGCCATTTTTTTTGCATCTTCAAAAGTTTTGTGAAAACGTACTGGTCACAAGCTAAGGAGAACGATAACTTAAGCCTGAATATTATTTCATTATCTTTGGAATTTCGCACAAACTATATGAAATATGTCTTCTGGTACAAATTTCCTTTAAAGTTTGAGTATGACAAAAGTCAGTGGCAACAAAAGGCAAATTACCTTTTCCAGAACGTGGATCTGACTACAACGCCTTAATCAAGGTCAAAATCCAATCTTATTCTTAATTTCTAAGCCAAAGTGGATGTCATTGAAAGGGCTTGGTTGTGCTCGTGTTTAAGTCGGAAATCGTCTCTTTTTTTACAAACTCACAGAACCAGACTGAGGACCTACCTTTCTTTGAAGGTGGCTGAACATCCACTGGTCTCTCCTTGCATTTTTTTGGGATGTCAAAGGTGTTCTTCATTTGGGATACTGTCACGCTTGGGGCCTGCTCTGCCAAGCGAACAGGAACTTTAGCCGTCTCGGGTCTGACCCGGCTCAACTGTTTTTGCATTTGGTTGGTCTCTTTGACAATTTTTGCCACAGGCTTGTAGGAACCCACTTCACCGCCCCCTCCTACATCTCGGTTGTGATTTGTGTAATCTTTGGGACGACCATAGTCACTGTGGTTAACTTTACTGACTTGAATCTGGACTTTATCAGATAGGAGGCTGGTGGAAGAGTCTTTCTGATCTGAAAGGGCAGATTTTAGGCTTTGAGGTTCATCATCAGGTGCATTCTCAGGGATGGGAAAGGTCTCTGTGGAGGCGAGAGTATTTACAGGAGGAGATGACCATTTACGCTTGGATCGTCTGTCTAAGAACACTCGTCTCTGCAGCATGTCCAAGTTTCGAGGCTCCTCCTCTGGAGACAGGTCTGCCATTCGCTCACAGTACTCAAAATCAACCACATCTCCATATTGATCATCTATAAGCCGAGAAGACAGATGGTCCCACGCACTGATGTCAGCTGACAGTCGACGAATGCTGGCTGGTATGGTGTAGGTGCCTCTTTCATCCCACAGCAAGCACATGTCCTGATTCGTTGGGTTGCTGCGCGGAAGATCCTTGTTAAAATGGAAAGTGTGTCTCCTTTTGACCCTTTCCTCTGAACGCAGATAATCTTTGTCTCTTCTTTGCACATCACTAGACTTTAACTGTGCGGTTTTGAGCTTTATAAAAGGGTTCTTGGGCTTTTTGGGGACGGGAGGAGGCGGACCCTTGACTTTAGGTTTTCCTGTCAGCGTCAGGTCATCGCTGGAACCTGATGAGGCAGACGTAGCCTTTGCCATGGTTATGTCGTTCTTCGGTAACAGATGAGTTGAAGGTGGAGGCGTGACGACAGCAGAGAAGCAAACAAGCTCGCTCTCCTTCTTCAAGCAGGCGACCTGTACCTTCCTATCAGTGTTTCCCGTGAGGGGAGGACAAGGCATGTCTTCACATTGCTCCAGAATAAACGAGTGTCCGTCTTGTAGCTGGGGTGCTAAAGAAGGAGGTTGAGACTGGCTGTCATCTTGTTTGGCGTTTGATAAAAATCTGGAGACCCCTGATTTAGCCCTCCGGGACACAACTCCAGCGAACTTGTTCTCAGGATCTGCTCGTTGCTGATCTTTTGGGCTGCTTTGCGTCAGCATGAGCTCCTGTTTGGTGCGAGCAGCAATGGTTCCCTCCGTCTCTGCCGTTCCTCCACCAGTTCCAGTTGTCTCACTGCAGGCAGCATGACTTACTCCTTTTAGCCGACACCTGCTGCCTGTCACTTCAGCCAAATGTTGACCCATTTCCCTCTTCAAACAGTCTCTGAGTGAGCTCTTAGCACATGCTCCTACAGTATCAGAGTTCTCTGTGTGTTGCTTTTCATTAATCCTGTCTTGAGGACTATTCCTGGAAGGTTGTGGAAGTTTGTTGCCAAGGGAGTTATCAGATTTTCCAACTTCTCTTTTGCTCTTGCTTTCTACTAGGGATGACGTCCAAGTCTCATCTTTTTCCAGCGGCACAAAGTCCTCCTCATTACTGGGATTGTGTGAGGTTGTCAGACCCTTGGGATCCATCTTACTATCCTTAATTGATATATTCAGATTTTTCTGATCACCCATAGCTCTACCTCCACTCCAGGCCACAGCCCTATCTTCAGAGCTGAGCTTTTCCTTAGAAATTTGTTTCGTCTTGAAGCTCGGGACTCTTTTAAACTCCCAAAGAGTTTGAGCGATCCTCTCCTTGCCTCTGCCCACCCACTCGCCTCTGGTGTTCAGAAGGTGTTCCTGCTGACCCATGGGTCTGATTGGCTGCTCAGTTTGGGGGTCTGTACGTGCAGAAGTGACAGTGAGCTTCCCCGGTTGCCCTGTGGCCTGGCTGCTGACGCTGAACCCTCTAATCCCACCAATCCCCCAACGGGATGCCGAGCTGCCATCGTCCGGATGTTTGCCGTCTTCTGGTTCTGCGGTCTCTGACAGCCGCGTGTCTCCAGTTTGTTCAGACCAGTCGGAGTTATCTTGTGACTCCTCGTCCTGTTCAGACACCCTCTCCAGCTTTTGCCCCATGGCTATTTTTTCCTGTCAGCAAATTAGAAAAGATACACACAAATCAAACAGCACGTTCCCACGCTTCACTGTAACTTTTCCCCGTTTTTTTTATTTTTATGTATCTGTATGCACAGCTTGCACTTTACTTCCAAGAGTCTCTCTATTGTGTCAGAAAGGAATGTAGCCGTGGCTATAATTAAAACAGGTCTGACTGATGCCAGTGAGTCAAGAGGCCAAAAAAGAAACAAGATAAGAGGTCAGCTGCTGGGTGCCAAGGTCAGATAAAAAGTCCCAACCAAAAATATATGCACCGAGTTACTTTTTATTTCTTTTAAACTATAAACGTAGAAATTCATCTGTATTTTTGTCTAATTTGTGGCTTCATTCACTCATTTAGCTTCGTGAACCATCATGCTTTGTTCATTACTGCCGTGGTGATGTGTGACTCCCTTCAGACTGTGAGCGTTTAGGATTGTTTTGGTGACGCGGATCTAAAGAAAGCTCTCTCTAAATTCAAATTCAGTTGTTTGCACAAGGTTCGACGAGCAGAGTTTAACTGCAGTCATGATGGATGGTGTACAGGGGGATTATAGCAAAAGGAAAAAAGCTCAACAGCCTCTGACTGACATGTGGGGTGAGTATTCTTAGCCCACAAGCAAAGAACTGAGTATAAAGAGGGAGGCTCTAAAATAGGTTGTGGTTTAGTTTAAATAACATTTAAATTAATCATAAATTAGATTTAATTGGAATTCTGTTCATTAAAATGCTACGTGGTTATTCTTTCGTTGTTTCGTCCCATAGAGTCCGATTTTCTGATGGGGCACTGCAGAAGTTCATTTCAGATGCAAAAATGTGTGCACCTCGAGTCGACAACATCTTCTAATCTTCTTTGAGCTGTTAAAATACACTACACCAGATTTTGTCACAGCTCAAATAAGAAAAACAATTATTTATTGTAATTTTTCCCCCACCTCTTGTTTTTGACAGCCTTCTTGGCTGCACGTCTATAGGAAAGTTGCCGTTTAGATTAAAAGCTTAGTATTCCTTCAAGGAATGCATATCACCGGCCATCTTTTATGTCAGAATATTAGACTAAGATCACCTTAAATGAGAAATGAGTTGTGGGCGTTTTGGTCAAAGCTTAAAAAATATTATGGGCATTCTCGTGCGATATTGTAAGATGTCACACTCAGTGTATACCATGTATTGTGGATGACTCTCAGCAACTACCACATCAAATTTTAGGTCAATTTCTCTAGAATTCACAGAGTTGTAGTCATTTTTGTATTGGCCATCGTGTATTAGCTATGGCTAATATGGTACAAGCATAGGATTTATCAAAAAAGAAAGTCTTGAGCCCAGTCTTAAAACTGGACAATATGTCAGCCTCACGGACAGAAACTGGAAGTTGGTTCAAGAGAGGAGCCTGATAACTGAAAGCTCTACCTCCCATTATGCTCTTGGAAACTCTAGGAACCACAAGTAAACCTGCAGACTGAGAGCAAAGTGCTCCGTTAGGAAAATATGGAACAATAAGATCGGTAACATAAGATGGAGCTAGGTTGTTGAGGGCTTTGTAGGTTAGAAGTAAGATTTTGAACTCTATTCTGAAGTACTTTCCGCAGGTTTTATTACAATTGGTCCAGTGGTTCATGAAGTATTTTGCTAACAGACACCTTTTGCTAACATAATTGCCCACCTTTGTTTTTTGGCGGCAGACAAGAATAAAGTTGATTTGAGGTGACTTTGTTCTTCCTGTTACACGATGCTCCCAGCAATCACGATAACGTCTTCGGCCTGCATGTGCAGTTGTGTCTTCAGGATTAGCCATTTCAAACTCACAAAGTGACCAGACCAGCATAAATTTAAACATTTCCATGAATTTATGCTCCGGCCTATCCAGAAAAAGGCCATTACAATACCCGCAGGGATGTCCTTAGAGTGGAAAGTCTGCTTTGCCAGTTTATATTACTGAACTTTTTTCTTTTTTTTACAATTTAAATACTTAAAGTATTATCTACAAATCAAGTCGATTGTATAATCTGTTCACTGATAGTTCAGGAAGTTTAAAGACGAGCACTCAGGCAGTAAAAACAGGAAGTTTTAAGTATTTCAAGGCAGAAATAAATGGTGGTATTAAACTGTCAATTTTGATAGATTTGTGGTTCACAACAGTCAAAAGACTTACACGTGTAAAGTGTTATTTTGGGATCGATATGTTATAATGGCAGCAATGAAGGGCATCTGTGGCTTGTGACCCCCCCCCTCCCCCTTTCCCATTTGTCCGTCTCTCATGCCTCCAACAGTAAGCAAACAATTTAGAAGAGGCTTGTGACTGTACTCAAACTATTATCTCCGTCTCAGAACAGGGCCTTGTTTTTCCACGACAGTCGTTTGTGACGGAACGTTCTCGCTCTGTAAGCTCAAACATTCGACATCTGATCTGGTCGGATGTTAGAATTTACATGAAGCATGTAAAGCAGGCCTCTCCGTCATAAAGAGACAAAGGTGTGCAGCTGCTTTAAGGGGGCACGGGTAATGAATGTACCGGTAATGAAAAAACTCGTAAGATTCATGACTTTAGTAGATTTATGTACAAAAACACGTTTATGATGTTTATGCACAATCATGCTTTGCACATTTTTTTGTACTTTCACTTTGAAAAAGTAAGTCTACAAGTTTTTCCTCTAGTATTTCAAATTAAAAGCCGATTTGACAAGTTTTGGCAAATTATTACTTACAGCTAAAAATGAACGGTTTAATTAATTTAACCTAAAAATGAATGTTAAGCACTTACAGAAGCTGAGGCTCGGCCTGCTGGTCGTCCTGCAGGACTTTGGTCCATCTGGAGGCTTTTACTTCAGCGGTCACCTGCTTCGTTATGTCAGCCTGACTTCATTTGACTAATTCAATAAAATAATTCTCTGTTCGTCTGACGGAGAGAGGCAGTCAAAGCAGACACATCTGTTTCAGTTGTTTTTTCTTAAGACTTGGAGCGTCTTTACTTTACCTGGATGTCAAACTCACATAAATGCTCTTTGTTGCCGTTTCCTAACCAAAATCAAAACTGGAAAAATGTCAACGTTTTTTTTCTTGACTGTCCGGAGAAGTCTGCACCAAGTACAGAACGCTCAGTTTTGTTTTATTTTTAGGAAAATGAGACAATAAAAATTATTTTACGATTAAAATATTATATTTTGGGGTCAGATCAAATATTAACGAGGGCCAGATTTGGCTCACAAGCCTCGATTCTGATACATGTTTTATAAAACACACATTGTTATTTGTTGCACCACATTCTTAAAGTATGAAAATTAGTCGTTAAATGCAAAAATCAATTAGTTGCACGGATGATGCAAAAAAAAGGTTTTATTTCCATCAGACTGGACACAACTTAAAATGTAAAAAAAATAAATAAAAAGTGCATACACACACAAACAAACAGTGGCACTGTACAATACAGTACGTAAAATGAATAAAAAACAAAAATATGAACAGAATTTTATTTTACTCCCAGGGAGACCTTTTCCTCCCGTTTTGTTTTCCCACTCAACTTTAAAAGCTTCGGGACATTCTTGTGCTCTACCCTCGATAAATACAAGAACTTCTTTAAATTACATGTGTCCACAACGCTTGGCTTTTAACTGGATTGTCTTTTTGTTGCCCATTTCCTGCAATTTATCCAGATAAAAACTGAAAAAAAACAGTCACTTTAAATGAACCCCTCACCTGGATGAGTCATTTCTGATGTATGTACAAGAACTCGTACTTCTTAATACACAGTAGCATTGTTTTCCTTAATATTGACCATGTCTGCAAGCTAATGTGGGGCAGAGGAAAGATATGCACAGACTGGTACACTTTAAAGACAATCTAATATTTTGATGCAAATGATACTTCTCATTCCAGTAAATAAGGTTCTTCAGCCGGCTCTGAACCAACACAAAGCACCACAAGTCTCGACAACTTCAAACACAGCAACATTATTGGCCAATAATAAATGGAAGTCCATTAGCGAGCACTGATGGAGCGGAAGCTAGTGCGCGTGAGCATAATGTGTGTTTGCATACAGTATTTATGTGCCAAGTGAAACACTACGAGAAGCCAGCCTACTCAGGGAGTGATAAGTCTGGATACCATCGACGCACTCGTGCGTTTTACAGCAGAGCTATGGCCACAGTTAAGGCACTTCAATATAAAAGCAAAACAGGAGGCAAACGACCAGAAGTGGTGCTGCGGTCCAGAGACAGCTCACCTGTCAAGAGCGAGCAGAGAATCCTAATTAGAATTTAAAGTGTTTAATTGTTGGTCCATGACGTGTAATAACAACCAAAGCCGTAAAATTGCAACATGGCTGCACATTTTTCT
Organism: Nematolebias whitei; assembly: GCF_014905685.2. NCBI lineage: Eukaryota > Metazoa > Chordata > Actinopteri > Cyprinodontiformes > Rivulidae > Nematolebias > Nematolebias whitei. Next base: position 29,212,819 of record NC_056515.1, on the reverse strand, counting down.
GCATATTCTAGAGGTTGACCTGTTTTTATTCATCTACGGTGCTTAAAGACAGTTCATATCTTTTGAGGTGGGATTCTGCAAAATGGTACAAACGATTAACGTCTTACCTGTCGTAGATAGCTCTGCAAGCGGCCTCAGTTTGGATACAGTGAGTTAAACTCTGACTGGAACGCTGAGCTAACAGCTGGTCTGAACAGAGCTGAAATCAAAGAGGCCGTTCTTACACCACTATCTGAAAAAAAGTTCAAAGTGATTCATGCAGTTGCTATTTTATAAACTTTAATGCCAACTTTAAAAATTTCAAGTTTATTCAGGAATATATATGATGCCAATACTGCTGGAAGTGCTACAGCTAGCTGCTGCTGCTTGTGTTTGCAAATACCATATATAATTATGAATTGTGTTATTAATTGTAGGAAATGTTTATAAAATAACCTTCGCATGAACCACTATGAAACAAGAGTTAGCATTGTTTTAAGATGGCAGCAATTCATTCCCCCCCCCCCCCCCCCCCCCCAGCCCCTGCCCACTTTAGTCTTTAGCTCATCAGTCTGGATTAAAATCTACTTTTTTTCAAACTGAGGTCACACAAAGAGCTATCTACAACAGGTAAGATATTAACTGCTGAGTGTTCTCACAGAACCCCACCTAAAAAGATCTGAACTATTGCTTTAATGATGTGCAAAGTCTTTTTAAACCAAAACCAGCAAAACAAAACAAAACTAAAGTAATTTAAAAGAAAACATCTAATGAATAATATAATACAATAAAAGTAAAAACAAGATGAAGTCTCGAATTATGAAAATATCGGTACCAGATTTGCCACAAACCACATGTCTCCCGTCTTTAAGCAGTTTTTGGGACAATATTTTGTTCTGAAATCTAAAATAAATAAGCAAATACCTGCAGGAAACAAAACCAACACAATCACAAGCATCTTATATCAGTCAGCCATTTTTCTGAAATCAATACTTTTTTAAGCTGTGAACCTTTTACACCATTTAGAAAATGACACCAATGCAGCCGCTAATTAGCCAGATTAACCAGGTTCCAGGGAATTACAGATTAAACTGACGAGTGATAAAAAAAAACAAGAAAAATTAATGCTTTCAAAAAGCTGGAGCAGCTCTCTTACATACAGTTTGCAGTTTCTACAGCAGATAAACACTGATCCTCATTTAAACTTTTCACAATTTATTCCATGTTTTGTTTTTTTCCTTCACAAATAAAACAGGAAGAATTTGGTCTTTTCAGGGGAGATTTTGGAAATTTGAATTTGGACATTTGGTTACAATTTGCAGCTCAACAAGCTGTCGATAAAATCTACATGAGATGTGTTGTAATTAGGGATGCACGATATTCGATTTTTGGAGGATATCTGATATGCCAATATGTTAAAACTTATTTGGCCAATAACCGATATTTTTCCCACTAGACCTGTTTACAGAGACGACATAACTTTCTCTGCTGTGGAATTAAAATACATTATTCTGCACGGTCTTTGTCAGTTTCGCCTGCTACAAAATGCAGATGGCAAAAAGGGGGCTGAAAATGATGTAACAGTTTAACTTGGATTATGTTTAATGCCAAATTTATTCATGACATTTACTCTCTAACACAGTGACAACACTCAAACAGTGCAAATTTGAAAATTTTCACAAACCTAAACTCAACGGCACGTGTGATGTCATAACGTTGTGCTGGTCCTGCAGACATCCATGACACTGGGTTGTCATAGAAAAAGGGCACCTTTATTTATTTATTTATCATATATATATATATATATATACATATACTGTATAAAATAAAGAGCACCTTTTATATCGGTGAGCTATTCTGATGGAAAGGCCAATATTTAACTTTATCGCTAATATTGTCCGATACTATGCCGATAATATCGTGCATCCCTAGTTATAGTTGGAGAAAAGTCTTTCCAACCAACCAGCTAAAGTGATATCAGTCTTTTTTGTAAATTATACCTCTGAAAAACTAAATATTTATTACCAAAATAAACCTTTGTTTAAACTTAATTTTTTCAGTCATTGTTCCTAATATTTCTCTCTTTAATTATCTTTAACCCCGTAAACATGGCTCAAAATGAAATTAAACAATTAAAAGAGCAGTTCTTTCAGATTGTGTTTATGGAGGGAAAGGATTAGAGGATGCACTGTTTTAGCCATTGGAAAATAGTAATTAAAGAAGGAAAAATAATTGGCATTAATTCTTTCCAGTTTTCTACCTGAAGAGCTCAGAACGGAGTTAAGTAATTCCCAGGTGCTTATCCTGCACGCACAGGCTTCAGTCAGCAGCAGCACACCCAGCGTGCCTTAAACAACAGGAACACATCATAAATTAACAGACAGATGTGCAGAGAACACATGTGGCTCAGATTAAAATAAAAAAAACAGCTGGATCTTTGAATGTAATGAGAAGATAAAGTGATTGTCGAAAAGTCAAAACCTGTGTCCTAAACTACTCAGTTGTTGGATAAAAGGTTGACTTTATTGTGCTAAACACCAACGGAAATCCCACAAAGGAAATGGGGAATATTTTAAATTACATTTACTTAAATCTTAATGCAGTTCACTGAACAATAAATAATCACATTTACACCAGCGGGCCTCTGAGGGAAGAAAAAAACAAATGTAAAATGAGTCCAAAAATATGACGTTACATTCAAAATGATTCCATCATGAGCCCATTTGAGTTTTTTTGTTTGTTTGACTATAGAAACATCTCTTCCATCATTTTAATAGGCATGAGAGAATTAGTTCAGGTGACTAATTTTATATAAAAAGAAAATTTGACTGAGGATTGTACCTTTTGATTGATAATTGATTCTTCCAACTGAATCTTACTTTATGACAAAAACACTTAGAATTAAAGATGGCTGACATTTGTTAAGCATGTGCTTGGTGTGATCCTGCTCTCTCAGGAGCTAATCTGAGCACCAAGTACAAGATTTTATTTACTCTAAAGAAGGAGATCAGGGTGAACCAGCCACACAGGACTAAACCAGCTTTGAGCAAAACAGCCTAAAAAGCTTGAAGGACAAATTATGATAAAAGAGCTGGTCAGAAACTTTCCATGAATGATGCTTTCACACAAAATGTCCTATAATGATGCAAAAGCTGCTGCAAGAATAACTCAAAGTGCTTTAGACGTGCTAATAAGTGGATATGCAGTGAGCTGAGCTGTTAATATTTACTGAACTCCTTCGTGAATACTGCTGCAGAGTTGTGGTGGAAACAATCAGCATGCAGCAACTTCAGGCGGGTTTAAAATGAAAGTACCAGATTGGAGCAAGAACTAGATTTAACAAACTACCACGATTGCATCAAACCTGCTTGTTCAAGGTAAGATGGCAGTAATGCCGCTGAAGGTGGAAGGAAGTGTGCGTGAACCTGCATGTGTGGTGGGAGCCTTTATCAGCAGGTGACAAGGACCAGCCTCATCTGGATCTTGGTGCCAGATGCTTCGGACCGCTCTCTGTAAATGTGCAGGAAACTGCTGCAAATTGTTAAAATGAAGCTATGAAGAAAGGATGTTACAGTAGAGGTCATCACAGCGGGGGTCGTCTAGTGTTCTTCAGCCGTCAAGAGTCCTTGAGGCAGTGTGACGTCAGCTCCTCCATCGGGTCCACGTGAGAGGTTCTGAATTAAGGCAGAGGCCCTACAGGAAGCTGGCTCTCCATGGCCAGGCTCGGCAGCTTCAGTTCAACACCAAATTTAATCCCGAGTCGGGGCATTCGTATTTGAGTCACAGCCTGTTCTCCTGCAACACCAAAATTCAACCCGTCTGCACCCGTCACACTGACGGCCTCAGTACTTGATGTCACTTCCTGCGGCTCGTCCATGTCCTCCGTTTGCGCCGAGCCGCCGTCAGGAGGCGACTCCTCACAGTTCATGGGCGAGAAAAGTTTTTGGTGGTTGTTCTGAGGAGCAGACGTGTCACCGAGGGTGCACGTGGTGCACGGCTGAACCAGGTTGGCTTGGAGGACCGCAGGAGTGGACAGGGAGTGGAACATTGGGGTGGAGGGGAAATGTGTCCCAGGAGGGTCTATGCAAATGGTGGGGACGGAACAGTGGCGGGCGGGGTTAAGGCGGTGGGAGCGGCCTCCTGCAGGACGGTCGCAGCGCCGCCCTTGTGGCAGACGCATGCAGTCTTTACAGGACTGATAGGAAGGCTTCACTTTTAAAGGGTTTCCTGTGCTGGCACTGTCCTGCAAAGATCCAGAATTAGAGCAGACAGAACAGGGTTAGCAGCAAAATCACATTTTAATTGAACATAAAATCAGGATTTAAATGTGTGAATTTTATATCCACTACTTCATTTTCTTAACGTACATCAAACGCTGCAGGACAGCTACGCTTGGCGGCCAGGCGGTTGCTGTTGTTGGTGTTCAGGTTAGCTAAACCCAGCTGGCTCTCCTCCGTCCTCTCAGCCTCCTTCTCCGCTTTCCTCCCATTTGAACCTCCAGGCGTTTGAGCCAAGGCCGCCATCTCAGCTTCCTCTTTCTTAGCCTCCTCCTCATCCTCCTCTTCCAAAGTGCTAAACTCCAGCCTCAGCCTCATGTCCTCCATGGGGTCAAGGCGTCCGCAGGTCTGAGCTGCCGTCCCCTCTCCAGGTAGGGCTAAGTGGGCCATGGGGAAGCCCTCGTCCTCCAATAGGGCGTCTCTCTCCACGTCTTCAATTTCAATGAAAACCCTCTCCATACCTAGAAGTGGAGGTCCCCGCACTGGGGTGGACGGCTCGCTGTCGAGCGCAGAGTCCGACAAACGCCTGAAGTAATAGTTGTAGTTAAGAGAGTCCAGGGGCTCCATCACCAGACCCCTGCAAGGAGACGCCCCGCAGCCTTCCTCGTCCCTGAGCACCGGCGTCTCCTCCCCACCGGCGCAGTGACCGCAAGCCTGCAGATCATCAGATCCCTCCTCGTCTGCGCCAGGCCTCCACAGCTTGTTGTGACGCTGTTTACTGCAACATTTACAAACATACTTTGCTGTGAATTAGAAGGAAAGAACTTGCAAATACAAAAGAACGTGGCTGCATGAATAAATAAAATGCACAAAAGCACCTTTGTTGACTTGTGCGGTTGAGCAAACCTGAAGACCTGCTTACCTGGCATCCAGGATTCCTTCGTACTCTGCCAGCTGTCTCATGAAGCCAGCGTTTGGCTGAGCTATGCTCCTCTTCTGCCTGACGTAGTTGTAGGCTTTCTCCAGGGACCAGCCGTACTCCTTCATCGCATAGGCAATGACTGTAGAGGCAGACCGGCTCACTCCCATCTTACAGTGCACCAGGCACTTTGAATTATTCTTCCTATTTGACGGAGGAAAAGTAACTAGTTAGTCATATTGTTAAGATTTTTAAAAAGCAGAAATCTACTTCGGGGAATCACTTCGCCTCAACTCGATCTGTACAAAAGTCCAGTTTTAATGAGGTTAGACAGTTGCATAGCAACCAGGCTGTTTGCACCATTTCACATCTCAGTGATGCAGCATGAGAGTCTGTGAAAATGTGGCTGAAGAAAACAAAAATCCACCTTTTATTATCAAAGCATTGTTCAAACAGCTCTGTCAGACTGATATGAATCTAATAGTGATGAATCTGCACGAAGCCCCTCAAAACCAGCAGTTTGCGTTTAATTCTCACTTGGCTTTGACGATGAAGTTGTAGGTGTCGTTCCAGTGGGCCAGCAGGTCAGTGGCGTCTTCGTCGTACACACGAACGTTGTGGTAAGAAAACATCCCGGGGAAGAAGTTGTCGATCTCTCGGGTGACGTTCAGAATGTAACCAACACTGCAACCAAAACAAATAAAGCTTTAACTCTTCGGTTCCCCGTGTAGTTTAGCTGCCATTTACGGTAACACGTTTCATACTAGTTTTAATTACACATCATATTTTCAGACATACATTGCTTTTACAAGATATTTTTTAAACTTTCTTTACCAACAACTATTAATACACTGTCACTTTAGCATTTCACATCACGGTTTTGTTAGGATTTCAGGTTAGATTAGCTACATATTCTGGGTTCAGCAAATACATATTTTTATTTAATCTGCGGTAGTAAATAGGCCTGTCACGATAAAAGTTTGCTGGGCGATAAATTGTCGCAGAAATTATTGCGATAAACGATAATATTGTTTGAAATTTGACGATAATTAGTAAGTATCGTCAAATTTAAGAAGAAATGTTTAATTTGTTTTGCGTGTAGTACCTTTTTTAACCACTGGATGGCAGTACAAGACTGTTTGAACTGAAGAATGGATAGTGAGGGAGCAAGCAGCATGTCTCATAAGAAAAATGGGAGGGAGGCCCCTTGACGTGACATGGGCTGTCTCTCTTTGGTTCTCAAAATGGCAGACAGTGTGGTTTGAGCTCTTTAGCATAGCATTTGCCACAAAAAGCTTTTAATAAAAAAAAAAGAGTAAACAAGTTCTCGGATTATTTTTGCAGCGAAAAATAACTTTTTAGATGAAGGCACGGGTTTCAACCGTGAATTTTGGAGCTTTGAAAAGACGGAGGTAGTAAATGTATCATGATGCACCATCCAAATGCAAACATACTTTAGATTTATTAGTTACTGTCAAACACTGAAACGCGAGGCTTTATAAAAAAAAGAGGAGAACTGCTGACCCGCAGTCATGTAGTTCTTCAAGGTTGGAGGCGTTCCACTCAGAGCCCTGCAGGGGAAATAAAGGCAGAAACTTAGTAAAAAAAATGGAGTCTTTTATTATTTTAACCCTGCTTTATCCTAAAGCTGTGTGGCGGCAGGGGGTGGGGATTTATTTTAGCTTAGATTAGACAAAGGCAAAGACATGATACAAATACACATAAATAAAATCTAAGCTGGCCTGCAGGTTGAAACCTCGCGGTGAGGGGAAAAACTGCTAATCATATATGTTGCATGTGAAAGCAAAAATAAGAGTGCTTTGAGTATAAAGGATTAAAAAATATAAAATAAATCCAACATTTTTTTAGACATATTTAATTGAATAATTGAATTTAAGATTTTAAGATATTTTTGGAGTTGAAAGAGAGAACTACGTTTTACCTTGGGATCTGAATGCAAACATATTTCAGATCAAACCAACTCACCAAGTAAACATGGTCAAAGATGAGCGTGGCTTTATCCATCTGACCCAGGATCAGAAACATCTCGTTGTCGATGAACTCTTTATATTCTTTCAGGTTGCAGCTCATGTGCTGCTCCAGCTCGTTACGGATCTGAAGAAGAAGAATTCATTTGTAACGCAAACTTTCACAAAATAAAAATTCATCATTCTCCTTTCATAGTAAGCTAACAGACATTCTTTCTCAGCACTTCTGAATATTTATTTAACTAAATGCTCATTTGCACTTGTTTACTGCTAACATTACTGATCTCCAATCTTTTTTGTGCATTTTTTGCTAAAATTAGATCATGGAGCGTTCTTGACCTATCACACGGCCCGTTGAGGCCATGACGTGGCACATACAGTACCTCCTTCGAGGTGATGTTCTCCAGGTCTTGGAACATCATGATGTGTCGAAGTTTCCCTTTAATGAGACACTCGGTTCGTTCTCGTTCAGTCGGCCTGTTAAAATAAAGGAAATATTTACACACAAAAGTCAAGTTTCCACTGATGAAAGAAAGTAATAAATGGCACTCCTGGGATCTCACCGGTCGACAAACATGTTGGGAGAATCGGACCGGGTTGTCTCCAGGTCAGTCATTGCATTCCACTCGTTGACAAAGCTTTGCTCCGAGGTGATGCAGCTCTCATAGAACGCCATCCACATAAGAGCAATGCCCCCTGGGAAGTAGTTGTAGCGACGTGACACCTCGCACGCCTTATGGAGGACCTGCAGGGCAGACCTGAGGAAACACAGTTAGGTCTTGAAGCGGCTGCACAAACAAGAAGTAGATGTAGAACAGTAAATCAGACTGCATCCAAAAAAAAAAAAGTTTTTAGGGAAGCTTTCTTGTAATTTAACAACTGACCAGCAGGTGGCATCTACACTCTACGAACACTGTTCCGTCAGGTCCTCTGGTTCAAAAAAAAAAAAAAATTGTAAATGTTTCATCTTTTATCCAAAAGTCTTCTTCAATCTGATAAAAGATGAAACGTTTCTACAATTTTTTTTGAACCCGTCCAGAGGATTTTTAGATTATTCTACCTGGATTATTGAGCATGCATCAGGATACTGTTTGGCTGAGGTTTATCAGTTCATGCTCCTAAAATAAATCAGGAGTTGTTATTCTCACTAAAATGATAAGGTCTGAACTTTTAAAATGGATATTACCCTTCCAGACACAGCCTGGGCTCGAACCTACGGCCTCAGGATTGCAGGACTTCAGCACTGACCACTGAGCTACTGCAGTCCAAAGACAAAGACATGATTATACATGCCTAGTTAGGTCTCCGTGTTGTATATTCCCCCTGTAATTTATTGGAAGTCCATCCATCCATTATCTTTAGCCGTTTATTCCATTTTGGGTCACGGGGGTCGCTGGTGCCCATGTCCAGCAATCACTGTGCGAGGGGCGGGGTACACCCTGGACGGGTCACAAGTCCATCACAGGGCCACATAGAGACAAACGAGACAAACAACCATTCACTCTCACTCACACCTAGGGACAATTTAGAGTTACCAATCAGCCTAACATGCATGTTTTTGGTCTGTGGGAGGAAACTGGAGAACCCGGAGAAAACCCACGCATGCACGGAGAGAACATGCAAACTCCACCCAGAAAGGCCCCTGGACCGGGGTTTGAACCAGGGACCTGTTCGCTGAGAGGCAGCAGCTCTACCAGTTGCGCCACCGTGCTGCCCTTATTGGAAGTCTATAAGGTCAAAATAATAATTACTATAAAAATCTGTTGCTGGCTCATTGCTAATTTGTACACATGGACTGGTTTATGTCACAAAGTTTAGAAGCAAAGACATTTCATTTATAACCAGCGTTGCAGAAATAAAGTTGAACAGGATTTCAAAGCACAAATATAAACTCTCGTGCTGCTGAGCGCAGAAGTAAAATGTTTAGGGCTGAAACAACAGAAAATTAGATTTTTTCAATTTGTTTAGGAAACAATCATTAATGGACAAGAGTATTTTTGTCCTTTTCCTGAGGTTTTGGAGCCAGCACAGTTATCAGCTGTCCATGGACGGTGCCCTAATCTGCAGAATAAACGTCTTTAGGGGGTCTTATAACAAAATAACCTTTTGCACAATCTCATGTATTATTGCAAGAGGTCACAGTTGTGAATGCTTCAGGTTCTACCACATCAAATGTTTGCTTAATATTTGTAAAACTGATCGTAATATCTGTTTTTGTGTTGACTGATGTCAATTAACTGTAGCAGCCATGCTGAATTGGATTTATTCCCCAACTCTATTCAGTTGTAGACGTACGTTCACTAATTATCTTCTAAGTTTTATTAAAATCTGACACGAGGTTCATGAGATATTTTGCTTCCAACAATTAATGCTAAAGTTTTAAACAAAAATCGTGAGCAACAAGTAGCACTTAACCCTCAGCTACTACTACACTAAAATTATGAAATTTTCATTAAAATACTTTCAGCTGGTTCATGAGAAATTTTGCTATAAAAAAAAAAGAGTTGAAAGCAAATTGTTATTGGCAAATTGTAAACAAAGATCTTGCATGATCTAGTACTCGGAACCAATGCTGGGGGATCCACTTTACTACCAGACTAAATTTTAGCTCAGTATGTGTATAACTGACTGATTTGTAGTCCTTTTTGTGCTTTTTAAAGGTCAGCAGGCTACAGCGGCCATCTTGAATTGAGTTGACACCAAAAGCTGATCAGTTGTGGACGTTTATGAGCAATTTCCACCCCACGTTAATGAGACCACACCTCCAACATAAAAACCAACTTACCACATGGCCTGCACAGACACAGGCTTGAAGACATGAGAACGCCCTGCTGTGTTCACACTGAAGCCTCTGGTGAGGAAGAGGAGGATCAGTTTGAGTACAGATGAAGACGGTGGACGATGAGTAGATGAGACACTAGATGGGACTCGGTCGTGGGACTATTCATGACACCGAACGGTGGAACATTCCTCCAGCATACTGACAAGGTCAGCAAAAACTGTTCTCTGGAGATAAGTGTGTAATTCATAGAACTTCCAGTGGAGGGCAGCAAAGCCCACATGGCAACCAGGACAAACTAATTTATCTTTTAATAACAATGTTTTTAAGGCAACGTGACTGAAACTCACCCATCTCCATCTAAATGTATGTTGGTATCACTCCACAGAGGCAGGACCATCCCAACGGAGCAGTTTTTACTAGAGATGGGACGAAAATTATTTCAGCAAATCCAAAAAAATAGTTGACTGAAAGTATACAGAACGCACAGCTGCAGATGTTATACCTGTCCTTGTCTGCAAAATCCATTCCCAGAACAATATCTTCCTCTGTGCCTTGATGGCCGTTGGTGTAGATAACAACCATGTAACGCACCCGGTCCGACCGGACACTTTCTAACCGCACAGCCTGGGAAACAAAAGAAGTTAGAAAAAAAACCCCAACACCATTTGATGTATGAATTACCTGCTTTTAGGATGCTGTGTATGGAACCACATGAAAAACCAGACGGGTTCAGAGTAAATCTGTTGCTTTAAGGGTTTCATCCTGACGTGTTTTAGAGTAAAAAAAATGCTAATTAGGTGAATTTATGTTTATTATGGTGCCTCCCTTACCTAAAAAACTAACTATTTTTTATTTCAAAAGTCCACCATTAAACTCAGATTATATGCCCATTTCATCTTTGATGCACTAATTTGCATAATGAAGCACATCTGATTTCTGAAGTCCACACAGATTTAATGTGGTCACAATATAAACTTTTGGTAAATAAAAATGAAAGCAATTATCTAATCGGACTCTGCAAAGACCAGTTCATCAGGTTGTACAACTGGCATTTCTTGAAGGAATGAATATCACATGGGTTTTTACATTATCGCCCACCTTTTATGACGGCCACAGATTTTTAAAACAGAATAAATTCTCTTCTGTCAGGACTCTTAATTTGCTGAATGTGCATATTAATAGTGCAAAGGATGAAGGATTAGTGGTACCAACTTACTGCTTAGTGAGCAACTTTTTTTTTTTACATTAAAGCACCAACAAATAGTTGTCAAACACAATTAAAAACGATTTTCCAAACCCCTCAGTGGGCACGTTTTGGTCCACAAACAAAAATAAGAGTCGCAGTTTGGAGGACAAAGAAGCAGCTTGGAGGAATTATTTACAGAAATTTGTGTTTCAAAGGCCTAAAACTTTATTCATATGTTCTCAAACACACCGACGATAATCAATCCCTCTTCAACATAAGATGTCCAGAGTGAAATATAAAACAATCAGTAAATTTACACTATAATTGGGGCAGAAAAGGGACAGAGCAACAAGGTGCTAGCCAGTTATTCACATAACGAAGCATCATCTCATGACAGTCAGCTCTAATGGAAAAAATACATTTTTACAAGAACTAAAACTGACCAGCTTGATGCAATCTTCAGACCGGAGGGCTTTAAACATGACCTGCAGGTGTTGAGGTAAATCACCTGCAAATGAAACATGGGCACAGGTTAGATTACTGGCTGAGCTAAATGAACTGTGATTCACAACATTGTAGAATCGTAGGTTGATCTGGTGGAAGTTAAGAGGCATTTTATTAACTATCGTTACTAACGTGAACCAAGATGTCCAACGTTTGACTCGGTAATCAAACAGCTTCATCACCTTGTTGGCCAAGGTGTGAGAAAAGCACAAAGTGATTAAAAGTGATTTTTTTTTCCCTTTAAAACAAATTAGTGCAATCTTGGCATCCATTTACATCTCCTGTGTGCTCATTTTTGATTTGCTTTTTTAAGGTACAGTCAAAACAAACAAAAGAAAAAACAAACAAACAGCACATTTTCCCCCCATTGATGTTGAACCAAAACAAGCCAGTTTAGCTGAAATGAGTCCTCCGAGTCATCTACAAATTTTTTTTTTGTTTTGTTTTGTACTAAAACCATTAAAGATTCAACAAAAAAATAATCTTAAAAGACAAAAACCAGACAAAAAAACAACAGAGCACAAAGATTTCTGACAGCTTGATGATGACTTAAACTTTTTACGCAGGCAAATAAAAAGGACACCAAAATGAGAATTTTTTTCTTTATTTTTGTCAACATTGTAGTTAAATTCATAAAGTTAAATTCATAAATAACAATTTGTCAGTCATATAAACTTTTTGATTAGAGAAAACCTGCAGTAAATATCCTGATGCATGCAGTAAATACAACTTAACTTGTGTGTGTGTGTGTGTGTGTTTGTTTATGCTAAATTTGGAGACATAGACCAGCTTACATACCAGAGATTTGGGGACATCTTGGCAACTGGGGACCAAAACCAGTGTTCCCAATTAGAAAAGCGTGCGTGTGTACCTGCATGTTTGTGGTGTGTGGGAGTCTTCGGTCCTTGTGCGTTGCCACCCTGCTGCAGGAAGAGGGCGGCTCCTTTGACCATGAAGAAGCTTTCACTGAGGCTGAAAGACAGAAACAAGTACGTTAAAGTCTCAACATTTCATCCATCCATCATTTCAAACAACAAAAAAAGAAAGTTAGTATTTTACTCTAAACACGTCACCAAACCAGTCATTGTCTGGTTTTTCCTACTCAGACATAAAAAAAATAAATAAAAAAAATCAGACTCTCCACATCAGTCAGCTGAGAGATGTCAGAATTTAAATCTTAAATATCACCACAGTGAAATTTGTCAAGAAGAAAAAATATTAAGCCATATAACGACAATTTTAAACAAATCTAGCAAATTTTTCCTCTCATAGTTATGTAAGTAAATACCTAAAAGTGATTTTTGTTCCTGAATGAGTAGTTTGTTTTAAATGGAGGATTATTTAAAATATCTGCGTTCATGTGGAGTACAAAACAACATTTATGCAGTGGACAGAGAAAAGCTCGAAACAGAAACATCAAGTCCAGGTAATTGTTATTATTATTATATATATTTTAGTGAACATTACCTGCATTGTGTTTTACCAGGGTTCCCAGCATATCATCAAAACAAATTGCCCAGAGTTTCCTCTGATTTTTCACTAAACAAATCTTGAAATTCCAGGAGATATTTCAGTCACCATCATTCAGAGATGACAGCAAATAGACTGCGGTACATGCATACAGCAATCATTCCTAATAATCAATTATATTGTTAACATCAGACACTAAAAAGCCATCTTAGTTAATCAGTAAGTATAGAAACAGAACATGGACTGGGTGGTACTAAATTACTAACATTAATACATGTACACATTAAAATATCATTAAGATCTTCAAGATTCAAGGTGACTTTATTGTCATTTGCATCACATGTGGTACATGAGGTGGAACAAAATGTATTTATTTATTTATTTAACCAGGCAAATCCCATTGAGATCACAGATCTCTTTTACAAAGTAGGCCTGGTACTGCTAGTCAGCCTAACATGCATGTTTTTGATCTGTGGGAGGAAACCGGCGTACCCGGAGAAAACCCACACATGCACGAGAAGAACATGCAAATTCCACACAGAAAGACCCCAGGTCCAACTGGGGATTGAACCCAGGACCTTTTTGCTGTGAGGCAACAGTGCTAACCACTGATATTGCGTACTCAAGGTCCCAGTTACACCCAAAAAACAGCAAAAATATAAAGTATAAAAAAAGAAAGAGTATACAAGAATCTAAGATAAACACTAAACAATAATGATGTAATACGATGTATAAAACAGCAGTCTGAACATGAGTCTGTTGTGAGCAGATGGGTATGAATACAGCAGGTCAGAAATCAGCAGCATGGATAATCAGCAGCACAAGAAACAGATCTCCAAATTAAAGTGACATTACAGTGATTTTTCTGGTTGATTTAATCTTTTCTTAATCAGCAGATTAGTGTTCAAATTCTCTGACTTTTCCCTGTTTGTAAAATTTCCAGATTTTCTTGCCAGTCGCTATGAACCCAGTGTAAATGCAAAAAAAAAAAAAAGTTTTTTTTTTTTAATTGAAAATAATTAGTAAGAGAATAGTACATTAATTATTCTTGTTTAACAAAAAGAAACAAAAACATGATTGAACATTTCTTATTTGGGGGAATATCAGCTGTGTTGACAACAAGTCATGTCTGAAAAACAAAACTCTTTAGGGACTTACAAAATATATTTTGTAAGTCTTTTTTATCTAAAGTCTACTCTCAGCCATTATTCTATGGTTGTCTTAACACTGACGGATTAAACTATTAGATGACTGCTGTTTGATAAGATTTGATAAGTTTTATTCCTGCAGGATCAATAAAGTTCTATCTTATCTCAGTCTTGCCTCGCCCACTGAGAACAATAAGACATGTTGTCTGAAGCTGGAAGTATGTTGAGTTCTGATCCAGGACCTTTTACATATTTGATGTTTTTATGAATCACACATTAAACCACATTTATCTACATCTATTCAGCTTTATTGAGTCCCCACTTCTATCTTTAATCCTTCAACTTTTATCGTACTTTGAGAACTTACACGCCGCAGATGTCCACCCGAGTCAGAGCAGCTTTCTCCACACATCCAGACTTTAGATGCATCCTGCTGGTTTTATTATTTACAGTCTGCCTCCTCCAGAAGCCCCTTCCTGTTTAACAGCCCTCTACAGCTTCCTCTGACTGCAGCCTCTCAAAGCTTTCTTTTCCACCTCACGCTCCGACGCTTCCATGTCTGCACTGCCGGGCCTGCTGGGCTTCTGCTCCTGTCTCTCCTCCTTCGCAGCTCGTGATTCAGCAATCGGCTCTGTCCGTGCAACACCCTGCAACAATGCCATCATTCATGCGAGAGAGCGCAGGAGGTGGGAACGTTACACAGCAGCGGGCCCGTGTTTAAAATGCAGAATACTAAATAAAGACTGGCGAATCATAAAACGTGACAGAGCTTTCTTTTTTTTTTTAAACACACATTCAGCACAAAGATGGAGTCTGCGCCAATGCTTTGCTGACTCATGTCATGACTTCTGTGACGTCAGGCTGGATAAAGGAAAGCTTTGTGTCTGAGCGGGGATAAAAGTTTATGCATTCTGTTATGTAACTGAGAACAATAAATAAAAAAAACTTTTCATGTTGAATCAAATGTTCATTCAGCTGCTTTGAGGACGAAACGAGCACGTTTTTTGTCGGATTAGTTTTTATAATCAAAATAAAAACGGCATTTAAAAAGCCCAAGTCTTTAAAAAAAAGTTTCACAAAGTAAAGATGCTTAAAACACACACACCTGAAAGGTTTAAGCTTCCTCTTTCTTAATTAAACTAACAAAACCTTTGACTTAAAATCACCAACATTTCATGGTTTTCTTGATTTGGCTCGGTTTGATTAGGAACCTTGGTGGGACTTTTTGTAGCTCTTTCAAATTTCAAAATCCAAAATCAGACCTCCCCATCTCACATCCTATCAGCTCCAACAGAACTCTGCTTCAGCTTTTACCTTACTGGAACTATTCAAGTTTAAATATTCCTACTTTTCCACATTTTATTTTATACTGTATTATAAATTTGTTCATCACGTAGGTCGGCTGATGCTGTTATGATTAACCTTCCTAAACCTTCTACCCTGAAGCTGTTAGACTCATGAATCTCTAATCAGGATAATCACTGTGAAAAATCACATCATGTTGCTGCTGATCTGTTTCATGTTGCTGCTGATCTGTTTCATGTTGCTGCTGATCTGTTTCATGTTGCTGTGTTCATTCATGCTCATCTGCTCACACAGACTCATGTTCATGCTGCTGTTCGACAATGTTTTTTATGCTATTAGTGCTTAGTGTGTTATTTAGCTGATGTTTTTCTTAATTATATATCTTAGATCTTATTAATGTTTTTCTTTTGCATTTTATTGTTGGATGTAACTGGGACCCTGCGTACATAATATCGCTCCACCACACATACCACATGTGGTGCGAATGACAAATAAATCTCTCCGACTGACTAAATAGATTTTTACAGAAATATTTAATTCAACATTTAAAATAAAAAGTCATACGGAGGAATTTACAAGTATAGCTAACTTAATGTAAAAACAAGAACGAACATTGCTCGGTTGATGAAAGAGTAGAATAGTGAATGTTTGTCGTTTTGGAGATGAGTGTTAGGGAATGCAAGTAAATTTTACAGTTTTTTGGTGCAAGAAATTCAAGTGGCTGAGTTACACAGTAAAAGAGAAGAGTTTAAGTTTGTTATTTCTTGTCCAAGGCAGTGCAGAGAAACCTGGTGACCAAAAGGAGCTATTTTACCCACCACCAATGATGGAGCTAGGGCATGGCTAATGGTGACCTTGGCCACCATAGATTAATCTTCAACCACTAGAAGAAACCAGGGGTCCACATGTATATGCATTCTTTTATGATTGTCTACTGTTGTCATCATTCTTTGATAAAAATAGGTCTCTATTGTAAATGAGTCCTCGAGGCTCACTGAGACTAATCTGTATAAATAAAGGTTGAATGAATGAAAAAACAAGCGGTTTCTGTTTGTCCAAAACAATGTATTTTGGTCTTGGACAACCAGATCTTGCCATGAGGTTGTCTGGTGGACAATCAAGTGAAACAGAGACGGATTAAAAGTTCTCAGTCACTGCGATGGATTTGTGTCATCTGTAAAAATGAAAGGGGAAAGAAAAACATGTATTGTAGTATTTTAAAAGCCACCCAATCTAATGATGACACGGGGATTAAACTGACAAAAAGAACCAGCGCCACAGTTTGACCCAATCAGAGAAGGCAGGGCGGGTCATGTTGTCTGATACACAACGGGTGTGCTCAGTGTTCCTAACTCAAAGAGACAGACTACAGGTGAGAGCAACAATCAATGTTTCCTGTACCATCTTCCAAGGTGGAAAATAGTACCCTAACCGAAGGTGATGACGTAATAAATTATTAAATGTCTAAATGTATGTGTTCACATGTGACCAATTTGCTGCAGCCAGGGCAGATACCAGAACTGATACATCATCACCTCACTCCCTCCTCCAACACCGTGCCCCTACCTTCCTAGGACTTTTGCACTTAAAATCTAACTTGCATTAAATGTTAATGTGTTCTGAGCACCATCATCATCATATACACATGTTCAACCCATGCATGTAACTAAACTCTGGGTCTGAGAGAGAGAGAGAGTGCTCAGCTTGAGTGTCTCTCACAGTGAGAGGCTGTGGATGTAGCTTTAGTTCTTATAATTAAACAACATTAACGCTAAAAGATGAATATTTATATGCCCCAGATTATAGCAAAGATGTGCGTTTCCATTTCTCTCTGTGAGAGTCAGTTTCAGGTTTCTAGTTTATCATAAAAATGAGCAAAAATCAATTCTACACTGTTTTAGTAACAACAAGGTGTTTTTGCTGTTTGGGTGAGCTAAACTTGATTAAAGTTAGAACCATACTGAGGGTAACTGTACTGTAATAAATGCAATTTAATAAATGGTCAAATATGAAAAATAATTATTAAATTACTATATGAGCCAAAATCCTGTAAATATAATCCCTTTAAATGAATTTGTTGTCATTTTAGGGGAGAAATCTGTTAGTTTGGTAAATACAATTTTTTAATTTAATTTATGCTCTGAAAATGACTTCCTGTGCTAAATTTTTAAAAAAATATATCCAACAACCCCTCAATTGAAAACACTGAAACTTCATAAAAGTTAACTAGAGAAAAGTTGTTAAAATCAGTTTCTTCCTTCAGGATGCTGTTGGTCTTGATGGTGCAGCTTAAAGTCTTCCAACTTCGGTGCTTCATTTTGAGAACACTATACTGTATACTTTTACTAAGGTCATGTACACAGCGGACAATGCAGTGTTGTATAGGGGCGGGGCAGGGGTGGAGGAAATGTCAAAATGTTTTTTTCTGCTTCAATCCCTTCCTTGAGTATCTGTGAGTGCCTCACTTGCAAAGTCTGATAAGAAAGAAGAGGATGAGAATGAAGAAGCTCCACTCGAGCATCTCCTGAAAGAGTCTGCCACTCAGTATCTTGGGACATCCCAAGCAGTCCACAAGATGGCTGACTGAGAACATCTGTATATAGTAAATGTTGTAAATGGACTGTACTTATATAGTGCCTTTCTATCTCATCAATATACTCAAACAGCTTTACACTACAATCTGTGCCCTCATTTACCCATTCATGCAGAACTCTACTAGATATTTTACAAAGATCAATGCTTTATCACATTTGTACACCAATTGGACACACATTGGAGGAAATGAGGGATTCAGTGTCTTGCTCGGGAACACTTCGGCATGTGACTGTGGAATCAAGCCCCCAATTTTTGCATTGGAGGACTACTGCTCTAATCACTCAGCCACAGCCACCCAGTCACAGCCGCTGTTGCATTTAGTGCAATATACTTACGAAATTACATTTTCTTGATATTTATCTTCTGTATTGTAAATGTTGTGGGCAACCAAATAATTTGGAGGACAACCAGATTCTGTCAAGAGACTGTCTGCTGGACAACCTGAAAATTTTCATTGAGTCTATCCCTAGGAAACTTTACTTTTAGGCAATATAAAAACTAGAAAGCAGTTTCCTCAAATGACAGGGGTGGCTAGTTTACTTATTTATATGGTGGTGGCCATCTTGAATTTTGAAGTGGCAACACCATTTTCCAAAGGAACCTTTCTTACGCCTAGAAACAACCACACACCAAAAAGTAAGTTGGCCTGTTGCCCATTTTCAAGTTATCCAGCTAACAAGATTTACATACATGTGGCGTTGGCCATCATGGATTTTGACGTAGCAACACAATTTTTGAAATAATACTTTCTTACATGTGGGTGCAGCTATACACAAACATGGAAGTTGGTACCTCAATTATTTTCCAATTTATCATGCTGATAACATTCATGGACAGATGGACCGTTTTTCCAATTCCCCCTTTTTGTTCTTTGATGGGAGACAACTAATTTGCCAACAGCGACAGCACAAAACCTGCCTAATTAAGCTTTTCAGAATAAAACGTGCTACACTGACAGTGTTTGCTGCCAAACGTATATTGGTGATCTTATATAAAGCATCTGAAAACACTCTTGTTCCAACCATTGACAATTCTTCATCAATAGAGAACAAACATTGAATGCACAATGAGTAATATCTTTATAAATAATATAATATTTAGTAAAGGACTCACCGTTGATTATTTTTCCTATCATCATCACTTCCAAAATCCTGAAACACAAAAAAAAAAAAAAACAGATGATGAAAACTGTGCAGCAATTTCAGTACAAATGCTGAAAAATAAACCGTGTATAGAAGCATCAGAGACGACTTTAATTTGTAGCAAAACTAAAAAAGAAATCATGAAAATGTTAAGTTTTCTGTTGGTGTGTGGTAAAGCATGCTAGAGCCACCTGCTGGTCAGTGATGTGGTCTAACTTCTTAAGTTTAGCAAAGACTCAAACATATATTATCTCTTAGTGCATGCAGAACGCTGAGATGCTTTGCTGAAAGTGACTTTAAAACAGAATTATCTTCAAATAAAGTGGCTATTCTTATTTTTTAGTTAAGTGTGCCGCTCTTATGTGCAGAACATTTATACATTTATGGCACTGACACATTTAAAAAGTTGGACCAGAGAAAAAAAGACGTGTCTTTTTTGAATGAGCAGCTGCTGGAGGTTTTGGAGGGAATGTTGTCCCATTCTTGTCTGATATAGGATTCTAGCTGTTCAGAGGTCCTGGGCCTTCTTTGCTGGTTGAGATCATATGTTGTTCTAAACCCTGTATATACTTTCCTGCACTGATGGTGCCATTCCACATAAGCTGCCCATGCCATAGGTATTAATGCACCCCCACAACATCAAAGAGGCTGGCTTTTGAACTGTGCATTGATAACAGGTCCCTTTTGGTGTAAAGGACAAGGTATATGTGGTTTTCAAAAATAAGTGAAAATTGTCTGATGGCAGAACATTTTCCCACTTTGCCTCAGTCCATTTTAAACGAGCTTTGTCCCAGAAAAGTCAACAGCATTTCTGGATGGCGTTCACATATAACCCTTTCTTTGCATGACAGAGCTTTACCAGCATTTGTGGATGACACAGTGAGCTGTGGTTATAGACGAAGATCTGAAGTGTTCTTGAGCCCACGCAGACCATAATCAGATCTGTTTTTAATGTGGTGGCCCCTGAGGGCCTGAAGATCACAGGCATCCAATATTGAATTTTAGCCTTGTCCTTTGAGGTGAGATTTATCCAGATCAGGAGTGCCCACATTTTTTCAGCATGCGAGCTACTTTTAAAATGACCAAGTCAAAGTGATCTACCTACCATAAGGCACACAAGAACAACCTCTGGAAACGTTAGTGTATTTTTCCCCCAATATTTATTGGGGGTAATAAACAAAAAATGAGTGGGCTTACACAAAAACGCTGTAGTTACCATGTCAGTTGGGTTGCCAGAAAATAAGTTATGAACTATAGTACTGTGGCTTTAAAATTATAGTATTTTGATCTAAACTGTCATATGTGCTGATTAAGGATATTCTAAGATGAGTTGTGTGTTGTGTTTGTTGAACATGTGCACAGAAAAGGAGGGGTAAATAAGACATTTTAAATGTATCTGGCAACCCTGATGCTGGGCTCAGCTGCATTCATTGTGCATGCAGCGTCTGCACGATCAATTATGTCCAACCTGGTGAATAGACTAACGTCTCTTTGGACCCTGGATTTTATTAGTTTTGCTCCTACATGCTGAAAAATGGTGAGTAGCACAAAAACACTTTGCTTTTTGTCATTTATTATAACTGTTGTTAGAGCAGAAAAGACTTGACTGCAGCCGCCTGTAGTGTGCATGTGTGACTTCACATGTGGAGGATTTCACGGGGGTTTCCCCCCCAAAAAATGACCACTCAGACTTGGTTTGAATGACGGCTGTGACTGGCTGCCCTGTATGTCAATCAAGTAAAAATTTCATAGTGAGGATGGATGATGGCTGACGTCAATTTTTTTTTAATGCCATGAAATCTACTCATAATGTTGTTGCGATTGACATACTGGGCACCCCTGATCCAGATAAATCTTTAGATGACAGTAGATAATGGTATATTCAAAGTATGTCTGATTTTCTGTTGGGGAACATTTATCAGAAATTGTTCCATTCAATAGCTCTTTCATAAAACAATTCTGCTAAAAGGACACACAAACCAGTCTGTCTTAATGCTGTGTCCAGCTGTTCAAGAATCACAGAAGAAGCTGGCCACGTCCCACATAGACGTGAGCTTTGAGAAAGCAAGGCAGCAGTGCAGAACCAAAAAAGGCATAGAGCAGAACTCTGTTGCACTGACCTGGAGCACAAAAAACGAAAAGGGTGATGGACATCTCCCTTGTCTCAATTTGTTTTTTCAGCTCTCTCTTGTAAATGAGTCTCCGAGGCTCAATGGGATTAACCTGTATAAATAAAGGTTGAATGTCGTTGTTTAATCCTGCAAACGACTGGTGTTGAATTGTGGCACTAGCTTCCCTTGACCCCAGCACATGTTGACTATTTCAGCTGTCATTACCTCGTAAGGTGATACAAAACTACAAAAGCACGTCAAAGGACGGTTGGCTTCAACACTTCTTGCTGCCTCGGTTTATTCAGACTTCACATGAAGAGGGCCAGAAGGCATCCGAGTTCTGACTTGAAGTATTTTGTTCAGTTTTTCACAAAGCCTTTGCCCATCTTTATGTCTGTGAAATTCAGCCTTTCTAAATGCTTTTTATAACCAGTAATTTTACTGACCTTGTTGCAAAATGCTCTTACAGCTGTTTCTTCATCAAACTACTTCCTTTTATAGCCATCTTTTACCCTTTTCCAACATTTTGAGATGTGTTGCTGCCATATACACTGAACACAAATATAAAACACAACACTTTTATTTTTGTCCATCAAGGTTAAGTCGGGTCCTCTGGATGGATTCTTCTTTACTCTAACTTTCCTCTTTTATCCAAAATACTTCTTCAGTCTGCAGCGCAGCAACAAACTCAGTCTTGTAAACAGTGCCTTCTCACAGTGGATCAACCAGTTTACTGCTGACAGGCAAAACTAGCTAGTCATATGTAAAAGGAAAACCATCAGCCTAACAATTGGTCATTAGTGTCCTGATGGCCGCTTGTTATTCACAGAGGGCTGAGTGATACTTGCAATAACGGCATTGTAAGAGAGTGATAGTTGAACATGGAGACCCTTGCCCACGTTTAAAGATGAATTGGTTCTCTTCACAAAGATGACTTCCTTCACTCCTCTCTCAAACCAGCATTCCTCTCCATCAAGGCTCCTGAAAGAGTGGCTGCTGGCCTGCAGATGAGTGTAGACTGTAGATTCCTGGGCTGATGATGTTGCTCTTCTGTGTTGGACCATCCTTTTGGCCAGTGGCTGTTTACTTTCCCTGATGTATGACTTGTTGATGTATAACAACCTCCACGTCCTCTCTAACTGCATCCATATATCTCCTCCTTGTCTTTTTCCTGGCAGCTGCATTTCTAACATCCTTCTACCAATATACCCACTGTCCCTCCTCTGGACATGTCCAAACCATCTCAGTCTGGCCTCTTTAACTTTATCTCCCAGTTGTTCAACCTGTGCTGTACCTCTGATGATCTCATTCACTCAGCTTATCCATCCTTGTCACTCCTAAGAAAAACCTCAACATCTTCATTTCCACCACTTCCAGTTCTTTCTCCTGTTTTTTTGCCAAAGCAAAAAAAAAAAGTACATGGTCTCCAGATCATACAACATAGCTGGTCTTACAACTGTCTTGTAAACATTTCCTTTGAACTTTGCTGACACCCTTTTGTCGCAAATTACTCCTGAAACTTTTCTCCATCCGACCATTCCATCCTGACTGGACTCTCTTTTTCATCTCTTTACCACACTCCCCATTTTCCTGGACAGTGGACCCCAAGTACTTGAAGTCCTGCACCTTAGTGACCTCTGAGGCCATGAAAAAAAACCAATCTTATAAATAGTCACTTATCATAGTGGATCAATTAGTTTGCTGCTGCCAGCCAGAACTAGCTATTCACAGGTAAAAGGGGGACCATTAGCCTAACTATGGATTGCTAGAGCCCTAACAATTGGTCGTTAGTGCACTGAAGGCTGCTTGCTATTCACAGGGGGCTGAGTGATACTTGCAATAACAGCATTGTAAGAGGGTGAGAGTTGGTGTCTCCGTGAGGTCCATTGTTATGCCATTCATCCACAACAATCACCTCATGTTGTAGCATGATAATGCATGGCCCCATGTTGCCCAGGGATCTGTATGCAACCCCTGGAAGCTGAAAACATCCCAGTTCTTGCATGGCCAGCATACTCACTTGACATGTCACCCATTGAGCATGTTTGGGGTGCTCTGGATTGGCGTATACGACAGTGTGCTCCAGTTCCTGACAATATCCAGCAACATTGCACAGCTTTGAAGAGTGGACCAACATTCCACATGCCATAATCAACAACAGGATCAACTCTGTGACGGAGATGTGTTGCACTGCGTGAAGCAAATGGTGCTCACACCAGATACTGACTCTTTTTCTGACCCCACTATTGTAAAACTGTATATTTTAGAGTGGCCTTTTATTTTGTCCAGCCTGAGGCACACCTGTGTCTAATCAGCATTTTTATATGACACACCTGTGAGGTGGATGGATTATCTTAGCAAAGTGCTCACTAACAGATTTACACAAATTTGTGAACAATACTTCGAGGGAAAAAGGCCATTTGTGTTCATAGAAAGTCTTAGATCTTTGAGATAAGATCATGATAAATGGAAGCAAAATCAAAAGCGTTGTTTATATTTTTGTCCAGTACAAATCAAATTACATTTTCCAAAAATGGTACAATTTATTCGTTTAAATATTTGACGTTTACTACTTGTCTTTGTTAACAAAAATGTGTTCAAGAGATTTGAAAATCGCTACATTTCGGTTTTATTTACATCTTACACAACGTCCCAACTTTTTCAGAATTGTGGTTGCAGATTGGACAACATAAAATTGACCAGTTCAAGTATTGGTGGCACTTAAGAGGCTGGGAATGAATAGTTATTTTTCAAGACGTGCAACAGCTTTTCATCTCATTGTGCTGTAATTTCTTAAGGTCAAACCCAGCAGCTCACAACTTGTGGACCTAATTATCACTCTTCCAGTGCAAGTAAGTGAATGCTAAAGCAACTCAAATGAATCCATCTTCCAAAAACATGAGCCACCTGAGTGCATGAATGAGCATTTTGCCTTGACAGCTAAACCCAACTGCACCCTTCCCCCTCTGCAGGATTTTGTTTACAAATCCTGCTGCAGCAAAACTACAGGAACAATACCCTGTCAAGCTGACAACACACAGACAGGACTTCTTGCAGGATATTAAACTCCACCCAGCTTGTATTTTATTTTCCTGCAGGCGCATTCTTCTTCTTGTTTTTTTTTTTCCTAAAAATGAAGCCCTAGCCCCTGCTGCCCCCTCCTCCACTCACCTCCCCCGCGCTGCTGTTGGAGGAGCTTGCTGCACTGGGGGTTGGAGACCGCTGCAGAGTCACCAGGGCCATGGCCGGGTGGGCTGCGGGAGATGGGAGGGATGCGCCGCTCGGTTTGTCTCTCTGTCACCGGGTAGAAAACGCCGAGTCAGACTCTCATCCAGCACCGGCGGTGCTCCCGTTGGGTTCGGCTCCGGGAGTCCTCTGCGGTCACCGGAGTCCTCATGAGCAGAAAGTACCGAGGAAAAACCCCCACAGTTCGTGTCCAGCTCTCGGTCCGTTTGTTTCCGCAGACAGACAAACAAAACACGCTGCAGGTAGCGCGAGCCGGGGCAGAAATGACATGCAGATTTGCCGGCCGCCTCTGATTGGCTGGCCTAGTTCGCGTGCGCGCTGTCATTGGTCCGATGTTGTCAAGGTGACAGACCAGACTAGGAAGTCCCACACGATGCTAAGAGGTTGTAATCAGCTAGTTTGATCAATTGTAGAAACCTTGTTTTGACACAATTTGTATGCTATTTCACAATAATTCATTAATAGATCAATTCAAGTTATTCAGGAGTGAAAACCTGCAAATATGCACATTTCTAGAAGCTAAACAATGTATTTAAATTTTATTTATAAACCAAAATGGATGGCGAATATTTTTTTCGTTATAAAAACACGATTTTATAAAGTATTGGGAGATTAAACAAACAAACAAACAAAACAAAAAAAAACAGCTCTTATAGTGTCTCACAGTATACTGCTTCATTTATTTTATTTAACCAGTAGACAAGATGAATGTCAATAAAGTTCCAGACAAATAGAAAATTCTCACATTTAAGAAACTGCAACCATCACTTAAATAAATGTAGTGTTTTGCAATTAAACACACTTCAAGTTAATATGACACACATGTCATGGATTTTCTAAAAACTTCACTAGTTCTCAGAAGCTTGCAAAAACCCGATCAATTTTATCCAAACACCTTCAGGAATTAAATTGACCTTCAGTTCAAAATTTCTTTGACCAAGTTTGCTAACACTGTTTTAC
>NC_056515.1:29151820-29182267 GCF_014905685.2 Nematolebias whitei | reverse complement strand
TGTGTAGATTACTCGAGTACTCTGTTAATGCCCTACTATAAAGCATCTTCTTGCTCTGTAAGATTAGAAACAGTTTGGCAAATTTTCTCCACAATGTCAAACTCGAACTTGTCTGAAAACAAGTCAGTCCAATACTTCTGCATACCTGAGCCACAAAGGGTGTAATCAGGGCTCCGATCCTCGCTACTGCACTCGAAGTCCCCATTGCTATGGCTCTGGTTTCAGTGGGGAACACCTATATCACATTACACAAAAAAAGCTTTTTAACAACTTCAGCTCATCCGTAAGTGTGATTAATATGAAAGTCATACTTGCCTCTGGTGTGTAAATAAAAACAACTTGATATGCTCCAGAGATGAAGGCTCTGGAGATGAAGATGAAGATTGTAAGAGTGACCCTGCGGGAACCAAACAGAAGCATGGGATTAAAGATACACAACAGCCTTAAAGTGCTGCTGCTGTTCCAGTAAAATAAACAGCAAACTCACCTCCCGATACAGGCAAACAATGGAAGAACAAACAAAGAAAACATGAAGAAACAAATCGCCATGGTTTTCTTCCTGCCGAGGTAATCGACTGCAAAAAGGACGATTAAAAGACCTGAAAACAGGCAAAAACAATTTTGAAAAAAGGAATAAATTACTATGCAAGAACCTTTGTTTTTTGGGTCAGAGATGAGTAAACTCAACAAGTCTAACTCAAAAACACAGTGAAACTTCCAAGTAACCTTTCAGCGAGAAGAACTCTTCACCAGTGGTGTAGTCTACATGATATGCGGGTATACGAGTATACCCACTTAAAAGTGCCCAATGATACATGACATACCATAGGCACGTGTCATTGATACATTAATGGTAGTTAAACACTTCCGTAACAGTCTATCGGTATGCAAAGCTTGTTTATTACATTCACTTATCTAGCAAATTGTTGTATAATTATGGAAAAATTCTTGTACTTACTTAATACTTGAACATGTTTTGCTTTGACACTGTTTTATAAATTCTATAACATGTTTTTAATACAAAGCCAACTGTTGTACAAAGTTTGTTGTTCATTTACTCAAATAGAAGCATCAGAGAAATTTGGAAATGTTCAATATGTTTAAAACTCAAAATAAATTGACGATTACATTGCACTAACCAGTGTACTTTGGTTTCTAAGCACAGTACACCGACCAAATGCGGTAAAGTTAGTTTTACGTTGGACATTCGCACTCCATGGCTTCAACAGTGTCCAACATCCAACGTAAAACTAACTTTACCATGGTGTACTCACTACAAAAAATGTAGACTACACCACTGCTCCTCAACTAAAAGAAAAACATATATTTGGGAGCATTTTACCTGGAAACTCAGCCAAGGTTGTCCATAAAAGATCTTTGTAGTCGGCTGATGTTAAATAATTACATTCAAGGTCACACCTCGGCTCTACCTTGACCCCCTGGGAAGCTGAAGGAGAGAGACGGTTTTCTTAATGATGTTTCCTCCAATGTAAGACAAAGCTGATAATTTTCAAAGAAGGGGTTACACACCACCGCATGCATCTCCTGCTTGGAATAGCTCAGTGGTGAGCAGGACAATCCCATAGTAGGAGAAGGCATTTACAAACCTTTGGATAAAACATTGAGGATAAATCTCCTTTTATTCAGAGAAAAATAAACCAGGACGTCTGAACAATGCACTGCCTCGTCATTTCTTTGTTAATGAAAAGATAAAATGACACTCCCAAGCATGTTTGCATTGATCAGCTGGTACGTCTTAAATAAATAATTAACTTTGAGTAAATACTACATCGAAGATGAAAGAAGAAGAAAACTTCAACTAACCATAAAAACCACAGAAGAAGAGTGGTCCTCCAGTACTGACTAGTGAAGAGATCTTTGATCTGTCCACGGTTATTCTGTGAAATATGGACATGAAGTTAATTAATATTCATAGATTTATTGTTATATTAGAGTATGTTACGTTTAACTTCACCTGTGTGTATTCCGTCAGTGTTCCCTGAGGCATCGTCTTGCCATTCTCTGCAGCGATGCGTGTTAATGTTGCCATGGCCTTGTCCCTCCGTCCCGACAGCACATCAAACCGTGGACTTTCAGGCAGCCACTGTGTAAAACACAAACATG
The DNA here is from genome assembly GCF_014905685.2 of Nematolebias whitei. Lineage (NCBI taxonomy): Eukaryota > Metazoa > Chordata > Actinopteri > Cyprinodontiformes > Rivulidae > Nematolebias > Nematolebias whitei. The sequence continues at coordinate 29,180,143 of NC_056515.1, read as the reverse complement.
AGCCAAGAGCTGCTATTTTTACCACAGGGCTCTATTAGTGCCTTAAACATACTCACGAAGCAGAAACAAATGAAAATCCCGACTGGTACGGCGGACAGGCCGAGCAGCCACCTCCAACCCAGAATGGGCATTATCCACAAGGCCAGGAGGACCTCGAACACAGCACCGATTGCCCAGAAAGCCTGAAGCACACATATCAGAAGGGGTTTATTTATTTTTTGTTAATATCTGATACCCAGCAAAAACACTTTCATGATCAACTAAATCAAAGTACCCCGGTCAGCGTGATGCAGATGCCTCTCGTCTTCACCGGGAGGAATTCGGAGTACAGTGTCACTCTAAAAACCAAGTGGATATTAATTGTTTAACACAAACATCTTCTTAGATTTATCTCACCGCGTATGAGAAAAGGAGCAAACTTACGACTGAGGGGCTCCTCCGAGGCCAACACCTACAAGCCCCCGAAGGACCAAGAGCCATCCGTAGACTGGACTGAAGGCACTCAGCAGACCATAGTACAGAGTCCAGCACATACAAAGGGTCAAACCCTTTAAACACATGCAATATACATAAAACACAAGGAAATGTAAGGAAGTTATTCATTCTTGCTAGTAATATAACCTTAAAATATGACACTTACTAGTTTTCTGCCGTACTTGTCGGACACATTTCCCCATACTGGTGAACCAAACCCCATCCCGATAAATACAACCTGATAAAAAAGGTTGAATAAAACATTTGTGTGCATTGAACTAACATAATAATAATTTTATACAAAAATTAGCCAAATGGTCTTTACGGATGTTATGAGTGCCACTTGGTAGCCTGGGAGCCTCCACTCGCAGTGCAGCTGGGGTCCCAGGATGCTGAGGATCATCATCTCCATGGCATCTCCGACCTGAACCAGAACCACGCATGAGAGGTGGCATTAGGAGGACATATAAGGGACGAGGCTTCCGGATTTTGTAAAAAGGTTTTTACCCATGCTAGTCCAGTGACGACAGAAATCTTCCACTGAAAGATTCCAAATCCGATGGCCTCCAGTGCATCATCCACAGTGAAGGTTCCTGTAAAAAGTGCAAGCTGGGTCACTGCAAATGCATGAATCAACTACTTCAAAAATGCAATAAAATCATTAAAACAACAGTCTGGATCTTTTGAAGTGGGGTTCTGTAGAGTGGTTCTGAACAATTAATAACTTACCTGTTGTAGACAGCTCTTTGAATGACCTCAGTTTGGAAAACTTGTTTAATTCTGTCATAATTTGGCATCAAATTGTTATTTTTTAGAATGATGCAGTTATTCAAAAGCCTAAACTGAAGCAGCAGCAGCTAGCCATAGCATATAACACAGCCTTGAGCAGGGGTGTCCAATCTTGGTCCTTGGGGGCCACTATCCTGCATGTCTTAGAGAAACAAATTTGTCAAAGAAACAAATAAAATAGGCAGGATAGTGACCCTCAAGGGCCAGGATTGGACACCCCTAGCCTTGAGTACTTCCTGCAGGATTATTATACCAGTAATATTTCTGCCAAATTAATGCCAATGTAAATGTTTATAACACAACAATTGCATGAACTGCTATGACATGTTTGAAATTGGAGATGTTTTAAGATGGCAGAGGTCCCTGCTCACACTAACCATTATCAATCCAGTCAAAAGTACCGGGTAAAACCTTTTTTCTCCAATCTGAATTCATGCAAAAAGCTATCTACAACTGGTAAGATGTTAGTTCAAAACCTTTCCAAAGAACCCCACTTCAAAATAACTGAACTATTTCTTTAATGTTTTAAATTGGATATTCTTCATTCAGACCGAGTTTGAGCTTCTGTTTATGATTATTATTGGTAGACAGAGATACAAAGTACCACAATTTATGTGTAGCTTTTACATATACTGTTTTAGTATAATGTTCTAAAAGGATCATTAATCATAATAAGGCTAAATGAAAAAAAAAAAAAATCCAGATACTTGACTGACAACTCAACATTCTGACTGCCCCAAAAAACGCATTGTCATAGATTTAAAAAGAAATATAACTAATTTTCTTAGATAAACATTAGTGACCAAAAAAGGTAAACGTTATACACTTAAATAGGCTATAATCTACAGAAATAGCATTCATATTCTGAATACCTTTTCACTTTTAGGTGAGATTTTTCACATTTGCCAATAATGGAATAAAAAACAATTAGCATTCCCCACTTTTCTAATAAAATCTAAGTCTAAATGACAACAGCTGTGTACAAACCTTGAGTTTTAATGGTTCCATATCTGTTTGCAGACTGGCTGCCCTCTGGGTGATCTGATGCTGAGGCTACAGTGTAAATCTCAGTGTCTGAGGCCTGGTCCTCATCAGTTTGACCCACAAAACCTCCATCACCCCTGCATGTCAGCGCGCAGAAAGCAGAGTCATTGATTTTTGCAGCACATTTACAGCAGGTCTAATGAGGTCGCAGGCGGTAACACGCAAATTCCTTTACTCACACACAGGGATATTACCTTTCAGCATCACACGTTTTAATACGAAAATAACAAAAACAGCACAACTTAAACGTTTGTTTGTTTTTTTACCCCGGTTCTGGATCTTTCCAGCGTTTGTAGGTGACCTTAGCAGGTCTGGTCCACTTGTCCATTTCAGAGTCCTGCGGCAAACAGCAGGGAGTTGGACGGAAGCTGAAACCAAGCCGGTCATTTGTTGTCAAACCTGCTGGTGCGGTCGCTTCAAGTTTCAGTGGAAGCATCAGCCAATCAGAGAGCGATACCTGCAGGGCCTGGGGGGGCGTGGCCAAACCAGGAAACACGCAGGTAAACAAGAGAATACAGTCATGTATTTCCAAGCAGGTCACACTGAAAGTAAAATCACATAGACCTCCATTAAGTTTTATTTATATGAAATGTTTTGTACTGAAATGAACACAATTTAGATTTAAGGATTAATGTATTAGAAAACTGTAATTTTGGAGTAAATGGTGGAATGACAGGTCAAGGTCAAGGTTCTTTATTGTCACTCGCATCTCGTGGTACATGTTGTGGAATGAAATTGTGTACACAGGGTCCCAGTAACATCCAACAAAATTATAAAATGTAAAAGAAATACCGTAATAAGATCTAAGATATGCTAAACACTCAATAGTGCAAAAACAATACACCGAACAACAGCAGCACAAACATGAGTCTGTGTGAGCAGATGAATACGAATTAATCCAGCAGCATGAGATTAGCAGCATGGATAGTCAGTAGCACATATCAACAATCAAGTGGCATTACAGTGATTTTTTTTTCACAGTGATTTCACACTTGTTAGGGATTTATGAGTCTAACAGCCTCAGGGTAGAAGCTGTTCCCCAGTCTAGTGGTTTTACACTTAATGCTCCTTAACCTCCTGCTCGAGGAGAGTGGTGCAAAACGTGTGTGTGCTGGGTGAGTGGGGTCCTTCATGATGCAGGTGGCTCTCTTCCTGCATCTGGAGGTGTGGATGTCTGGGATGGTGGGGAGACTGACTCTAACAGTCTTCTGTGCAGCCTTCACCACTCTCTGCAAAGCTTTTCTTTCTGCAGCTGTGCAGCCTCTATGCCACATGTTGATTCTGGAGCACAGGATGCTCTCCACTGCACACCTGTAGAAGGAGGTGAGGACTGAGCTTCCCAGACCAGGTCGCCTCAGCCACCCGAGGAAGTAGAGTCTCTGATGAGCTTTTTTGATCAGGCTGGTGGTGTTGTTGCCCCAGCTGAAGTTGTCATTCAGGTGCACACCCAAGTACATGTAGCTCGAGACCACTTCCACTGAAGATCCTCCTATACTCAGGGGGGTAGGTGTGTTTGTTCCATCTGACGTCCACGACCATCTCCTTCGTCTTCTTCACATTGATGTGAAAGTTGTTCTTCCTGCACTAGCTCTCCAGGTGTTTCACCTCCTGCCTGTAGCTGGAGTCATCGTTGTTTGTGATGCATCCCACCACCGCTGTATCATCTGCAGACTTTACAAAATGACAGCCTAGATGTGTAGGTGCACAATCATACGTGAGCAGAGTGAACAGGAGAGGGCTCAGCACACAGCCCTGAGGGCAGCCAGTGCTGAGGGTTATGGTGGAGGAGGAGAAGTCATGAATCTACAACAGTGTGCTCACATACCTTTATTTAAATCCCATTTTGTCAACACAGACATTATTCAGAATGATAACCTTCAATTAATGAAGTGGTTATATCAAGTGGAAGACAATGTGTACTGTTAGTACATTTCTCCTCATATATTTGCCATTTTTATATGAATGTTTAAAGTCATATACATTTTCTCACACAATACCACATGTGCCTACAGCACCCCCCAACTAAAACACGTTCCCACAGATATATTTGGTGTGCTGAACAAGCTCTGTTTGTACTGGGGAGAGTCTAACTCTGACTAATCTATTAAAAAAACCCACAATAAATACTGATAGTTAGTTACTTTAGTCTCTGGTTTCTGTTTTCAGGAGTCTGATTGGTTAAAAGACAAACTGAAAAGATTAAAAACTGAACATACTTTTTCTAACAATTCAAAATGTTTAATTTTCTTGCGCAAATCACAGTTGGGTAAATAAATGTACTTCCTCTGAATGAGAAATGCGTTTTATCATTTATGTTTTGATCCATTTTACAGAATGCAGAACTACAACTAGTGGGTTTGTACCAGAACTAAACGTGTAGCCTCAAAATGACAAACACATTTTTCTGCTTTTACTGAAATAAGTTCTCTGACTGGAACTAGCATCTTTCTCAGTAATTACTAACAAATGCTTTTCTAGCAATTACCAATAAAGACAATTATAAAAATGTGGAAAATAACATTTGCTGTTAATTCCACCTTGTTGAAATTGTGATTTTCTATGTAGGTATATGTTAGATCAATTACTGTTGATATAGGGTTTGTTTTGACCACACATTTGGTACCACCTATCCCATATTTACTGTTTACAAGCTGTGTTTCTGTGGCCGAGCCTCGGTTACAACCTGCTGCTGTCAACAGGCTGCGCTCTTCCTGCTGCAGCCTGTGAAGAGTTGCTGTTGTCAAATGCACTTCAGAGTTGTGTGTTTAATCGTTAAACATTGTGGAATACAGTAATGCAAGTATCTCGCTTCTTAAAAAGAAATATAATTACCATATTTTTCAGACTATAAGACGCACTTAAAATTATTTAATTTTCTCAAAAATCGACAGTGAGACGTATAATCCGATTCGCCTTATGTATAATTCTGGTTGTGCTTACTGACTTCGAACTGATTTTATGTGGTTATTGTGAATGACTTGAATAAAGTTTGACTTATCTGACTGTTTTGGTTCGCTTAATGCACCTTATAATCCGGTGCGCCTTATAGTCTGACAAATACGGTATAAGATTTTTTTGTAGTGCTTCTGTGGACCTTCTGCAGCTTTGACCAACCTCAGTCCATGTTCGCTCTATCTCTGACAAAATTGCATATAATATCAAGAAAAGTGGAAAAGATGCAGAATTGCAAATAACTGCAATAAGACATTTTTAAATGCACATGCATTTATTGTAACAAATGATGGTGTTTGAGATGTTTTGTTGCACATTTTATCTGTCATAAAATGATGCGCAATAGAGAATAACTAGAAGTTTATCAACCTGGTGATCCATTTTTTCCACAGCATACAGACAAAAATAATATAAAATATATATTTAAGAAACACTTTTTCCACCTCAATGTCTGCGTTTTCTTCTGTCTTTCAAGTGAGTGAGGCCAGCTTATGTGGACACAGCAGAAAAATAGGATGGTAGAGGACACGCTGAGGCTGCTGCACAGACAGTCGTAAATCCCAAACCTGTAGAAGGTACGGCACGCCCCTCCATCCCACCATCAGCAGCAGCTTGCTCAGCTTCAGGGCAGCTCAGAGACTCAGCAGAGCTCTTGGCACAGAGAAGATGGAGTCAAAGGTAAGATTTGACAACGATGTGCTAAATGCCAACGGGAAAAGAAAAAAAAGCTAACAAAGTTTCCATCTTGTAATCATGCTTAAGAGTTTAAATTTGTTTTATGTTGTACAGGTGTACTTCAGTGACGTCAAGCTGCTTGTAAAGAATTACTCATAAGTTTTACTGGTTTGGGATGAACTGAGCCTGTAACTATTTATTTATTGACAAATGGAGGCTGGAGGTCTTTTGGCCATCTAACTCTTCCATACCAAGAATAAACGCACGTGAATCCTCACAAGTTATTTTTACTCAGGAGTATGAAGTTATTATGAAGATTTTTTTTTGTTTAAATTTGTTTATTATCTGATAACATTTTCTACGACTTGTGCGCATTTTGTATTTTTTATTAGAGTTGTCTTTAGTGTGAGAGATCCATGTTTTCACAATAAAAGCCCCATTTTTAAAGGAGCTAGTAATTATTACAATTAGGTTATAAATGAGTTTGTTGTCAATTTATAAAGGAATAACATGTATTTTATTCAGCATTTATGAAACACTGTTCATACGTTGAAACAGGCTCACGATTTGACAAGATTTGGCTGGTTTTTTTATTTAATTTGGTTAATGTAATTTACTTTTTTGTTTGAATGACTTTATGCATAGGAATCTGGGCTTTTTGTCCTGTCTTTTTTTTTATCCTTGCGTTTCCTGCGTCCCAGTGTTTTCCCCCTTGTTGCTCTGTTCCTGTCTCACCTGTCTCTAATCCTAATCACCCCAGGTGTTTGTCATTCCTGTCTCATTAGTGTTCTTATATATTCAGCGTCTCTATATTTTTCCTTTTTCTTTGGATTGTGCTAGAAAGCCTGTTATGTTCTGTTCCTCCCGTCATTCCTCTCTTCATGTAAGTTTTTGCCGCCCCGACAGCTGTTGCTTTTTCTTGTTAAAATAAATTAGTACTTTATTTTACGCCAGAGTCTCATGCGTCTGCCTGAACGTGGGTTCAGCATTTAAACCACAGATCATGATAATGTCAAAACACACTGCATCTACAGGTGCTCAGTGTTGACGTGCAGGTAACTTATTGACATGGTTGATATTTAAAATCTAAAATATGAAGAAATGAATGAAAGTGCAGCCCCCAATCTTAAATATTGAACTGATTTCAGTAAATGAACAGTGTTTTACTAAGGTTTTGTTAATGTTTTAAAAAGTGTTTACAAACAAACTAATAGCTTGTTTATAATACATTTTAAATCCTTCATAAAGGAGCTTTTATTGTGAAGTGGCACCATTATTTGCTTAAAATGGAAATTAAGCACAACATTTTAATTTATTTTAGTGAGTCATTGCACATCCATCCATCCATCCATCCATCCATCCATCCATCCATCCATCCATCCATCCATCCATCCATCCATCCATCCATCCATCCTGACCAAAATGCTCTTACCACCCCAACAAATGAGATTAAATTAAGTATTCTCTCTTATTTGAGCACCTGTGAGCACCACTAACCCCAATTTGGGCAATGTTTTCTTCAGGTGCCTTTATTTATTACTTTGCTCTTTTGGTCACCACCCACAGCTCTAAATCATTAGAATTAGGTCTGAGTTTGATTTTATTGAGAACTCACAGCTTGTGTTTCTTTCCTTTATTGTTTTGTTGTTGGCTTTGCCCTTGAATTTACTGATTCATAGTTCAAGGTGATCTGTTGCAGTTGTGTTAAAAAAAAAAGCTCCTAGAATATTTGACCTTGCTGCCACCTTCTCCTTTGCCTTCAGTGGGACCCATTTCCACCATCCAACCACAGTTTATGACAATAAGTGTTAGTTATTAGTAAATCTTCATCGCCACAGGATGTCCCTGCTAACTCCACCTCATTTTGACTGTCAGTCTCCCACTTTACCCACACTTATTAGCAACAACCCAAAATACTTACCGGTAATACTTACTAACTCCGCCAGAGGCATAAACTCACCCAGAAACAAAAAACACAAATGACCTTTTTCTTCAGATCAGTCTTGTGCCTCAAACATGGTTCCAAGTTTGTTTTTTCTGTCCCTGTGGCCATTTTTTGTGTGTGTTTGAGCGTGTGTGTTTAGGAGAGGATGAAAACCGACTCTATCAATCTGTAAGTAATGGATTACATGATGCTAATAAGCATCTTTCCATTGAGCTCTCTTGTGTCACTGTGTGGTTTTGCCAATCATGAGGCAGTAAGGTAAGATGCCTTTGTTGATGCCTTCAGGAAGCAATGTTAAATTTTAAACAAACAATGAGAAGACAACACCACGCCGCCTGTCACAGCCAAATGAAAAGGAAAAGATCGAAGCATCAGATGCAATCTCCACTGCTAAAGTTGCACCGTGACTCGTGTCTGATACTTCTACTTATTTATAATTTCTGTCAGCTAGTTCTATAATTAACATGTTGAATACTTAAACATGTTAATTACAATTAAAAGTAAAAAAACAAACCAAGGTAAATCTGATTGTTACTATGATTGATTGGCACATTTAAGGGTTAAATCATAGTATTAATTTAATATAGTTCATTTTTTTACACAATTTCCATTTCTTAAATTCAAATTCCTAAATTAGTCTGGTCCTTCAAGCTGTAATAAAGCTACAAGTAATTAGTTTGAAAAGCACCTACCTAATCAAAGATCAGTAATCGAATACCTGCACTGTAATTTTATGGGGGAGGAGGGTAAGAGTGGGTCTCTGTGTGGATCAAGTTGCATCATCCTTGTGTTACATACCAGCATGCACACACATGCACACGCGCCGTTTTCCTTAAACACACCATTCAACACTCCGATGAAGAGCTGAATGAATGTTTGCTGCCATGGGCTCCATAAATGTTTGAGCAGCCCGGAGCTTCCAGAACCAGGTAGTTCGCTCCTGCATCCTCACCGACAATGCAGGAGCGCCACACCGGCAGGAAACAACACTTCCTCCCTCCTTACACTTCTTATCCTCCTGTTTAATCTCCCTGTCCAGGATTATCTGCTCTGATACAGTATTTATGACTGAAGGAGCACTGATCAGGGGAGTGTAAAGATTATTGGTGAGACACCTGCACTGCCTTGAAGAGGCTTCGCCATGGAAGAAGTCCTCATCTACTAAATTTACTCACCTGTGGATTGAAACTCAGTAATTTGGATTAAATATCTTCAGCATACGAGACGGATCCAGCCATGACACACAGGACTTTGGAAGTAAAAGAGGTAAATTACAGCACTGAGTGTAATTAAGTTTATTCTTCTGCTTACCTTGTTTCATAACTATATCTGCTCTGTTTCTCAGCACTTATTAGGAAGACTCATGACGAGTCTGAGAGAGCCCTTTTCTCAGATTTTACACAGAATTTATATTTTTAATCTGCCACGTAACAATCTGAATGTCGATCACAATTATTTGCAGTGCTGGGCTAAAGTTTTAAATTAGACATTCTTTTACATTTCTTTAAAAGAAGCCAGAAAAGTGGTCATGATTAACAAATTTCCTTTTTTTATGTTCAGTCCTTGTAAGTGGACAAGTGGTGGAGAAACGAAGTTTCAGGCCTAAAAGCCATTTACTTCAATAAACTCGTTAAATAATTTAATCCGGCAAACCTTTGGCATACAGTACCTTGGTGCTAAACTAATATTCTGTGTCAAATGGTGTTTTGTATTTTTAATGGATTTAACAAAAGAAAACAGATTGAGTTTTGGTGTCAGGCTGTTTGGAATCAGCACTGTGAGGGACCCCGGCATGTCCAGGGGCCACACAGTGACAGCTGGAGCAGCCATCGACTGTAAGAAAAAGCAGTAAAATAAAATGGATGAATGGATGGATGTTTGTAACGAAGCACTTATCGCTTCAAATTAGGCCTGTCATGATAATAAATTTTGCTGGGCGATTAATTATCTCAGAAATTATTGCGATAAACGATAATATTGTTTGAAATTTGACGATAATTTGTAATCATCGTCAAATTTAAGCAGAAATGTTTGTCAATTTATTTTGCATGTAGTACCTTTTTTTGACCACCAGATAGCAGTATAAGACGGAACCGAAGGATGGATAGTGAGGGAGCGAACAGCGTGTCTCTAAAATGGGAGGGAGGCCCCTTGGCGTGATATGGGATGTCTCTCTATGGTTCTCAAAATGGCGGATGCTCGGTGTGGTTTGAGCTCTTTAACATAGCACTTTTTACACAAAGCTTTTAAAAAAAAATCAGTAAACAAGTTCTCAGCTTCTTTTTGCAGAGAAAAACATTTTACACGAAGGCACGAGTTTCAACCGTGAATTTTGGAGCTTCAACAAAACGGATGTTTGTTCCCGATGTCAGCCTGTTAACTTAGCTTCTCAGCTTAGCTTCTTTTAATGATCCAAAAATGCAATTTTGGACGGTTAAAACTGATTTTAAAGAGAAAAGAGTAAGGGAGGAGTCAGTGAAGAGCACCGGAGTTGAGCTTTTTGTCATCCCTTGAGAGAAACACAAAGAAATGATAAAGCCGATAAACGATAATGAGGTTGATAATTTTAATTTATCATGTGACTAATTGATTTATTGTTTATCGAGACAGGCCTACTTCAAATTACTTAAATTTGGTTCTTTGCTGCCTTTCCCTTTGAGTTCACGAGTCCCTTTTATGCTCAAACGAATCCAACGTCAGATTTATGTGGTTAAAAAAAAAAAATCAGTACCCTGAAAATGTTCATGAACTGGACTAAATAAGAAAAACGTTTAAAAGAACCTCAGACATTATTGCTGAAGACCAGTTTAATGAACACAAGATGTGCAGATATGCAGGATGGGAGCACTTTTTCTTTTCCAAACACCGTGCTGCTGCATGTGAAACAGAACCACCAGAGGAGGTCCAGGAACAGGCTGGTGAAGGTCAGGTTTCTCCCGACACCTGGAGCCCCCCTAAACGTGTGTTGCCCCGGGTGATGTGCGGTGTCAGTCAATGCCCCACGAGGAGTGCTATCTCTTTCAGGATCCTAACGGCCACTTTGTGGCTGCGTAACAGGATCCGCCGCCGTACTGGACGGACAGGGACAATGGGGTGTCCTCTCAGGTGATGTTCTCCAGGTCAGATAGACTTTCCTGTTCAGATGTGCTGCCTAGTGAATATGGTTATGTTTTACTGCTTGGTTTCTTTTGAGTTTTCATTAGCTGGTTGTGATTTAACTAGTCTGCATCATTCTATTCTAACCAGTGACAGAAAGCGAAGGTCTTTTCTAAGATTTTTTTTTTGCTCTTTAAAAGTTGTTTTTCCTGTTACAGCATGCAGTTTTAAAAAAAAAAAAATTTCTCTGTCATGTGTTTGTTTGAGGTCACATTTCCTTTGAATCTCTTCCCTGCTCTGGATGACACTTGATAACTTGGATGCCCAAAGAAGCATGAAGTTAAACAACAGGCTGGATTTTCTGCAACAGATCCTGAACATCTTGGATTTATTATGTAAAAAATAACTGAAGTGTTTTGAAAAGACACTGCAAACACAATTTTGGTGATGCTACATTTCTTCCTCAACATATACAGTATATATATATATATATATATATATATATATTGCATGTTCTGATTTAATTTTAATATAATTATTTATTTACAAAAGCATCTTATGTGCTAAATTAATAAAATAACACAGAATAGTAAATTAGATGAACATAGCTGCAAGATTTCAAGAAAAAAACATTTGTTTCTTAAGTGCAGGAGTCGCATGTCTGTCTCCATGTTTATTGATGCCAGTTTGACTTTTTAAATAATTACTTGCTAATGAAGAGATAAACTGAGCAGTTTTACAACATTATAACTAAAGTGATGTTGGGTTAAAATTGGCATTAACACATCATAAAAAATTTAGAAAATGAGTGAAAATATCCTGGAGTCTGCATTTTTTTCTACTTCATCTGTCACAAAAACAAATGCTCACACAAATACATATTTAGAAACAGATTTTGAGCCTTCGTTGAACACGCAACATTATTTATGACTTCCTATTAAAGGAAGCAGCGACTGTAATCAGTCAGTGTTTCCTGTGTTCCCTTCAATAAAACCAGATGCTCAGTTCGGCTCACATCAGAAAAAAATACTGCAGCGAGCGTTAAAGACCCTCCAGGTAGGAATACTGTACACTTTTAATAGTTCGTTTTATTTCTGTTAACATTTTTAGGGCATTTTAACAATTGTATTGCTGCGTGTATGATTTACAAAAAGGTCTGAGAAATATTTTTATTATTGTAAAAAAACAACAACAACAAATAAAACCAGTTGTTTCGTAAACTCTCAAGATGTATTTCTCTCTTATTTACACTGTCGGTGCAAAAGGGATTCCCCAAAACAACCAGGTGTATGCGTCATCAGATTTATCAAGTCAATTCAAGGTTCTTTATCATTCGCACCACATGTGGTACATGTGGTGGAACTAAATTGTGTACACGGGGTCCCATTTACATCCAACAAAAGTATAAATTGTATAGAAAAACTAACATTCCTAAGATTTATAACAAAGCTTTGGAGAACAGTCATCAATTACAGAAGATCAATGCACTAAAGTTCACACTTATCAATGCTTTCACATGTCTGAGGCTCTGACACATTCTGACTTCCTGAACAGGGAAAAAAATAGTTAAAACCAGTTTCTGGGAGTGCAATGGGAGGCTGGCTTGAAACACATCAAGGAGGTGCTATTTATAAGACAGATCTGGGTTGGCAGGCCTCGGACTGATGAAGAAACTACTAAAAGAAACTTGTCCAGATGACATGATTTAACCTTTTTTGTGTTGCAGTGTGTGGTGTTCAGAACAATGTGGAAATGATTTATTTCAGATCTAACTCACTGGAACATCTTGCTGTGAGTTTGTGCTGTCAGCAGCCCGGCAGCTTGTCAGTTTGAGTTACTCTGACTTGGTGACGGGTCAGCTTGGCAGCCACGAATGCCAAACTACTGGAACACGATCCCAGATGGCTCAATAATAGCACCATAATTAAAGAAAATGGATCACTGATTATTATCTGGAAGACACCAAGCTCTGTATTAAGTAGCTGTGTTTATGCATCATATATTGAATACTACCACTTAACTGTGCTTTGTTGGCGGTAAGTGTTTGCTTAGCACCTGCACAAAAAATAAAAAATACAGATTGTGTTGCATGTGGGTGTTCTGTTGTAAACAAGAGTGGTGGCTCTGTAGACAACATGACGGCAGATAAGATAGTTGTGGCTGAATTTAGAGCGGACGTGTGCATAGAGGATGTGACCAAGGCCGCTAACGGGATAAGAGCACAAACTGCAGGCAGTGAGCTGCCCTTTGGAAAATATAATTTACCAGAAATCATAGCATGTGTGTGTGACTGTGTCCTGCAGCACTGACAGCTTTTAAAAAAACTGGGACACACAATAGGTGCCTGCTTTACAGACGTTTTTATTTCATTTTTTTTAAATGTGGACCCAAAAACTACACAGTGGTCTTTGATCAAGTGTTCAATGAGCTTTCTGTTGGTTTTTAAAGTTTTACATTTTAAACTTTGACTGCTTATTCACTCATTTAGCAGCCAAATACCTGTGTAATGATGGCTTTCTGTGTGCAAAAAGTGTTTTTATTTTTTAACCCAAGAGGAAAAAAACAAAACAAAAGAAAGATAAAGAAAGAACTGTAGACCTAAATGAGATGATCAGTCATGTCTTTAAGAAAAATGGGAAAATAAATATGTGGGTGATGCGTCTTTTAGAATCACGATCTTAAAATAAGAAAATACAATTGTATATGTCATATTATGTTATCTTTGATGTTTTTTTGGAGGCAACTAAAGAAAATATACCAGTTTTTGTATTTAGCACAAGCTCCAAGTAACAAAGTCCTTAAGTATTCAACCTCAAATATGACTACCGTAATTTCTGGACTGAAACTACTTTTTTCACACACTTTGAACACCGTGGCTTATACAATGCTGCGGCTTATTTATTGATTTTTTATTTTTTTGATGGGTTATCGAGCTTCATGCCACCAAAAGATTTAGCCTCGTCACACCTGGGCGCTCACATAGCTGCCCCATACACGTCTCTCTTGGGGGGCGGGTCCTCGTGACTCATTGAGACTACCTGTATAAATAAATCTAACGAAGTTGTCAAGTACTCTGAACAGATTCATTTTGTTGAAACATTTCGTCTTTTATTCAAAAGACTTTGTCAATCTTGGGAGCTGCAATAAACTATACTAACTCAGTGCTAACAATACAAACTAACCAATAAACTGCAATAAAAATAAAATATGTTACTGGCGCATATTTAATTAAACGTATATTTCTGTGTAAATATTTCATGTTACAACGTGGACACCTGCGGCTTGTATACAAGCGTGGCCTATATATGTACAATTTTTTTTTTCTTTTAAAATTTAGTGGGCGTGGCTTATATTCAGGCGCACTCAATAGTCTGAAAATTACGGTAATTGCTAAACTGTGTCTTAGTTTGTTGTTATATGGAGTTAGGAGGCTTTCTTATGCTTAAAAAAACATGTTCTTCTGAAAATGGACAGTTACTGGAAGGATATAAGTAAAAGCAATCACAGTTTGAAATAATAGTTCAGAAATTCTGAGGAATTAAACATCAACACCACTTCAAAGAGGAAAAGAAAGTCAAAAAGCAAAGAAATGAAAGGTGGTTTATGACAGAGACGATAAGACCTGTGCTACCTTCATGGTTGTGGGATGTCAAAGTCAAAGTTTCTTTATTTGTTATACGCACCACATGTGGTACATGTGGTGGAATGAAATTGTGTACATAGTGTCCCATTTACATCCAACAGAAGAATAAAATGTAAAAGAAAAACAGTAATAAGACCTAAAATATGAACTAAAAAAAAACATTAAACTACAAATATGCTAAGCACTAGTAGTACAAGAACAATACACCGAACTGAACAGCGGCACAAAGAACAGTCACTGAAGAGTTGCTGTTTTCTTCTCAGAGCCTGGAGGAGCGGTGCAACCGGATCCTGAGGAACATGGAGGCCTCCTTGACGGCCCGAGATCGCGTGGGCATCCAGGATTTTGTCCTCCTGGATGCCTACACGAGTGAGAGTGCCTTCCTGGACAACCTGAGGAAACGCTTCCACGAGAATCTCATTTACGTGAGTCATTTCCCATGTCCTTCCTGTGTGGTGCTACTTTGGATGGACACCCTCAGTCTAATCAAACATCGCCCCCCTCTTGACCTCCAACCCCCTCTCATCCTAACACGACACCCGCTTCAGCAGAATGTGGGACCTGGTGCTGCTGAGATAGCAGCTCTGGTTCTTCAAATGTGCAGAGCGAGCACTCAGAAGGTCACGACCTGACAAGTGATTAACTTAACTTATTGCTCTTGATAAAGGACAAAACTAAATATAAGCAGAGGAATGAAACATAGATATCAGTTGATGTCATGAGATCATTGAGAAGAATTGTTTTTATTGTCGAACGTGCAAGAGCTGCAGAGCATGAGTTCACGTCCTTGTCTTCTTTCATAGACCTACATCGGGACTCTGCTGGTGTCGGTGAACCCGTACAAAGAGTTGGACATCTACAGCAAAAAGCAAATGGACACGTACATGGGAGTTAACTTCTTTGAGCTGCCGCCTCATATGTGAGTTTTCTTTTTCTTTTATAATACCTGCAAACAACTTGAACTTTATTTACAAAGAAGTAACCGATACCTGTGGTATTGTTTTGTTCAGGAGACAATCCCCCAAATCCAAATCCTCCTAGTTTTAGTTATTTAGGAACGTGACTCACTCAGAGTGTTTATGATGCTTCAACGATGTAGATAATCCAAAACCCGAATGAACAATTACCTCATAATCAGTGGCGGCTCCTGAGCAAAATTATAAGTGGGGTGGACATTAATTTCATGAATCACTGAAAAAAAGGAAATATTCTGCTTAATATTTTGTTTATTGTTGTTTTGTGTGCAAGTGTTTCTACAAAGTTTTTGGCTTTTGTCTCCCTACCATGGGTCGAGGTTGTGTCTCGTGAACAATAGTCCGGTCTAATAAATCAGTGAAACGCCTTCCACAGTCACGCTCCACCTGCCAGGTGCACCACTTTCTAATTTGGATTGGATTTCTAATTTGATTTTGAAGTCATAACTTTGAAACAATAATCCAGATTAATGCAGTTTAATGAGAGGAAAAAAGTTAAGTGAAACAACAACAAAAAAAACAAAACAAAGTAAAAAATTAGGATAGAAAATACGTATAATCACCATATCAAATAAAATAACCAGTATGGGATCAAACCCACAATCAAGTGGTTGCAAGAGCAGTGCTTTAACCAATTATCCACCATAGACACAGAACTCTTTAAAGAAGATCCCCTCTGTCTGCTTCAAATGAATATAAAACCATGATATCTCCACTGATGGACTCAGCAGGTTTCGCTGCAGCTGTAGTTTGTTGATCTCACAGGTCTAGGGTTAGTAATGGTCATATCAACGTGCTAAAATAAGTCAAATGTGTCCACAGGGCAGGAAATCAGATGCCACAAATGAAACTCTTGGCTCTGCCTGTTCAGATCACTGTTCATTTTACTGGGAATTTTGTCTCCAGTAGTTTAATTTATACGATTATGTCGTCCTAAATTTACATTGAATAAAAAGCTGTGCTTTATCCTAAATGTAAAACAAATCCAAATATGTTTTTACTTGTTTTTTTAAATGCCTTGTCTTTGTATTTTCAGCTACGCTCTGGCAGATAACGTCTTCCGCACCATGAAGTCTGAATTCAACAACCACTTCATCCTGATCTCTGGGGAGAGTGGGGCTGGAAAAACCGAGGCCTCCAAGAAAATTCTTCAGTTCTACGCCGTCAGCTGTCCAAGCACCAAAGTCCTAAACAACGTCCGGGACAGGCTGCTTCTCTCTAATCCAGTGCTCGAAGTTAGTGACAGAGAGTTTGTGCTCTTAAAGTCCAGTTTTAGGCTAAAACTATATCTTTAAATCATGCAATTTACAAAGTTTTCTTTGTTTTTTCAAACCTTTAGGCTTTCGGAAATGCCAAAACTCTGAAGAACGACAACTCAAGCCGCTTCGGGAAATACATGGACATCCAGTTTGACCACCAGGTACACTGAAACATTTACCTGAAGATCTAATGAGCTGAGAGTTTAACACTGACCGTTCATGCAGGGTGGAGCTGTCGGGGGTCACATTCTCAATTACCTGCTGGAGAAGTCCCGTGTGGTGCACCAGAACCACGGAGAGAGAAATTTCCACATCTTCTACCAGCTGGTGGAAGGAGGAGAAGAAGACCTGCTCCTCTGGCTTGGCCTGGAGAGGAACTGCAAGAACTACCGTTACCTTGTACAGGTCAGATGGA
Organism: Nematolebias whitei; assembly: GCF_014905685.2. Classification (NCBI taxonomy): domain Eukaryota; kingdom Metazoa; phylum Chordata; class Actinopteri; order Cyprinodontiformes; family Rivulidae; genus Nematolebias; species Nematolebias whitei. The sequence goes on along the minus strand of NC_056515.1, from coordinate 29,162,877 downwards.
CACAAGAAAAGGAGGCATGGAGATGGACATGAAATAATTTGTATTTAGTGTTTGATTTTCTCTGCTTTCAGGGAGATTGTGCCAAAGTTAGCTCTATCAACGATAAACGTGAGTGGAAGACAGTGAGGAAAGCACTTTCTGTCATAGACTTCAGTGAAGGGGAAACTGAGGTGAGGAGGCTCAGTTTAATTAACTTTAATAGCCACTATATGACAGTTAAATGGAATATATTTTACATTTTTCAATTAACAAATCACTTTTTGTTTCTCTCGGCCAAATGCAGGACCTGTTTGGAGTTATTGGTAGCGTGCTCCACTTAGGAAATGTAAAGTTTGATGCAGATGCTCGAGGATACGCCACTCTCAGCAACAACCCAGAGTTGCAATGGGTGTCAAAGGTGGATTCCAAGCAAACATTTAAGTCCTACCCACACACAACTTTAACATGTCTAACTCCAGTGAATTGAATGCATGCTATTTTTCTTGGTCTTTGCTGTGCAGTTGTTGGGGATTCCTAATCAGGTGCTACAACAGGGCTTAACCCACAGAAAGATAGAAGCCAAAACAGAGGAGGTGGGTTTTATAAACCTTTAAAAGTATTTAACTTTATGCTGTTGTTGATTTGCAATTAAAAGTTAATATTATTTTATTGTGAAAGGTGCTCAGTCCCTTCTCCGTGGACCATGCAGTATATGCCAGGGATGCCCTTGCCAAAGCCATCTACGGCCGCACTTTCAACTGGCTGGTCAACAAGATCAATGAATCTTTAGCTAACAAGGTAAGCGCTTATCTTGATTCATAATCACTGTAAATGGGGGAGAATTAAACCATCAACCCCCTAAAACTTTACATCTGTGTGCGCTATATGCAGGATTCGTCCAGGAAAACAGTGATTGGTTTGCTGGACATCTATGGGTTTGAAGTTTTCAATGTGAACAGGTGAACTCTCACACGTTTGAGCAATTCCTCCAAGGCAAAAGTCTAAAAAAACCCCCCAAAAAACAAGAGTTTGACACTGACAACACCGGTTGTTTCAGCTTCGAACAGTTTTGCATCAACTTCTGCAACGAGAAGCTGCAGCAGCTTTTCATCCAGCTGACCCTCAAATCAGAACAGGAGGAATACGAGATGGAGGGGATTGAGGTAAAATCCTAGTACTTCACAAAGTGGAACTATTTTTCTTAGTCAGCTCATGTACAATAAAGTTTGATCCACTCAAGCTGCTCTCGTTTGTGTGCACAGTGGGAACCGGTGCCATATTTCAACAACAAGATCATCTGTGATCTGGTGGAGGAAAAATTTAGAGGAATTATCTCTTTGCTGGTAAGCGATGGTGCTGCAGAACAACACACACAAAAAAACTATCATTAAGTATATAAACATGACTGGAAAGTTGCTGTTTCTGTTGTTACAGGATGAGGAGTGTCTGCGCCCTGGAGAGGCCACAGATCTCACTTTCCTGGAAAAGATTGAGGAAAAAATTGGCGGCCATCCTCACTTTGTCACGTGAGACTTCAAGCTTTTCAGGAAACATGTTCCAGAAATCCAAATAAGACAAAATCATAAATATTAAATTAATTTGCAATGATGTTCCTCCTCCCCGCAGTCACAAACTTGCAAACAAAGACACAAGAAAAACACTGAACCGAGGAGACTTCCGTCTGTTGCACTACGCTGGGGAGGTCACATACTGTGTTGTTGGTAAGAGACAACAAACAAGTCTCTAGATGCTGAAAACTGTGATGTAGATCTATAAAAAACAGATTTCTGTCAAATAATGTGTTTAATGTTACTGGACTCAATGAACTTTCTGTGAGACTAAGTTTAAAAAAAAAAATCTCCATGAAATGCACTTTTTAATCGTTTGTTCTGCAACTTTTCAGGATTCTTGGACAAAAACAATGATCTGTTGTATCGAACTGGAAAAGAGGTGCTTTATTGTGACATTATTTTTATTTTATTCCATACAAACAGATGTATCTAACTCATACACACAATTGTTCTTTTGAAAATATGATTTATGATTTATACAATTTTTACTGCTATTAAACACATCAGAATAAAAGTAAAAATCTTGTTTTGTATACAGAAGTCTGGATGTAAATTTATCTAAACTCACTATGAGCATGAATGTTTTATTTAAATTGTTTTTTTTTTCTGAGAGGGAATGAATGTGCAATATAAAACATAAGATTATATCGTATTTTTCAGAATATAAGGCACACTTAAAATCCTTTAATTTTCTCAAAAATCGACAGTGAGCCTTATGTATGAAAACAGACCAGTTCATTGATATTGCAACTTATAATCCTGTGCGCCTTATGTATGAAAACAGACCAGTTCATTGATATTGTGCTTTATAATCCTGTGTGCCTTAAAGTCCAAAAAATACTGTAGCTGTTGGTATTCAGGAATCAGATAAACTAAAGCTACAAACTTCAAAATCTAAATATATTCCACATTATTTTAGTGGACTTTGCTTAAAAGTTTGACCTAATAAATAAGTCCACGGCAAAAGATAAATTTTAGCCGGTTTTATCCATTCAGCAACTAATAGGTTTCATAGTTTTGGTGTTAAACCATTAATCTATCCTGTATAGCCTTGGTACTTCTACTTCTACTTGTTCCTGTTCTTTTAGGTCATGAGGCAGTCCAAGAACGCCATCATCAAACATTGTTTTCCCTCCAGTGAACCAGACAGCAAGAAGAGGCCCGAAACTGTACGAAGCTACTCAGAGGATGCTGAATGTCTCAAAAATCATAAATGCATATTTTATATGTTCTTTGCATGTGTTGGTGATTTTTCAGGTGGTGACCCAGTTTAAGAATAGCCTGGTTGGCCTGACTGAGATCTTAATGTCCAAAGAACCTTGGTATGTCCGCTGCGTTAAACCCAACGAAGCCAAACAGCCAGGTGAGACCTTGTGTCTGGAAGAAGCTGGTCCGTAAAGCAGTAGTCAAGATCAGGCGTTAAGAGTTCAGATGGTGGTTTTGTGATCTGCAGGCCAGTTTGATGATGTGTTGGTTAGACATCAAGTTAAGTACCTGGGGCTGATGGAGCACCTCAGGGTCAGACGGGCTGGGTTTGCATATCGCCGTAAATATGAGATATTTCTCCAGAGGTAGCCCACACAGATTATGGTGTTATTTTTGGCTTACATGATTTTCTTTGTCTAAAGTTTGCCTTTTGTTTGCTCACCGCTCCACTTCTGCACCCAGATACAAGGCTTTGTGTCCGGACACCTGGCCCAACTGGAAAGGTAGTCCAGCAGAAGGTGTGCTGTGCCTCATTAAACACTTGGGTTATAAACCTGATGAGTACAAGATGGGAAGGTATAGGCCAGTAGCTCTCACACTGGGTCTATTAATGCAGACACACCACAGGATTGTAGGTTTTATTTGCTCTACACTTTTGCTTCTTCATCTAAAGGACAAAGATTTTCATCCGCCACCCTCGGACTCTGTTTGCAACAGAGGACGCCTTTCAGATCTGCAAACATAAGCTAGGTGAGACATGGTTTAGTGATGCTACATATAATGTATCACATCACATGAGTAAATATCGGATCCGTCAATACAGCAACAAGGATTCAGGCCAAATATAAAGGCTACAGGGTGAAAGAGGACTACCTGAAACAGAAGGAGGCTGGTGAGTGACGAGGGCGATCAAGAAGAGGATCTTTAATTACCTTTTATTACATTTAAACCAGATTAAAACAGTTTATGCTGCCTTGTCTGATCAAAACAGCCACAAAGATAGAGAACTGTTGGAGAGGTCTGATGGCGAGGAAGGAACGGGAGAGGAGAGCTTGGGCCGTCAAAGTCATCAAACGGTAAACAAAACACATAACAAGACAAAAAAGCAGTGTCTGTGACATGATACAGCAGTTTAATGTAAGATAATTATTTGTGCTGAAGGTTCATCAAAGGTTTCATGGCCAGAAATGAACCAGCCTGCATCGACAACAGTGAATACCTGGCCTACGTGAGGCAGAACTACCTCTCACGACTGAAGGAGAACCTTCCCAAAACCGTCCTGGAGAAAGACTCCTGGCTCACGCCGCCTCCTGTCATGAGGGAGGTGAGTTCATTCATTCATTAAAAAAAAAAGACTCTGTACACTGTTTTTAACAAAGAATGATGGCAACAGTAGACAATCATAAAAGAAGGCATATACAAATTGAAAAAATAAATGGAAGAAAATGACATTAAAAAACAAAACAAAAACAGCTACAATGTAAATCGTTGTAGAAAACTAAAAACAGGAACATGTCTGCATTGGTTCTTGCCAGGAACTTAACAGACGTTTGAAGCCACTTGAGAGGTCAAGGTCGAGAGCCTCAGATCTTTTTGCAAGATATTCCAGGAAACAGGAGCGGAGTAGGAGAAGGCCCTTTTGCCTAGTTCAGTCCTCACTGAGGGGACACTGCATGTAATAATGTCCCGAGAGCGCACGCTGTAGCTGCACTCACGCAGAGACATGTAGGAGGAGATGTATGAAGGCAACAGACCAAGAAGTGATTTAAATATGAAAATGTACCAGTGAGAGAGTCTGTGTGAACTTAATGATGACCAGTGAACCAGTGAATACAGGGTGCGATGGTGGGTACGGTAGTTACAGCCAGTTATGAATCGTACCGCACCATAATAGGCAGCGTCCAACATCTGCAAGGTGCTTGTAGGAGCGCTCATGTAAATTATGTCACCATAGTCAATGGAGGTAAGGAAAGTCACAGTTACAAGGTGTTTCCTAGCATTCATAGTTAGACCGGATCTATTTCTGAAAAAGAAGCCCAATTTAACTTTCAGTTTCTTTACCAAGTGTTTGACGTGGGACTTAAAAGAGAGATGCGAAACGACCAAGATACTCAAGTATTTGTAGGAAACGACAAACTCAATAGGAACACCAATCAAAGATAAAATACAAGGAAGGGCTGCTGGAATGATTTCCTGTTAGAAAAAAGCATCACTTTAGTTTTGTTGGCGTTTAGGACCAGTTTGAGATGGAACAAATCTGACTGGATGATGCTGAAAGCAGATTGCAAAAGCTCGAAAACCTTAACAACTGTTTCAGCTCGACAATAAACAACTGTATCATCAGCATAGAAATGTAACGATGCATCAGGGATGATCTGACCTACATTACCTATGTAGATTGTGAAAAGGGTGGGTCCTAAGACTGAGCCTTGTGGTACACCAATGTTACACCATTGAGTGTTTTTTTTAAGAATGCAGAGCAGCAGATGGAATTAAAAACATCTTGTTAAGAAACTAAATCAAGTAGCTCGTCACAGTCAGCTGCACGTTTTGCAGGTCTCACAACGCCTACAGAAGATTTACATTCGCAGCCTGGTGAGAAAGTATGTCCGCGGACTCACCCCCCAAAGGAAATCACAGGTACAACTCACCCTTTAAAGTGTGTAAAATAACAAAAAAATACTGTTTTACAGTTTTTGTTCTAAATCCTATTTAGTGAACAAAATTATTTATTTTAACATTTCTTTCCCTCCAGCTCCTGTTGAAAGTCCAGACCAGCTCCATGTTCAAAGGAAAAAAGGAGAACTATCCCTTTAGTGTGTGCAGACTGTTTGTGGACACCAGGATTAGTAAGATTAGTTATAGAGCATTCTTATTAACACTTGGTGGATTTATCAAAGGAAACATCTAGGAACCACACGATCTGTGGTTACTACAATCATTCCTCCTGTTGTTACAATATTTGTGGTAATTTCCTATCTTTAAAGTAACAGAGAAGTAATGTTACCTTTAGATAGACTTATAGTGTTTTTCATGTACCTGTGTTTCTTCCCCATTTAAAAGTACACATAATAAACCAGGAATTTTAATCAACCTTTAGCCTTTCTATTAACAGACTAACATGATTAATTCTGTATGTTCATATAGTCTTCTCGTTTTTTTAAAATTGTTTTACTGTTTTGCGAAGTTCTAGAAGACATACACATGAAGGTCCTTCAGATGATTCAACATGAGCACATCAAGGTAAACAAATATCTTTATTTTTCCTCGACACATTTGAATTTATTTCATTTTACGGCAGGATTTATTCACCATCATTCCTCACAACATCCAAGTCATAAAGGGGAGCAGCAGTATTAAACACGCTAATTAAATATATATATATAATTAACTATACATACTAAATATTGCACTTTGAATTGCAGCAAGTTTACAGTAGATGGTGTGGGATAAATGTGCATTTAGTGGTATGTCATGTCCACAGTACAGTGTTCCCGTGGTGAAATACGACAGGAACGGCTTCAGGCCTCGTCTCCGGCAGCTCATCTTCACCCAGGAAGCTGCTTACCTGATCGAAGAGGCCAAAATCAAGCAGCGGATCAATTACACCTCTCTGAAAGGTAACACTGATCTAAATAAGTTTCATCATCTGATGGAAAAACCACACAGATGTTTAAAATGCACATTTAATGCACTTGTTGTGCATGGTTTTTAAAGGTAACCTGTTTTGTAGGCGTGTCTGTGAGCAACCTGAGTGACAACTTCCTGATCCTTCATGTCACGTGTGATGATCTTAAACAAAAGGTACAGTTAAAAAAACTTGCCAAGACGCTTGACTCATCGAAACATGTTTGTACGACATAAACTTATTGAGCTTAGGTTTGTTAATGTCAAACTCACATAGGTGTGAATTTAAACCCCTCTGGCAACACCTAAAGGAAAATATTTTTAAAAAAGTAGTTTGATCCCCTGTAATTAAAATGAGTCTTTTAAAAAAAACAAAAACAGTTGAATTATCCATACCAGATTATGTGGACCCAACCAAAATATGAATAGCCTATATGATTATTTCATCTTATTTGTGTGATTTTTTTTCCCACTCCTGTAGTTTACAAAGTTTATCCAAGTACCGTAACCTTTTATACTTTTGAACATTTGTTATGATGTGTAACTATGACAACAAGGTGGTTTTGTACAACTGGGAGCTGGTGATTAACATCTCAAAGCTCAAATAATACCTCAACTACAGTCCCAAATCCCAAATGAGTTGAAAAGGAGGTACCGTGGATGCATTCCCGTCTCTCTGGAGGCATTGCTCGAGTGCTTGACCGCTGAGATATTGGAGATGGCGGGAAATGTGGCTTGTGACAGCGGGAGGGCCAAGATCGTTCCCCGGCACCTACAGTTTCATCCGACAAGGCGACACGGAGCTCGGCAGGCTGATGGGAGAAATAGCCATCGCTCCGGGAGGAGTTCTGCCCAGCATTCAAGCAGTCCTGCTGCCCAGGAGGACCGAGAGGTCTGCTGTGTCTGGACGGACGGATTGGCATCTGCAACCAGTTTGTTCAGATCCGCTGTGGGGTGGATGGTGCATGAAGAGCAAAATAACTGATCTGAAGAACTTAATGAGAGTGCGTTTGATTTATGGTAATTCAAAGTTTCATTTGTTCACTGTGACCTCTTGGGTAATTTTAATGGTCTGATTTTTTTAACCTTTATTAATACATGTAGTCCCATTGAATCATGAGATGTGAATTGGGCAGCTATGTGAGTGCCCAGATGTGATGAAGCTAATTGTTTTGGTGGCAGGAAGTTCGTTAGCCCGTCAAAAAAAAAAAAAAAAAACATCCAAAAATTAGCCACATCATTGTATATGCTGCAGGTTTCAAAGCCTGTGGAAAAAGTAGCTTATCTTCTGGAAATTACGGTAATTGTTTTTATTGTAGATTTGTCAGCTTATTTAAGAAACACAATCTGGCAACACTTGATTCTGCTAATGTCCAAGAGTGTGAATTTCTACATCCTTGGGGGAACTTAAAGGGTTCCAAACTTTAGTCCTGATTTACCTGTAAATGCATTAATCGGTCAATCAGGTAATAAAATAATTGACGAGCCTTGCTCTTCCAGGGAGATCTGGTTCTGCAGTGCGACCACCTGTTCGAAGCCCTGACCAAGCTGAGTGTTACTGCTGACAAGCAGAACTGCATCAAAGTGGTCCAGGGAAGGTACAGAACCTGTACATGAGGCAACATTTTAATAAGCAGGGTACATTTTAAAAGCTATGTCAGCTCAGTGTGGATTTTTCTTTTAATTGTCATTCAATCAGTGTGAGATTTGACATCCAGCCTGGCAGAGAGGGGTTTGTTGACTTCAAGAGTGGTCAGGAATCCACCGTCTACAGGGCAAAGAACGGTCACTTGATGGTGGTGAGTCTGGAGTTCACATGAAGGTAATTTATCTGAAGATGTGAGAAACTAACTGAGCTTTCTGCGCCTTCTAGGAATCAACAAGAGTCAAGTCCAGATGAAGCTTGCAGAGCATAACCTCGTTCATGGACAGCCTAAACAAACAGTCATGTTTGCTCTACACAGCTCTATTGACGTTTTTGGGTTATTTAAGTTTTGTCAGCTGATATTTAATTTTGCATCTTTATTGTTATACATGCTGTTATTGCACAAATACTGCCAATTAGTTTAGTTGTAGCAAGGGTAAATTATAGCTGAGCCTGGCCAGAAAAATGTTTTGGCTTTAATCATCTCTGAAGAAACTGAATCTGGAGCAGAATCAAGAATAAATGATGTGTCAACGTAACAGTAGACGTATGCGTGAAGCCACATTTTCATATTAAATTTAACAAAAATGATGTGTAGTTTCAAATATTTACCTTTTTTTTTTTTTTTTTTTTTTTTTACCAAATCAGTGCAAATGCAGAACTAAACACATCAGCTGCTTGTCATTTTATGGTGTTTCTGTGGTGACTCCTCCTGTAGCAGCGCCCCCTGCTGGACATCTGCTGAACCTGCAGAAGACTCATGGCTTCCAGAGAAAAGCTGCAAATAACTTTCTTCTAAGCTTTGTTTGGTCACATAAAAAAAAAAAAAATGCTGTCATGTCTGTTTAGGCACATCATTACGCTTACAAATAAAATTGTTTTGAGCTTTATTTGTTTTATTCTTCTGTAACGTCCATTTTCAAAAATATTGACTTCTTCATAATCAAAAAATAAAATGTTGATTTTCTGAAAAAATGACAGCTTGTTAGTCATAATTTCAGTAATATACATTAATTCTGATAAATTAAATTTGAACATATAAACATTTTTTAAAAAACACAATAAAAATTACATTTTGGATGTTTAAACTCCCCAATTGTTTTAACTTGAATTTAATGCATTTGGATCATTTTAACAGCCAACTAAACAGTCTTTGTTGTACTGCATTTAAGTAATGATATAAACTTATAAATTGACTGAATACTTCTAATTAAACCCAACTCGACCACTTTGCCTAAAATATACAATAATTTTAACTGAATAAAGTTTGTGCCGTGGGTTTTTTGAACTTTAAGTTCCCTGAGGCCTTGAGTTGCTATTTTAATTAACTTAAAACTATTTGCTCCATATCCTTTTGGGAAACTCGCAAATCATTTCAATCAGTTGAAATGCAGTATTTAGATATAATTATTATTTTACACTTACACAAGTTTAATAAAATCATTTGACACAAGTAGTTTAAGGAATTAATGTTTTGTTTCCTTGGACACACGTGAAGATGTTTGGTTTATTATCTCCACTACTCATTTTTTATCTATAATTTGGATATTTTATAAAATAATCAAAATGAGAAAGTGCCAAGTCAAGTGAGATTCTGAACGTCAAAATCAACAACCGTAAATGTTTGAAGCCAGAAATACATTTTTTAAATTCGACTGGCTCAAAATGAGAAAAAACCTCATGAGCACACCGCTGAAAATAAGACTCTAGTTACTGATTAAACTGCAGTTTGTAAATGAAGGTTATCAAAAGTCCAAGGTTTGAAAAAAAATGCTGAGCCATGCGCGGTTAAAAACACGAAGCCAGTTTTTAATCAGAACGCAGCAGACGTCTGAGCTGACAGGATGAGGAAACCCATCGCTGCTCTGATTTTTATTCTTCTGGTTTCATGTGTCTGCAGAACAACAGGTGAGTATCACATTCATATATATATATATATATATATATATATATATATACTTTCCGCTGTTCCCTGAATTTGTTATTTAGACTAGATTTTACTGCTGCAGAAAAGTATTTAGTTCTAAGCAATTTTTCCACAGAAACAGTAAATATGCAAATATGCAGCTTGATTAAGTTGTGGACATTTATAAACATTTATATAAATTTATACATATCTGCTCAGTTGTATATTGTTGTAATTTCTACCAACCTTGAAGTAAGCACACTGTGCATTTTCCAGCAGTTATCTTGGACCTGTCCTTCCTCTGACTCCCTACAAGATACTCTGTACTCCTTTGGACAGACTCTGTACTGATTGTAAATTTGTGCACAGAGATGATCAAACCTTCAAAGACCAGATCATTCTTTGTTGGTCAGGTTTCTACACAGCAGATGAAGTTATTTTAGGACAGAACACAACGATCCGCTCAGAGAGATGGAGCATTCTAATGCGTGGGTCTCATATCTCAAATCATGGTAAAGTGCAGGGGTGCCCAAACATTTCCCCTGAGGGGGCCAAAATTAAAATTTATCAGAGGGCTTCAGGCCAAACGCAATAATATAATACATGAAATGCAAATACTTCTTTAAGTAAAGTCCTTTTATTTTTATATAGTTATTTAACCTTCATTTTTTGTATAAAGAGCATTACAGAACACAACATATAACAAGTCATATACAAAGGAAAATTAAGCAAATATCTAAATTTTAGCATTTCAATAAATTATATTTAATGCAAAATGTCAAAAAGTGCATGTCCAACAGCAACACAACTCAACATGTATGTCTGCAAAAGAAATGTTAATAAAGTAACTAGATTAGCTCCTGGTGGGCCAACTTTGGCCCGTGGGCCCCCACTTTGGGCAACTCTGGCAATAATGTAAAACCTAACCATTGACAGCTTTTTAAAAATTAATTTATATAAAAAAAGGAAACATTCTGTTCAAAAACATTAACTTGTAGATTCAGTTTGATGGCAGTTTAAGGTTCGTTTATGACAAATAAAACTAAGCAATTATAATCTGTTTAGACATTCAACTTATTGTAAGCTCCAGGGTATAGTTAGCCTTTAACACTTAGATAAAAAA
>NC_056515.1:29122149-29151420 GCF_014905685.2 Nematolebias whitei | reverse complement strand
TTTTTTTTTCAGGAATGTCGAGGCTGCGTGGACTGAGGATCACGCTCTGGCCTGGCATCTGGAGCAAGAGTTCAGGCAGAACTCCACAGCTTGGGCTCTGGAGAAATGTTTAGCCTGGGACCAGCTTGAAAACCAGTTGCCCGACTTCCTGGGCGAGATCATCGACTGCCCCTGCACTCTGGCTCAAGCAAGAGCCGACACTGGAAGGTTTCATGTGAGTGTGAGGAGAACTAATAAAAAAAATGGCATCATCCCCTCGCAACATTATCAGAATTAAAGGAAGTTTACTTATGAAAATGGGTTTTAAGAACAGAAAAGTTATTAAGAATCTGTAAAGAACTATAACATATTTACAAATGAACGTGTCAGGAACACATTAACTGACACACATTATAAACATAGACAGATTATAACTTGAGCAAGGGCATAAAAGAAGTTTCTGATGAACTGCACAGACAGGTAATCAGATTATTGGTGTCCTAGATGGTTTGCAAGATAAACATTATTGATTATGGTTTTGCAGCCATGACTTTTGTTCTCCCTCACTGCTCATCTGTTCAAAGTCAAAAAGAAGAAGAGCTTATCTATTTATAGGTTTTATGACAAAAGTATCTTCAAGCTGCAGCACAGATCAAGTTTATTATATGAATATACAAGTAGGGTAAGTAGGGTTAAAGTCATAAAGTTGTTTTTATTGAAAGTTGACAGATGGTACAGTTGTGCAAATTGTGAGTTAAAAATGTCACGACTTGGTTACACCTGGTTTAAAAGCTAGTACATTTTTATTAGAACTCGGTGGCGTCACGGACAAGACAAAAATGTTTTTTTAGCAATCTATCTTTGATAACAGTTACTGTTTTAAATGTGCTATATCAATAAATTTGACTTGACTCTGTTTATCAAACAGGTTTAATATGTTGTGCAAGTTGGATTTTTAAGTTTCCACACAAGGCTGCATGTAACGAACTGTATCTGTCACACATTCCACAGACGGATTATGGCTGCGATATTGAGAAAGGGAGCGTGTGCACCTACCACCCTGGGTGTGTTCACTGTGTGAGGGCCATACAGGCCAGGTGAGTCCCTGCCTGACCAAAAATCATCCCCTTACTAGTAGAAGACAATGTCATGAGTTTAAAACAGTCATTAGAAATATTTCCAGATTTTGCTGTTCAGACACTTAAAATACAAAAAGGTACATGTTTTAGGTCTTCTGTGATTTTTATGTTGAGCCAAAATAAATAAATATATGGACCTCAGTGTAATTTTCCTATTCTGCAGAGCATAAAACAGTGCAGTGCAAGTACTGAAAAAAACTGACCAATTCTAAAAATAGTCCATGAAAAATATATATTTTTAATAATTTATTGTTGCTGCAGCATGAGGATGTGCTCCCCTGCCTATGACCTCTGACCCTTGAGTTGTCTACCAGACTTACCATGAACTGTTTTCTTTAAAGTTGCTCTAAACTTGAATAATGTCTGATGCAATGGTTCCCAACCCTGGTCCTCGAGGAACACTACCCTGCATGGTTTAGATGTTTTCCCACTCCAACACACCTGATTCAGTGATGTAATTACTTTCTCAAGTCTGCAGAAGCCTGTTAATCACCCATTCATTCAAATCAGGCGTGCCAAAGCAGGGAAACAACTAAAACGTGCAGGATGGTGTTCCTCAAGGACCATGGTTGGGAACCACTGGTTTGATGTTTTCACATATTCACTATCCTTGGATTCAGAGTCAGCTACAGTTTCTTTTTTTTTGCTTTTAAGAACGATTAAACAAATCATTAATGAAGTTATTTTATTTGATTATGACAGGTGTGAACATGAATGATGCTGATAATTGTTTGCAATCCTTATAATGAAATCATGTGAAATATTATAATGTGTTTTTAACAAACTTCCCTGTTCTGTTTATCAGAAAATAGCTTTTCCTTCAGAAACACGTGTGTGCAAGTGTTTGTGAGCCAGAATCTGTTCACATCAGAGGGGCGTCATAACATCTGAGAGATCCCCAAAACTCTTCTGAGAGCTGAGAGCTCACACAAAGTGTCTTTGTGTGACACTTTCAGTTTGTCTTTTTCTGCATCCTGATGTCCGTCTGATGTTTGTCTTGGTTTATTACTGAGCAAAGAAACAACAAGTTTGCTCATTAACAATTTTTGTTAGAAGCAAACCGAAGATGACACTTTTTTTTTTCACTGTGATACTGATGTTTTCGGTTAAAGTGAAAGCTAGCTGAGGGTTGCCGATTGTCGCACACCTTTATCAGCTCAGACGCCGACCCTTGAAGCAGTCACATTGACTTTCGGCTACTTTGGGCAGTGCCTGGCCAGTCCTCCCCTCATGGTGTATCCTGGTCTGATCAACCAGAAAAACCCTGGAAAGACGAGTGAACCCAGCCCTCTAACTGACCCGGTAAGGAGCCGAGACCTGGTGACATGACGCAACTTTGGGTCTGGTTACACCATTTTAGTTGATGCAGCTTAATATATTATTTCCTGGCTTGCAGTAATAACAAATGACTTGATCTGGTCTTATTAAATAACATCTTTCAACCAAATTCCAAAGCAAACTGTTAAATAGTTAAACTTTGTCTAAATTTGTGCGCATAAAAAAGCCAAAATAATTCCTGCTAAAATAAATAATTTTGCCTTAGATATAAAACACATTTAGGGCAGCACGGTGGCGCAACTGGTAGAGCTGCTGCCTCTCAGCGAGCAGGTGTCCGGTTCAAATCCCGGTCCGGGGGCCTTTCTAGGTGGAGTTTGCATGTTCTCTACGTGCATGTGTGGGTTTTCTCTGGGTACTCCGGTTTCCTCCCACAGACCAAAAATCATGCATGTTAGGCTGATTGGTAACTCTAAATGGTCCCTAGGTGTGAGAGAGAATGGTTGTTTGTCTTGTTTGTCTCTATGTGTCCCTGTGATGGACTTGCGACCTGTCCAGGGTGTACCCCGCCCCTCGCACAGTGATTGCTGGACATGGGCACCGGCGACCCCCCTGACCCAAAATGGAAGAAGCGGGTAAAAGATAATAGAGGGATGGATAAAATTAATTTAATCCCTAACTGATTAATTATTGTTTAGAATGGTTTTGCTACTTCACCAACAAGTTATTCTCCAAATTATTGTTCTTTGTGTTGTCGATTAAAAAAAAAAAATCTTGATTTGTAATAATATTTAAAAGGCAAATACAGTTTCCTCCTCATTCGTTATAATATTGTGATATTATTGTGTTTCTCATCCCAATCATGAAGGATACAAGTGAAAAAGTTTGGATGTTGTATTAAAAAACATTAACCACTATGCATCACACCTTGACACTACCAGATTTTACAAGTCTATATGCAGATTTAGCATTAAAAAGACATCGCTTCCAATTATGGCTTTTCCAGTTGAAAACGTTCCTATTATTTCCTTATTCTTCAGTAAACAGAGTTCAAAATCAGAAGCCTCTAAAATTACAGTTCCTGCAGGTATAGTGAAACATACTATTAAGTGTTTTTATTTGTCTCCAGTCCTAAATACGCAGCAGGACAACAGTGTTGTTATGACAGCACCGGTGCTCAGGTCCTGACTGCAGACTCGATTGGGGGAAGCACTCCAGACCGAGCTCATGACTGGGGGTCGCCTCCCTACAAGAAACCCCCTCGAATCCCCGGACAATCGCACTGGGTTTATGACGTCCTCAGTTTTTATTACTGCTGCCTCTGGTCTGATAATTGTCACTACTACTTTAAACACCGGCCCTCCAGTGACTGCAGGCAGTACCAGTCACCCAGCTCAGGTACTGCTGGTAATCCATGCCGAAGCAGCACGAGATTATTATTTTGCATAAATTCACCAGTGCATGTTTAATTTCAGCCGTGGTGTTCGGTGATCCACACTTCGTAACGTTTGATGGAGTCAGCTACTCGTTCAACGGAAAAGGGGAATACACTTTGGTCGTGTCAGAGCAGAAACAACTGGTGATCCAAGGCAGAACAGAGCCTGTGAACGGTGACAGAAAAACACAGCATTTGATCAAAATCTGGGTTTTATTCTAAACATAAATGATGTGTTTTTAGCACTTTCAGGAACTGTGATAAACGCTACAAAGTTGACATCCGTAGCCATGAGAGAAGCCTCTTCTGACATTGTAGAGGTGCGTTTGAGTCATGCAAACAATGGACTGGAAGTGCTGCAAAACCAGCAAACCCTCTCCTTTGCTGAGCAGAGCTGGATGGACCTACACGGTGAGCTTCCTCTTGTTTTCTATTTGTCAAAAAAAATATGTATATAACTTTATTTTGCTGCTTTTCTTTAAAACAAATCTCCTATAGGTGTGTTTGTGTTCTCTCCGACTTCCACCAACGTGACCGTGATGTTCCCATCAGGAGCCGGGGTGGAAGTGCGGCTGAGAGGCGTAACCGTGACGACCACCGTCCTCCTGCCAGAGGAGTTTAAAGGCTCCACTCTTGGACTGCTGGGAAAGATGAACAGCGACGCCACAGATGACCTGGTCTTCAGCACCGGCCAGTCTGTGCAGAACCACACCGACCCAGTGGAGCTGTTTAACTTCGGGGCGAGCTGTAAGAAATCTCTGCACATAAAGCGCTACAGAAAGTGCATGAAAGTTCTCTAGGCCTGCAAGGAATTTAGCAACATAAGCAACAATTAGGAAATCACAAAATTCTCTGGTCTTATGAATTTTTACAAGCAAAAAACACGTTTTAGATCATATTAAAACAAATCCTGAGATGTTAAATTGCAACACAATTATTGTTTTGTCTTACAGGGGCTGTGTTGAACACGTCTGCCTTGTTCACTTATGATTCAGAATATCTTCTAAACACATTTTACTATGAACTCAGACACGACGACAGTTTTGTTCCGGTGTTTTCTGTCCCTGAGGATCCAGATGATCCGCTGACTGATCAAGCAGCAGAGATATGCTCTGGAGAGGGCTCTCAGTTCTGTAGGTATGACATGGAACCACAAGCAGGTCTGGCTCAAAACAGATGGTGCCATTACTATTTTTTAGACAAGAAGGCCAGTTTTTCTGTCATTGATTAGTAAAATATTGGCATATTGATGTTAGAAGGATCACTTTTTTAACGATGTTTAATAGGCGGTGAAACTAAGCAGAAAAACCTGAGCATTAACTGTTTTAAACTACGGCATTGAGTAAAATGTACACACTTAAGAAAACATTTCTCAAAAAGAGAGGTGAAATGGTTTTTCTTAAAACTGCATTTTATATCTGAATTATTTAAAAATGTGTTTTCTGTGTTTTAGAAATTTCTTATATGTTATGACTTCTTTTTTTTTTTTTTTTTTTGGGTGACCGTTAAATTTTGTGTTTTTGTTATTCATTCAACCTTTGTACAGGTTAGTCTCACTGACTTACACAAACATCATCCAACATCTGTAAGGTGCTTGCAGGAGCGTTCATGTAAATAACGTCACCATAGTCAGTGGACAGAAGAAAAGTAGCAGTTACGAGGTGTTTCCTAGTATTCAGAATTAGACGGGATCTATTTCTGAAAAAGAAACCCAGTTTTACTTTCAGCCTTTTTTTTTACCAAGTTTTCAACGTGAGGCTTTAAAGAGAAATGTGCATCGACCAAGATTTCCAAATATTAGTAAGAATCGACGGACTCAGTGGGAACATCATTCATAGATAAGATAGAAGGAAGGACTGCTGGATCCGACTTCCTGTTTGAAAACAACATCCTTTGATTTGATCAACATTTAGCACCAGTTTGAGATGGAACAAGTCTGACTTGACTGGATGATATTGAAAGCAGACTGTAAAAGCTGGAAAACCTTAGCAACTGTTTTAGCTCGACAGTAAACAACTGTATCATCAGCATAGAAATGTAAGGATGCATCTGGAATGATCTGACCTACATTACTTATGTAGATTGTGAAGAGTGTGGGTCCTAAGACTGAGCCTTGTGGTACACCACTGCTATAAAATGACGATGGAAGTAAAACTCATTTGCAGAAGTTGGAACAAGAGGATCAAAACACAAGTTAACTTTCTGAAACAAAAGGTGCTGAAGTTGCAGGAAAACCAAGGAACCAAGCTGAAAATTCACTTGATGTGACTCAGTGAGGGAACTGACAACAAAAACTGGACATGTAAAAATGTACAAACCTCAAGCATGCAAATAAAACGTGGAGACTAGGTGTGATGGTTGGTAAATTCAGTCAGGTGTGTTGAGAATCAGAAAAAACTAAAAACACGAGAACTAAATCGTACAAACAACTTTTTTTTAAAGTTCTGTTCTGTTTTGTTTAAAGTAGCTGTGATTTTCACATCAAACACATTGTGACATACAATGTAAGTCATGATATTAGATTTTCAGAAAAGTTTGGACCATCTGAGCATTTTCATGGTCTTTTCTTTGTCCTGCAGGTATGATGTCCTGGTTGGCAGAAGTCCAGCGATGGGAAATGCAACTAGAGTTTCATTTCAGAGCCACGTTTCTCTGGTGAACGATCTGAAAACAGGTAAAAACGTCTGAACGAACCTTTAAAAACTACATCAAGTTCAGCTTAACCTCAATGTTGGTTATCACTATATGCAGTTTTATCTTGTGGATGGATTCCACCACCAAGTAATGGGAAAAAGCATGGGACCACCTACCTGCAAGGAGCTAAGGTGCAGTTTTCCTGCGACGAGGGCTACACGCTCAGAGGATCAGCAGAGCGTTTCTGTCAGAAGAACGGCCGGTGGTCTGGAGAAGATACAAGCTGCGTGGTTTCCAGTACGAAAACTCACGAAAATCAATATTAAAACTTTGATTCCCACAAATCAACAAATCAGTGGCAACAGTTGTGTCTGTTTTTGATCTCGTGTGTGTGAATGTGTGTATATGATTGATCAAATCAGCTGTGAAGCATGAAAGTGCACAGAAGTTCTCATAGAAGTGCAAATAAAAAGGTACCAGCTGGGATGAGAGTCTCACTTTACAAATTAATAATGAAAAACTCTCCAGGCATTACTTAAAAATACAAAACGACAACCTTTCAAAATTTCCTAGAATCAAAAATTTCACTAAAGTCAAATAAATACAACAAACAACAAACGAGACGTTGCACTTTTGAGCATCACTCTCATGCGATCTATAAATCTGCGCTTTCAGATCATTTGTATTTCTGAAAAAGCATCATATACTTTGACAAGCTTCTGCACAGAAATAAAGGGAGGCTACTGAATGCAGAAAAGTGAAGAAACAAGAATGCACAAACACAAATAAACCCTGAAAAGTTTCAGACATAAGCTCTGATTTAAAAAAAATATTCCCAGAAATATTCATAAAGATTTTCAACCTTATCTTACATTTATGACACCTTATCATTGTTGCATAATAGATTAAAAAAAGGTACCACTTTACAATAAGGCTCCTCTTATAGTAAATAGTTTATAGATAAGTTATAAATTCCTCTATAAACTCTTTATAAATCATTAATAATTTCTTATTATGCATTCATTAAGGGTGACAGAGACAAAACTGACCCGTTTCTTGCCAAATCTGTTCACCTATATATTTCATCTTTGTTATATTAAACATTTCAGACTAAGTTACTACCTTGTAAGCACTATAAGCATTTGTAATCTTATTTCTTTATTATATAATGTACGTTACCACTGCATTGTAAGTATCTACAACTAATATTATATCCTAATAAAAATAGGTTTACAAATGCTTATTGTGCTTACAAGGTAGTAACTTAGTCTGAAATGTTTAATATAACAACTCTAGAATAAATATATAGTGAACAGATTTGGCAAGAAACTGGTCAGTTTTGTCTCTGTCACCCTTAATTAATGCATAATAAACAGTTATTAATGATTTATAAAGTGTTTATAGAGGAATTAGTAACATATCTATGAACTATTTATTAGCCATCTATAAGGGGAGCCTTATTGTAAAGTGGTACCTAAAAAACATATTTTTGTGATAACAATTATAACAAACAGTCAAATAATACACGTTAATAAGACTCACGTGAAATCTACACTTCATGCAGGACTGAGCTGAACAAAATCATCAGGACTTTTCCGCAAATCTCTTTCTGCTTTATTTGCTGTAAACATATTATCTTTATCATAACCTGTTTACTTCATACATAAACAAGTGTGTCAGCATAAGGGATCATTAGGAATTTGCTTTGTCTGAAGCAGAATACTGATAAATTAAGAATTTTAATAAGAATTTTCCAAATAATGTTTGACTGTGGCTGGTTAAAGCCTGGCTCTTTCAGTTTTTATGCAACATACTACACAACTGAGGTGAAACAGATTAAATAATCTGAATAAATTAACTGATTAGACTATTTGATGTGAATGCATGGCTATGGGGAGACTAATGTTGAAACAATTCTTGCATTTCAGGTAACATCACAGGAATCGTGGCTGGTTCAGTCATTGGAGCCGTGGCACTGATTGTAATTATAACAACAACAGTCCTGCACTACAGAAAACAGAAAAGGTAGAACTCTTTCATCTAGTGAAAGACCACAACCCTTCGATACATGTGGATATAATGTGGAGCAGTTTTTGCTCCTGTGGAGAAGCTCAAAACCTCAGCTCAGATTTTGATTTTGATTTTATGTTTTAGGAAAACTGCAGATTCAGAAGAAGAGGGGAGGATGTGACGGCTTTTAACTCGATTTCTGGATTTAACAGTTTACAATAAAGATGTTTTTTTTTGTCACACGGATAAAATAAATGGCTCAAATACAATAGATATTATCATTCTTGTCAGCTCCAGTGTATTTATACTCTAATTTTCAGATCCCACTTATTTCTTTGTAAATCATCAAAGTTGTTCAGTCCGTTTGATTTAGTTTCACTTTTAAAAACAAAACTACTTCTTGTTCCTTCACCATGACCAGCGCTTCCATGTTTATTCACATTCGGCTCCTTATTAATCACAAACAAAAACAAATGCTACTTCACAGCAGCAGCTAGCTGTAGCACCTCTGGTGCATTTTGTGAATCTACTTTGGATTTGGATCCATGTGGATTAACTTTTCCCCCTCCAAACTAAAAACCATGCAAAAAGCTTTGTACGACAGGTAAGATATTGTTTGTTTATAACCTCTCCATTGAACCTTTTAAAAAAAAATCTAATCTCTGTCTTTATCAATTAAAGTTGTATTAAATGGATCTAATTATTTTTTTTTTTTGTACAATCAAGTTAAATACACTGAGGGAAAACATACTTAAAGAAAAACATTAAAGCTTAATTAAAAATACAACGATTGAAGGATGTAAGATGATAATTTTATTTCATATTATAAAAAAACATACACATAAGATGCTATTTATTGTTTAAGTACAAGCCACATTTAAAATCATCCACAGTATGTAGAACTTTGTCATCTCTTAAAGTTTCACAGTATATAATTAGTTTTTTTTATATATATATACTGTATATTTCAATGGTTTATCATTTATTTTTGACTAAACTTTGAGCACAGCTGAGAAGGCTTCAGATATTTCCTCGTTAATAAATACCACGCTGATTTATCCCTCGGATGCTCGGTTCATTATTTGCACAGCTTGTCATCCACACAGATGCAGCTGTGAAATTCCTCACCAGCACCTGAACGCACCAGTAGCTCCATCCATCACTTTCCTCTGGCTGTAAACACGTCTTCAGCTTTGCCATTTGCTTGTTTGTCTTCACTGTAAGACTTTTTTTGTTTGCTGTGGGACTTTAAATGTAAATGCTGTTCCCTCAAAACAACACACGGCTGTAACTTCTGCAGACAAAGACCTCCAGTATGTGAGAAGACTGCAGAGGCCTGGCTGCCACTTCCAGAGTCACTCACCAAAATCCTGCCAGAGGACAGATATAAATACAAATAATTAGTTTTGTCCTCAGCTTGTCCCGGGGCAACAGAGGAATAATGCCCCGGCTCGTTGTAAATCAGGCCGCTCTCATCTCTTACATCACTCTTTCTGCTCTGTGAGTGTGAAAATGATTCAGCTGCGTATATAAAGTGTGTGACCAGACAGTCGGACCTCCTCCTCATGTTGTCACATAAACACAGCTGCTCCGTTGTTCAGCGCTCAGTCTTGTCAGGGTGGAGCTGCAGGCTTTCTGCTTCAAACACCTCCTTCCTCCAGTCTGAGCTCATCCGTTTTTAGAGAATGGGTGAAGAAAACAAAATGCTGTCCCGTCCCATCTTCCGTCGAGATGTGAGCTGGGAGCCCTTCCCCAACTGGACTCAGCCGAGTCGCATCTTTGCACAAGATTTTGGACTCCCTCCTTTCTTGGAGCCCAGTGATCTGGACTGGCTGGACTGGGCGAAGAAGAGGCTGGCTTCGTTCTCCTGGCCCGGGTTCACCAAGTCCCCGCTTCTGCCTCCGTTCATCGGTCAGAACACGGATCCAAAAGATGTGAGACAACTGCCAAGAGGGGTGTCAGAGGTCCAAACTGGGCAAAACAGCTGGAAGGTTAACCTGGATGTTAATCAGTTTTCACCAGAGGAGATCACAATCACAACCAAGGAGGGTTATCTGCAGATCTCAGGTAGATCCTAAAAGACAGAAAACGTTTGAAGAAGCTGAGTTTTCCATGCTGATGTTTTTGTTTTCTCTGACTCTTGTTAAGGAACACATAAGGAGAGGCAGGACGAGCATGGGCTGGTTTCACGATGCTTCACTCGTAAATACAAGTAAGTTATTTGAGAAATACTAGAGGTAGGAGATCAACACAGAAGCTTTGTAGGTTTTAGCAGCAGATGCTTGAGTTAAAATGTCTTAAAACATCTGGAGGAGTTGCTTGTTGACAAACTCCTCATTTATAAAGGTTGCCACAGGGGGTGGACCTGCAGCACATCAGCTCATCCCTGTCGGGCGGAGTCCTGTCTGTCGAGGCCCCGGTTCCTGGGATGTCCATCAGCAACCCGAGCGATGAGATAGTTGTACCGGTCCAGGTCAAACAGATGCAGGAGGACGAGAACTGAGAGCAGAAACTTCAGCAGTCGAAGCTGAGTGCAGCGACAGTTTGAGGACTGGCAAAAGAAAAAGAAACATTAGATTAATGCATCTTTAATGATGAGGATTAACTAAGTTTGATTAACTGGAATAAAATCTTCACTCTTGTAAATCATCAGCATCATCAGCATTTAAAATTTATTAAACTATCCATTGTCTTGTATATTCTATTGGATGCAGATAAACAAACATCTGTAAAGGTTATTTTTGTGATTTTTTGTTTGTTTAAACGGTGCACTCTGATGTGCACCATTAATGACTAAGAATCATCTTAAATCCTGATATACTGTATTTTTTGGACTATAAGGCGCACTTAAAATTCTTTAATTTTCTCAAAAATCAACAGCGAGCCTTATAATCCGGTGCATCTTATGCATTAATTCTGGTTGTGCTTACTGACCTCAAACCGATTTTATGTGGTTATTGTGAATGAGCTGAATAAAGTTTGACTTATCTGACTGTTTTATTTTGCTTAATGCACCGTATAATCCGGTGCACCTTATAGTCTGAAAAATATGGTATTTAAAAGCTTCTTGCATGTATATTTACAAATAAACAATACTTTAAATAACTGCCTTTTTTAAAGTCTATATTTCCCTGCGGATTAATCAAAACAGTATTGATCATGCATCCCACTGATTTTGTTGGCAAGCTGTAACTACATGTTAATCCAAAGTGCATCTATATCTGTTTAGTCCAATTTTCAAAAGAAGCTTTCAGATGTTTAGATTAAATTTAAATGCGCCAAAGCTACATAGAGACAAAATATCTGAACACTTCAAGATATATTTTAATTATTATTCCCCAGCAGCTTTGAGAATACAGGTCGTCAAAGTTCAAATAAAAGGAACAAAATCAGAAAACTCTCAATATGGCCCCATCTTTCAACAGATCAACACTGACATCTAGCGGTAAAAAAGAATATTACATCACAAAAAAAGAAAAAATTGCAAATAGTTTTGAACGAGTTCCCAACATAATTAAAAAAAAACATTGACAAGAGCTGACAAGTGAAATATAATGGCAAACAAGCTTCCAGTAGAATAATTAATACTTTGTGAGTCCTCAAAAGACAAAACAAATTAAAAGACCATTTCCTGTTTGGAAAGAATTATGAGGAAGCACTTGTAAAATCGTTATATGCAACTATCTACATGTATTGTACAATATACCGTGATATCATCCTATACCTAAATATCCACCCAGTGCCCATATTTGATTTTATGAGGGTTTAATTGGAGAAAATTAAAACCAATTTAAAGAAGAGAACACGAGAATATTCTAGGAAATAATTGGGTTAAAAGTTAAATCTTGTTTTGTCAGAAACTTTATGATCAAGTCCAAGTTTTAGTTCTTCTTATCCTTTAAAATAACTACAATTTTGTTTATGACAAAACAACAGTCCACTTTCAGTGACAAATGCAACAACAAGCTCCCACGTTCAAATAATCTGGTTTAAACTACAAGAAGGATGAAGGATGATGTGGTTCTGCTTCAGGCCGGGACCTTCAGCGTGCACTGGGATGGTTCGCAGCCGAGTGTGAAGAGACTGGAATGAGAGTTAGTTCCTCAAAGTCTGAGGTCATTATTCTCAACCAGAAATGGGTGGAATGCCCTCACAGGGTCGAGGGAGAGTGTTTGCCTCAGGTTCAAGTATCTGGGCGGCTTGTTCACGAGTGATGGTAGGATGGAGCGGGAGATGGATCGAAGGACTGGGACCTTGTCCTCAGTAATGAGGGTGTTGCTTTGGGCAGTCATGGTGAAGAGGGAGCTGAGTCAAAACGCAAAGCTCTCGATTTACTGGTCTGTCTAAGTTCCATGAGGTTTTGGATCATGACTGAAAGAACGAGATCCCAAGTGGCTGCTTCCTTCGCAGGGTGGCTGGACTCAGCCGGGGTGAGGAGGAGCTCCATCATCTGGAGGGAGTTCAGAGTAGCTGCTCCTCTGTATAGAAAGGAGTCAGTTGATGTGGTTCAGACATCTGATTAGGATGAGGATAGAGGTTTTATAGGCACATCCTATGGTAGGAGACCTCAGGAAGACCCAGAAGTCACTGAAGGGATTGTATATCTTCTCTGGCCTGGGAACACCTCAGGGTCCCTGCAGGACGAGCTGGAACGTGTCACTGGGGAGATGGAAGTCTGGGTTTCTCTCCTGGACCCGTCGTCTTCATGACCCAACTACAGATAAGTGGTAGAAGATGGATGGATAAGGACATGAAGAATATAAAGCGTCAAAATCTGTAGTAACTTTTCCAAACTTGAAAAATACAAACCTCAGAAAACCAACTTTTGTTATTTCATTCACTCATTCATTTTGTTTGTCCTTCTAGGCCACACATTCCTAATTTAAAAAAAAAAAAAAAAAAAAAGAAGAAGCAAATAATAAAATAACACAACAGAAGCCTCAAATTAAGCTTTGATCAGCAACATTACAACACTGCATGGATTTCGACAGGCAGAAGTGGCTCTGTGCATGACCTCACCGAGTCAGGTCCTTCTCATCACTGACGTCCACATCCACAAGCTTCCTTCCACTGTTGTCTCGTCGTCCAAACAGGGAAACACAGGAGGTCAACCGGGCAGAGTCACTCAATGGTTTAAGGTCAAAAATAGATTTTCAAGCTGCAACAGAACAAATACAAACACTATCATTATGTAGCCTATAAATTATGTAAAATATTCCTGTCTGGACAGAATAAAGTGAATAAATTCAAAGCTTTCAGCAAACATTTTGGGGAAATGTGAAAAAGGGGCATTAAAAAAGTTATGTTCAATGTCTGGCTGGGTTCAATGGGTGTCTCGTGTCGTGGCTTGGGACTATCTTTGGTGCTTCTTGGCTGCAGATATATATTTTTAATGAATTACAGGTGGTTTTTATGATAAACGACTCAATGGATTGAAATGTTTCTTCTAGTGGTCGTAGAAAAATGCAAGAAAAATAACATCAAAGTTTCACGTTTTGTTCTTGACTCTTGGTTTCCACACTGCGCAAAAAGATTTATCTGTGCAGCTTTAAAGCTAAAGCTCAGATTTTTTTTGAAGAAGGGTTCTGAACAATTAATATCTTACCTGTTGTAGATGGCTCTTTGAATAATCTCAGCTTGGAGAACAAGCGTTTAATTAATAAACTTATGGCTGTACATATGGAGTTAAGACTAAAGTGGCTTGCTGACTTAAAACAACTCTCGTCTTAAGATTTTACAGCAGTTTTGGTAAATATTTTACAAACCTTTGATTTTCCATCATTTTCCTATTACCGCTTAACTTTTATGATATTCTTCCAGGAAGTGTCTCTGGCTGCATTTTAAGTATTACAGCTAGCTGCAAGTTGCATTTGCACCAAATGGCCATGTAATGCAAAAATGTACTGCAATGTAAAGGTTTCTACTGTTCTCGTTAATTAACCGTTAACACATCTTTGAGACAGCAGTTGTTAATGGTTAATAATCCATGGTGGTCGTTGACCTTCTCAAACAGGCCATCAGTTCCTCAATCAGATCAGATTTAAGCTCTATTTTCACAGAGGCTATGAAAAAGCTATCTACAACAGGTAAGATGTTGTTTATGCATACAAGTACATTTCTCCCATTGTTTTTTATTTTTTACAAAATTCTATATATCATCTCATGTAAGCACAGCTGTTCTCATTGTGTTTTACGCAGCAAAACATTATTAATACAACGTGTTAAGATTTATACAAACGAAAGAGGGCTGGAAATGGGATCCCTTGTGAAATTACCTCAGCCTTGTTGAGATGTGCTTGTGTTGTGGTGTCTCTTTAAAGGAAGGGGGAGTGTAGGGAAAGGGACAGAGGGAAGAGATGAATAGAAGGCACCAGAACCACCTACCATGACCAAGTGCGCTGTGAATGTAGGACAGAAATTCGAGTGGAGTACAAACGGATCATTAGGCGACAGATTCGGAGAGAAATCATGTTTGGATGTGCCTTATCTGAGCCAAGGGTTTTTCACTATGGTGCCACATTCGATCATCACAGGGACGCAGGGAAACTGTCTTTCCTCCCAAATGTTTCCTGCGTTTGGATACGGAAAAGGAGAGTGGCAGTAAAACACCTCTCTGGGGCATCTTTCTGATTATCAATGGTATAGCATCGCATAATTCAGCCTCATCGGAGCCGCTTGGTTCTTTCAAAGAAAAGGAGTGGGGGACGACAGAAAACTGACTTCATCCAGTGGCTGCCTCCTCGGGGGTGCCTACAATTGTTGGCCGATGCCCTTTCCTCTCCCAGGAAGGACTTGCACCCAGTAAAGGAGGGAAGCAGCTCGGGGAAGGATGCGCTTTACGCTGCTGTGCTGCATTCAGGGAGATTCGGCACAAACGGAGGGCCTGGGAAGCACCCAGCTCCACTATCTCCTCCTTTTCCTCCCCCCCTGCAGGACCATGCTTGCGTGAGGGATGAGGCCGTGCACAGGGACGCCAGGCCAGAGCTGCGGCCTACACCTGACAAGAGCCGGTCCCCCGACTGCAAGAAGACCCGCGGACACCTTATCACCATCAAATCAGCATCTTTGGTACGCGCGCTCGCCGTCTTCGGCCGTATTGCATGAAATCAAGCGTGCGCGCGTGCACGAGCGCGCGCGCGCCAGTGCGTGTGTGCGTGCTGCTGGCTGCGCGGGGATGAGGAGGGAGGAGGTGTCTGTGTTCTCAGCTGTACATCTGTAGTCATGGCAACCAGATCCTGTTAATGGATGTCATCTTTTTTCCCCTCCATCCTCAGCTTCTCTTATTTGCCTCTGCTTGCGCGCGTGTGTGTGTGACATGCGTTTTTATTATGCCAGATGTGCTTCATCACAAACATTTAGTTTTTATCAAAGGTTATAAAAGGTGACTTTCCACCTTTTTGTTGCTTGTTTTTTTTTTTGGTCCACGCTCTAAAAACTAATGGGTTCTTTTGATAACTCGATTGCTGAGTTGTAACATGTTGGATTAATTTGATCAAATGAGTCAAAAAGTTTGACCCCGTGGTTAATCAGAGATGAACCACGTCATTTTTCACAGTCTACCATTTTAGCCTAAAGTTGCTTGAATTTGACCTGACTGGACTTCTGCTTTAGAACATAGTAAACAAAAAACATGTTTAACCTAATTAGCGTGGTTAAAAACTTTAGTGTGCATGTAGATGATGAGTTTAGTTGCCTGAAATAACATTAATTGATGCATCAATGCCGTAATTATCAATTACACTTTTTAACTTAAATTGCTTTGTAGTCCTAAATTAGCAAATGAGTAATTTTCACCCATTTTGGGGGTAGAAAGCTTAACCTAATCTGTGTTAACTTAATCCAGTTCTGCTGAATTAAAACTTTAAGACTACTTAGGGTTGGCTCAGTCTAAATTAGGTTACAAATTAGTTTATTTTTAACCTAATATAGAGTGTGGTGTGAAAGTTGATTGATTAGAATCAAGAGCGTGCATTAAACAAAGTTTCTTGTTATTGGTGTGTTCTTGGGTGAATATGGCTGAGTTATGACTGAGATACTGCAATTTTTAAACATTTGACATTGTACAGTAGGGGTCTGCACGATAGTAGGGAAATGTGCATGTGCAATATTGAATATTGCAAAAGCATTATCAAATGCCTTACACAAAACTGTATAGCATTTCAGTTACGTTCTTTTAAATCAGCAGTGGGTGATTATGAATATGCAAATTTTTTTTATTGGCATCTAGTCTAGGTCTGTTTTTAGTTGCAATATTGACACTGCTCACTAATTTAAATTTTTTTTTATTTTTGCTTGCTCAGCTTCTTTCACGTTCTGCTTTCCTTTTCATTTTTTGTTGTCTAGGGCATCAGGTAGATCCAGGAGCATGAGCAGGACTTTGAGCTGCGGGAGCAGATGTCTGGGTATAAGCGCATGCGGCGACAGCACCAGAAGCAGCTGATCGCCCTGGAGAACAGGCTAAAGGCCGAGATGGATGAGCACAGGCTCAGGCTGCAGAAGGAATTAGAAACGCACGCAAACAACACTTACATCGAGCTGGAACGGCTGGCCAAACGGCACGTTGCTCAAACAGATAAAGAGGTACAGCTTCAGCAGCTGTAGTGATTTTAGTCACATTTTGATGTCAAAGGCGATAAACTGCACGTCTCTTCACAGATGAAGTCAGTTGCATCAGAAGAAAGAAGGATTCAGCAACAAATTGTTGCTCAGCAAAAGAAAGAGCTGACTTCGTTTTTAGAGACTCAGAAGAAGGAGTACAGGCTTTGCAAAGACAAGATCAAGGATGTGAGTATTTTCACCGGACACGTTGGTGAAGTTTTGCGTTAAACCTGTTGAGCACATCTTTACACCCCGCGTCGCTCCGTTCTGTTGCAGGAGATGGGTGAAGACCTTTGTTTCACCAAGGAGGAGAAGCAGGAGCGTCTGTCTCGGTACAAAGAAACGGTGCAGCGCTCCCAGGCTGAGGAGGAGGCTCACCTGCTGGCCCAGCAGAGGCTGGTCTACGACCGCAGCTGCCGGGCCCTCAAACGTCGGAGTCTTATCAGGCGGCACGAGTTTGAACAGGAACAGCTGAGGGAGGTAATCTGACTTTATACAGCAACAACTGAAACATCGAAGACTGTCGTATGGCTATAATCAGTGGTGGACAAAGTACTCAACTCTAGTACTTAAGTAAAATATTGATACTCGGGTTCAAATTTACTCAACTACAAGTAAAAGTTGCTCAGTCAAAATTTTACTCAAGTTAAAGTACTGAAGTACTTACTTTTGAAAATACTTAAGTGTTAAAAATATGTGCATTTAAAAATACACAAATATTCAAAAGTACTAGTAATTTTGTAGTTATGTTTGATTTTACAGAACTTTGTAACTCTCTGAAACCACTTGATAATGTAGAATGTAGAACCACTACACGGCAACAAGTGGCTTAATAAAATATGTAAATCACAAATATAAGATACTCAAGTAAATGTACTCTGTTACTGTCCACCCCTGGCTATAATCAAGAACAAGTTCTACAAAATGATTTTTAAAAGACACCTAATTGGTTGTAGGTAATCCTTCCACTTTCTTGGCTTCTCTTTATATAAGCTATATTTCTATTTATGAACAGGTCTGCTGAGGTTCAGAACTCCGAGGTCAATTTCACTCTTCATTTTTTTTTTCAGTCTGCTGTTTACTTACTTTTCAACCCAGATCAAGATTTTTACAGTCCATAGAGATCACAACCCACCAAAAGTAGCCCAAGGAAGGAAAACCAGTAAACCAGTGAATGGAGCTAAGTGTTTGTAATGGCCAAAGGCTGTTTGTTTAACTAGATTCTGTTGAAGCTTCACGTGTGCCAGGAGACTGTGGTCTCAGTTTTCAGTGACTAAAGCTGCATAAATCCACAGAGCTGTCATGGTGCTGATGCTGATTTCAGTTTACTACTAAAAGGGGCCAACAATGGCTTCAGCTACACCTGGGAAAGACATGGAACCAGGAAACACAACGGAATGAAGTCATGTCCTGTTGGAAAGCCATTGCTTTTGTCGTTCATGGTGATGCTTTTAACAAGTGCTACTCTTCCAAACATGGCTGCTAACCAACTACGCTCCTCTGAACTTGATCACCCTGATGGCAGGTGCTTCTTGCAGCGGGATGATGCTCCATGCCTTGATTCACAGCAGTGAGCTCGAGGAGCTGACTTGGCCTCCGAATTCTCCAGCGTCAGTCCATTTGAGCCTCTGTGTGAGGTTATGGAAAGAGAAGCCCGCTCCACGGAGGCCTAACTTTATAAAACCTTTTATAAAAGAATCCAACACCTTTTAAAACCTAAACAATCTGATTGGGACCAGATTCCACAACAACGCCTCAGAGTCCACGCCAAGATGGTTTAGGGCTGTTTTGAGGATTCACTCAATATTGTATATCAGTGGCCATATTGTTACAGATGATTGGAGTATTTGGTTTTGAAATGGACCCAGTTTAAAATGGATTAATGCAAAACAAAAAGCAAAACAAAAAACAAAAAAAAAACCAGCATGTTGATTCCTTTACTTTTGATCAATCAGCTGACTAAAATGAACGTTTTTAATATTCCAACATGAAACAAGTTCTCCAACGCATCAAGTTTACACAAACTTACTATTAAATATAACTTCGTAGAGTCTCACCTGAGCTGAAGCCCATAAACTTAAACATCAAATGATTATGATTTTATTTTATTAGCATGAAAACAACTCATATCAGCATTTCAAATGTAAATACATCAGTCAGTGACAGGAGCGAGTGCACTTATAGCGTGCAACAAAAACTGATAGGCCTGTTGAAAGGGAAGTGGAGGACAATCACACACCAAGACAAGAAATTAGGTTTTGAAACAATATTGTAACAGCTGTTTTTGAACTTTCTTCTTTTGAGTCATTCATTCCTTTTTTTTAGGTTAAAGTCAAGGATCAAGGTCAAACTTATTTTTAAAACACATTTACAGACAACTTTAGCTGTGCCAAAGCGCTGTTCATACACTGCAATCACAATAATATGATTAGACTATAACATGTTCTGATTGGTTTTTGGCACTAAAATTATTTAGTTAAATTTAGTAATTAAGACCACATGGATATCAATAATAATAATAATAAAAAAGCTTTAACAGGATTGTGATGCCAGTTGCAAGATGCAGCTGTTCAGTTTGCAGTGAAACAATGCATGCAAAAAGCACACAAACATTGCAAAACAGCATCATTTCATGGATCTTCTTGTCCCAGGAGCTGAACAAGAAGAGGACGCAGAAGGAGATGGAGCATGCCCTGATGATCCGACAGGACGAGTCCACCCAGGACCTGGAGCGCCGGCAGCTGCAGATGCTGCAGAAGCTGCGAGTAGAACTCATGCGGCTGCAGCACCAGACGGAGCTGGAAAACCAAGAGGAGTACAACAGCCGACGGCAAACAGAACTACACAGAAAACACACTCTGGAGCAGCGGCAGCAGCCCAGAAACCTCAAGGTGGGCCTGGTCTTTGATTCTGCATCCTGCTGGATGGGGTTGTCCAGGTGGTTTAGTGAGATGTTAACAAAAATCGCATTTCATTTTATAACTTTAAACCAGAAAACATGATGTTTCATGCTGATAAACATGATATTGTCAATGTTTTCTGACTTCTAGATTTTTTACATAAAATGTAGTAGACATCTTGGCATTCATTTACATTTGTGGTGTCCCAATACAAATCTTCCCCCCCCCCCCCCAGAGATGCTGATCTTGTTGCCATGAGAACCGCTTCTTCCCAAACATGTGCCAGCTTCACAAATGTAAATGATTTCTTCTCCAATTATGTAACAACGTTGGGGTGAGAGGGTCACTTAGGTCATTGAAACATTTCAAGACTTTGGCAAACAAAACTCAGTTTTTATTCTAAACAAATAAACAGTTGAATTTAGGTTTTTAACCCTTTGAATACATTTCTGCTGACATTTTTTGGCATTTCTATCAAACTTCATCTTTATTTTTCTACTGAGCTTAGACGTAGCTTGAACCAAAAGCAAATTTGAACCAACGTTTAATGGATTACCGTATTTTTCGGACTATGAAGCGCACTTAAAATCCTTTAATTTGCTAAAAAAAATCGACAGTGCACCTCATAATCCAGTGTACCTTATGTATTAATTCTGGTTGTGCTTACTGACCTCAAACTGATTTGAGCTGAATAAAGTTTGACTTCTGACTGTTTTGTTTCGGTTATTGCGCCTTATAATCTGGATAATCCAGTGCACCTTATGTATGAAAACAGACCCATTCATTGATATTGCACCTTATAATCTGGTGCGCCTTGAAAAATACCGTAATGCATTGCTGTTTATCCCTTACAGATGCTGGAGATGCAGATCAAGAAACAGTTCCAGGACACGTGCAAGGTGCAGAACAAGCAGTACAAGGCTCTTAGGAACCATCAGCTGGAAGTGTCTCCCAAAGGGGACCACAAAACAATCCTCAAGAACCTGAAGGAGGAGCAGACACGCAAGCTGGCTATTCTGGCTGAGCAGTATGAACAGAGCATCAATGAAATGATGGCTTCACACGCGGTACGAAGAGTTTCAGCTCACTCAGTGTTGCATCGCCTGTTTGTAGTGATCTCATGCGTACAACAGTTTTAATATCCGTTGTTTAATAAACGAGGCTCAACATTAAATACCTAAAACATGAACAGCTGCATTGTCTTTTCCCCCCTAATGTCTTTCTCCAGATGCGATTGGAAGCAGAGCAGGAAAGTGAGTGCCAAGCTCTGAAGCAGCAGCTGAAGCAGGAGATGGAGCTCCTGGACGCCTACCAGAACAAAACCAAGTCACAAATGGAGGCCCAACATGAGCGGGAGCTGCAGAAACTTGAGCAGAAGGTTTCCATACGGAGAGCACACTTGGAACAGAAGGTATGTTTAAAAATCAAAGCGCTACTCAAATACTTCCATAAATGACCTTAAATGGCTTGGCACAAAAGGTCCAGGAAGGAATTTTATTAACTTTGTATTACAGCACATTTTTAGTAGCTCACCCTTAGACAGATTCTTATATTTCTGTTTAGATACAAATAAAAAAACAACAACTTGGAGTTACTTCTCTGAGGGTAGTCGTAGCCCCACCAGTGTCTACTGATAGACCTACTTTAGACTTACGTATGTAGATGAAGACGCGTAAATTTCGCCCTTCCAAACCAGCTGAAAAGCTCCTGCAAATGTCTTTTTTAGATTTTTATATCCCTTAGTTCCCATAAAATACAACAATTCTACAGCTTTTATTAAAAATCATACTAAAAACAAGGAACACCCACAGGAGAATGTGCACAAGGAGTTACTTGTGCTTTGTTCTGATGTCTGTTCGCTGTTTAAACCTACTAGGAGGTAGGAGGGACAGTCTGAACGCTACTTATGGGGATTATAACAACTAATAATGGCCGTTTAATAGACTGATAACATTCAAAGCTGCTGTTGATGTTTTTATGCAATGTAAATACAAATTGTCAATTCCTGATAACTGTTCATTTTTCTGAACCAACTGTTCATTTTTCTGAACCAACTCCAAAGACTGAACAAATTCAGAATTGTCTTGATGATAAAATGTGTGAAACAAACCACATTTAAAACATTTTTGCTGTTTATAAATCAGAATCAGCTGTGTTGGTTGAACACAGAAACACCATTAGTCCTGGAAGAGGGATACCACGAGAACGTAATCATTCTTTATTAATTATTAGTTATTTAGTCTGCAAAGTGTCTGGGAAAAAAAAAAAAAAAGAAACTCAAAAGTTTATTTGATTTGACAACTCAAAACTCAAGGATTTGTAAAATGTGGTATCCTTACAAGCAGAAGGATGAAGAAATGTAGTGTTTTTCTATATATTGGTTGGTTGGAAAGCAACTTTAAAGGTTTCATGATGTCAACAGACTAAAAGTTGTCAGGATAATTTTCTAAATTCACAGAGAGACATCCAGTTCTTACATGATGTGGGATGTAAAGGTCATGGATGTTTTTCACTTATCGTACTTGTCGCCGTACACACCGCTTTGCTGTATAAGTCACATCTATTATGCGTCACCGCTGATGCGTCGCGTTTGTTACGCGTCACTGCTGACAACCTGGAAATGTGGGCCGGTGTTGTGCTAAAAATCGATTGGCTGCCAAATGGCGGCTGCGGGAGCGTGCAAGAGGACTTTAACCAGAATTTAAAAAAATTAACACTTAAAAACAATTATTTGTTTGCTCGAAATTATAGCAAAGGTGTGTCTCAGTCAAACTTTTCCTTAATAAACGCACTTTGACAGTCAAATCAGCTGCACTTCAAAATCTGATTCAAAAAAGCAGGCACGCGGAGTGACAACTCTGTGCATTTCTTTGAAATTTAACAAAATTACTACCTAAAACCAACTATTTGTTTGCTTGAAATTATAGTAAAGGTGCGTCTCAGTTGAACTTTTCCTTAATAGAATGCACTTTAATGGTCAAATCAGCTGCATTTCGCCTGGGCGGCGCGGTGAAATGCAGCTGATTTGAGGTTTGCACCAGGAGTTCTGGAGCGAGACAAAACTGGCTTGGTATGGCAAGCCAAGTGTCTCATTAATAGCCATTTTTACTTATTAATGAGACACTTGGCTTGCCATTTTAGTCAAGGGCCCTCTAGTGGCTGAAAATGGTAATGTTCAATATTTTCCATGTCAGAATGAATGAAATCCTCATATCTCAGCCAAAAGTTGGGTTATAAATGTGGGGGAAAAACCCATAAATACATTGCTTCACTGTATAAGTCACAGGCATGCTAATTTATGCAAAAAACTGCAACTTATACAGCAAAAATTACAGTACTAATGTCAAATGTTATAGAACCATGTGTGTGAGTTAGAGTTGTTTTGTCTTAATGTGGAGCCTGCACATTTAATAAACTTCAAAGTCCCTAAGCTGGAAAGCAGAGTTGTCTCAGCCTCACCTTTTACGATAAATGTATAAATTGGCGCTCCTTTATGCTGTCGGCGGGCAGACCTTGTGATCCGGGTGACATATAATATCTTGTATGCCTGTTTCCAATTGTTGCTCCTCTTGCAAGAATTAAACCTGGGTTGTGAAGATCTTTTAGTTTCCTTGCGTAGCTTATTTATTTAATGAGCTCATGATAGGATAATTAACTTATCCAACATGACATTTTAGGACTTTAGGAATAAATTGCCTACCATCAGTAAATCCCGGGGCCATATATGGGCAGTCCTGATAACATATGACAGCGACATTTTCATTTTACTGATGAAAACAGAAGCTAAAAGTAGCCTTAATATGTGACTAAATAACAGCCATGATGTTTGCTGATTGCAGATTGAAGAGGAACTGGCTGCTCTCCAGAAGGAGCGGACTGAAAAGATCAAGCACTTGTTGGAGCGTCAGGACAGAGAAATGAGCACTTTTGACTCAGAAAGCAACAGCCTCGGTTTCGGAAGCCTCGGATCTCTGGACTTCCCCAAAGAAGACAACAGATGAAAGTGGATCTATCTTTTTACAGGACAACATATCTGTGCCCTTTTCGACTCCACTCCACCGCGGTGACAAAACCGGACAACTTCCTCTGCTACTTCTCTTCTCTCTTACATCTTCTAATTGAGGTGTTACTACGTGCAATGAGAGCTTCTGTTTGAAACTCGAAGAGGGAGAAACAGAAGAACCACTAAAGGCGTCAATAAAAAGGCAGTGTTTGAACTCTTTTTTCCTCCATGCCATTTCCTCTTTTTTGGTATGAAACAAATAAATCAGGAAATTTTAGTAAAAATGGGCACTTTGATATGTTTAAACAGAAACCCATCATGTTCATATGATACTCAAAGTGTGTGTTACATGGAGGGACATTGTGGAATGTGAACTGCGGACTCCCCCGTGGTGTTAAGCTGCTTTGTCTTATTTATTTTTTTTAACAATTGAAATTTTGTTGTATTTATTTTAATCTCTGAATGTGAAAATTACTGTACGGGGTATCACTGGGGTTTATTCTTTTGAGTTTTTTTGCGATCATACTTCCATGTTGTGCTTATGCATACAGTAGAACGTGGTCCCTCACTTTTTCTAGGCAACACATTCAATCTTTCTGTTCATTTGACATGTAGAAACAATTGGCATTAGCTTGACCAACCTGTTTATCCTCACAAGTCAAGATCCCACTTGGTGAAACTGCTTATTATTGCATGCACTTTAAGGACAAATTCAGGTTGTGAAGTGAAGCATGAATCTGTCAGAGATTTTAGCTGTTTGTATATAAGTGGTCACAGCTACTTTTTGTTCACTTTTATTTTAAGCGCCACATTTGATATGATTTTTTTTTTATTTTCCACAAATGCCTTTATTTATTTTGTGCCTGAAGCAGATTTAAGTTATTGTGTTTGTTATATCTATATTTTACTGATTTAGGCCAGCACCATTTTGTTTGTCCGGACTTGTGAATCATTTAATGTTCACTAATCTTGTAAAAGGAAAAATGGTGAGAATTGTGCTGTATAATTTTTGATATGAATATTTGTACATGAGAACATAGCTAGAATATACAGAGACACAGGTCTATTACTGATAACAGAGCCTAAAGAGAAAAGATTTCTGCTTCTTTTTTTTATAATATTGACAAATGGTCATACAGTAGTTCAATATATTGCTAAGTCAAACTACTAGACTTACAGATTGTATAAATGCTGGTGAATGGAACCACACACTTCTTACAATATCCGTGTGAGGATCTGTAAACGTCACACGGCGCAGGTACTGGGTCGCATTTGGAGTCATTTGTGTTCGGGGACAAGATTTTCCAGACATTTTTCACCGTGTTCATTACGATCGCTGACCAGGTTGCACAATTATTCCATTCACGGTGAATGGAAAAAAGGTAATTTTTTGGTGCTTAAGTTTGAGAAACCACCTTTAGCCTTGTAGTTTTTTGTCAGAGAGAACAGTTTGAGTTTCACAAAACGCGAGCATTTTGCAACCCTCCTTCTGAGTCAAAACTCTACTGAAGACCCATGACCTTTTTGGAGTGCCCCAGGCAGCGAATCACTCTAAAATAATTAGCTAAATGTGCGAAAAAAATAAACTATTTTTGATCATTTTTGAAGTATTTAAAGTGGAAGTCTTGATGCAACCCTGTACTGTTTAACAGACGTCTTTTTCTTATTTTTTCACGCCATAATGGGTCTAATTCCTCAAACATTACAAAGTAATTCCAAAAGATGAATCTAACAATCAGTTTCTGATGGCAATAGAATCTAAACGCTCTTATTTTACACGTTGGGAGCTAAATGAAGAGTTCTGAACTTCCATTTGGTTTCTCAGACTTCTCCACGTTCATGAACTTTCTGAAATTGGATGAAAACGTTTCTCACATGCAGTAAGGCCCTTTCCTCTGGTTTCATCTTACTGAAGAAGCTTTGTGGACCAATGGTTGCATTAAAAATGTGCTGATAGGGTGCTTGTTTACCCGAGAGCTTCAGAACAACAAACCTTAAGATTTGTGTAATTTTAGGTTACTAGAAAGATGTATTTAGTTAGAATATAAAGGGGACTTTCCTAAAGAATTTTATTCACCATTTCCTGTGCAGTTCAAAGACAAAATAAAAAAAAGGTTTTGTTGAAAAAAGAAAAGTTTCAACATCCTGCCTCTTGTGACAGTGCAATTCTTCGTATGTGCGGTTGAATTTCTTTGCAGTGCCCCTTTTGTGGCGTACTTCACTTTTTTTTCCCCTTTGGTGGGAAACAAACACTGTGACCTACATTGTGTGATTTGCTGTTTTCTATAATTCAGAACGCAGGCCAGAAATAAGACGTGAAAACCAGTTACCTGAAATGGGAATGAGAGGAAACTCGGGCTGCAGAGGGCCCTTTGTTTTCTTTTATATCAAAGAGAACGTGCTAAGTTTGACTTGCACGGCTTATTTTGGTGTTTTTGCACTCTATATTGCTGTCAGGAATCCCATTGTAGTTTCATTGAACTGGCAACATCTGCAGCAGCTGCTTGCCTCACCACAACCCCACTTTTATCCCGTATGGGGCACCTGGAAAGCCCCAAGACTGGCAGAGAGGTGTTTAGCCTTTACCTGAAGCGGCGCTGAATGCTGGTTTGTGGTGAATCGAGTTCCCCCCTCATCTTTTCTCAGGTAGTCAGTGGTTTGGCATCAATGCAGCATTTATTGTTTAGAAACTAAGATGCAAATTTCACCTAAAAGTCTGGGGGTCATGTCAGATTACAAGTCCTTTCACTTTCTGCAATACGTGAACCTGCAGCTTCCAGTCACAGCAAAGATGTCTGAACTCTAAATGTCCATATAATTAGACATCCATCCATCCATTATATTTACCCAACTCATCTAGTCTTACAGATATCAAGCTCAAGTCTGGTGTGGTAGTAGCTGAGAGTCATTCCCAGCATGAACTGATCAAGCAACATTCATTAACATAACCTTGTCTTTAACTATCGGAGTCAACTCTTTATTTGAAAACATCTCGTATCATGACACTTACAGAAAACAATCAATGGGCATATATTTACAACTGATTAAATTTTGGAGTCATCACAAATCAAGATGGCCACCACAGCTAGTTGATTTGACAAAACACAAAAGCTATAGCTCCGTCAAATTTACAGCTATTAGGCCAAAAAATGGTGTGGGAGTAGCTGAGTATGGGGTGCCGTTTGTAAAGTTACAGTCAAAAATTAACAGCAATATTTTGGTTTATTTAGCCTTTCATGAAATAATTTGTTTTTCCCAAAGTCACATTTTCACCATGTCATTCATACAATTATAAATGTCATAGTTCCAAACTAAATATTTAATTTACAAGTTAAATATTTATTTAACAAACTAAATACTTAACTTGCAAGTTAAATATTTAGTTAGCAAGCTAAATATTTAGTTCCACACTAAATATTTAGTTTCCAAGTTAAATGCTTATGTCCAAGATAAATGCTTAATTTACAAACTAAATATTTAACTTGCAAGTTAAATATTTAGTTACGGAACTAAAAAAAATAGATGTAAATTAAATGTTAAATTTCCAAGCTAATTATTTATTTTCAAAACTAAACATTTAATTTCCAAACTAAATATTTATTGTCCAAGCTAATTAATTAATTTCCAAACTAAACATTTAATTTCTAAGTTAAACGTTTAATTCCTAAACTAAATATTTAATTTGCTAACTAAGTATTTAGCTCGGACCTAAATATTTATTTCCCAAACTATACATTTAATTTCCAAAATATTTTTTTAATTTGCTAACTAAATATTTAACGTGCAAGTTAAATATTTAATTTGTTAGCTTGGTCATAAACATTTAGTTTGTAAACTAAATATTTAGTGTGGAACTAGTTTTACTAATATTTAGCTTGCTAACTAAATATTTAGCTTGCAAGTTAAGTATTTAGTTTGTAAACTAAATATTTAGCTTGTAAATTAAATATTTAGTTTTGAACTATGACATTTATAGATGTATGAATAACATGGTGAAAATGACTTTGAAAAAAAAATTTTTTTTTCTTATGAAAAGCTAAATAAACCAAAATATTACTTTTAATTTTTGAGTGTGTAACTTTACAAATGGCACCTCATAGATGAGCATCGTCCACAACAGAAACTTTAAGCACTTGATGCAGTGCAATATTTTACTTGATACAATGGCATGTCATTGGTGCCAACGCTGTCCGTCTGTTAGCAAAATATCTCTTGAACCACTTGATGGATTTTAGGGAAACTCTCAGAAGGTAATCACTGCATGTACATCAACAACTCTTTAACATTGGAAGTCGACCCAATTCAAGATGGCTGCCACAGCTCATTGATTTTAGCCAACACAAAGATGGTTGTAACTGTGAATTTTCAAGCTACCGAGATAGATTTTGTGTGGTAGTAGTTGGAAGTACTCCCCATGAGTGCAAACACATTTTGCAAGATCTTAGAATGTTACATTTGAGTTCATTAACAAAGTTTGACCAAAACATTGCAACTTTAGGTTGTAGAGATGCATTCCTTCAAAAAATGCTTGACCTTTGATTTTTTTATTTATTTATTTCTTAATCAAAAAAATTGGAGGAAGTAATTCTCCATTGTGTCACGATGAACTCACCTCCTGGTCTGAGCCCGGCCTCTCCGACGCTGCAGCTCATCTTCTGACACAAACATCACATGCATTGGCTACGCAGACCCACTTCTTTACGTAGTTGTAAAAGTTTCAGATTGTGAAATGCATTTCCTGTGAACTCACTGGCTTCCTGTGTAAATATTAACATGAAAATATTTAAATAATAAAAAAACCCAGATGAGGTCAAAAGGGTCGGTCAAACAAAATTCAGCTGAAATGTTCACCGACACTTAAAGAAGAAATAGCAGTCGAGGGAATTTTAATACAAACGCCCTTCCTCAAAAGACAACATCTGCTCGTGTCATATTATCGCCACATGAGTCATCTTTCACTTTAGTTTTTAATATTTTTCTAATACAGTCATCAAAGGATCAGAACTTGTCAGTAAATGACCACTAAAGCTTTTAAAGATGCACAAAAATGAGCCTCATTTTCTGTTGTCTGAGCTCAGAGGAATTCAGATGCTTCTAAAGGTTCATTAATATGAAATTAAAGGTGATGCATTTCTTGAAGGGATGCATATCACCCGCTGCTTTTCATGCAGAGTTTTAGATTAAGATAATTTTATTGTGAGACAGGATTAAGTCTCATAAATGACCTGATGAGAGTCCGTTAAAGTAACGTGTAGTGCTCACAGTATGTGCTAAGGATGATGCTCAGCTCCCACCACA
>NC_056515.1:29095384-29122139 GCF_014905685.2 Nematolebias whitei | reverse complement strand
GTAGTGCTCACAGTATGTGCTAAGGATGATGCTCAGCTCCCACCACATCAAAGTTTAGCTTAATATCTGTTCAAATGGCTGAGTTATAGCTCATAACTCACACCTGGCTGTGTCGGCCATCTTGAATTGTGTTGACTCTGAGTGCAATTTGTTGTAAAAGTACATGCACTGATTGAAAGTTTATTTAAAGCCAATTATTTTTTGTTAACAGACAAAGTTTAATTCTATTGCTAACAGCAAAGTTCTACAAACGGAGTGGTTGATGAGATATTTTACTAACAGTATGAACAACTCACAGTTTCACGCTGCTTTTTGTCTTCGGCGGCGCGCGAAAACGAACATGAGAAATATTTCTGTAAAAAAAAAAATTTAAGCTTGCTTTTACATCTTCCAATTAAATTCTCATTTTCTTGCTTTTGCTCTGTAGAGGGAGCTGGAAATCCTCTTGTCTTGAGCAACCTTTGCTTTGGAGCTCCCTCTGCAGCAAAAGTGAGAAGGTGTGAAAAAGAAAGGATTATTTTTTGCATCAAAAACCAGTTTGACCACAGCCCTAAACTGCTCCTGTGGATGTCTGACATGCATTTCTTCTGAAGTGATGTACATTTAAGATTGGTGTGCGTTTTCGATGCAAAACACAAGTTATGCTTTAATGTTTGCACCACCTGTCATGTGTCCAGTGGTAGGTTTACGCCCCAACATGTCTGAGCAGAAAGGTGACTTCAGTGATAAAAAAAAAAAAGATGCACATCTTGAAGAGAGGAGAAGAAATTCAGGGAAATTTGGTTGCATCACAGAGCACGTCATTTCCTCCCTATGACAAATATGTGGTTTCTGTTTTTTAAAGAAGTTTTAAAGGAGCGTGATTATGACAAGTCCACACAATTTGACTGTGAGAAGCAGAGGAGAATGAATGGTCATGTAAAGAAAATGCATTTTCAACAATTTCTGGAAACAGCAGCAAGTAAGTCTCATTGCAATTATTGAAGTACATCTTTGAAAAGAGCATGAACTATTCCTGTATTTTTCTTTATTTAGTACTGTTGTAGATTATTTTTAGGGACTTTAGGGAAACTAAATGAAGTTTGTAGTTTCCTGCATGAGTGAAGCAGCTTGTTTAATGTTAATTGAATTTGAGCATAGTGTAATTAAATTAAATTATAAAACACCACCAGGTAGCCTTTTGGTCCCCTAGTCTGCGCGCTTTGTATGAGGAAGAGGTCGCTTTGGCTGGTTTTGTTGCACTTTTGGTTTTGAGAATGAACTTCTCTCTAACATGAGGTATTACCGTTACTGACCATTTCTGGTTTCTTCAGCGTTACTCTACTTCCTGCTGCTTCTGCCTGCTAATTCAACAAGAGGTGTGGCGGCAAGCCGAAACCATCATTGCGGGAAGGATCTGCAACCGACTATGAAGCTCACCAAACTCATCCAAAAGAAAACTGCTAATCTAACCAAAGAA
This sequence comes from Nematolebias whitei, assembly GCF_014905685.2. Classification (NCBI taxonomy): domain Eukaryota; kingdom Metazoa; phylum Chordata; class Actinopteri; order Cyprinodontiformes; family Rivulidae; genus Nematolebias; species Nematolebias whitei. The sequence continues at coordinate 29,120,680 of NC_056515.1, read as the reverse complement.
TATGTGAGTAGACCCATAAAACTGCCTGAACTCTTATGCGTTTGCCTAATATTTCACACATACAAAGAAAAGCACTCCAATATTTGAACTGAACAGTGTCGATCTTTTTGCAGATAGCTTCTCAAGGCGATGGTTTCCAGCAAGATTTCTGCAAGGCTTCAATGAGCGGCATCCCTGACCCCAACATCTCCGGGCTGGAGCCCTCAGAGAGGATAGCGAGCATCCACACACAACTCCAAGCCTTCCTCCCTCATTTGAAGCAAGTGCAGGAGCAGCAAGGAAACTTACAACCCCCCAAGAGCCAGCTTGTGGATCAGCTCGGCAGGGTTACAAAACAAAGTGGGATGCTAGCTAATCGTGTGGAGGCTTTTTATAAAAGCCTCTTCCCAAACCGGCCGCTACCAGATCCATCAGGTGGACCGACAACACTACCCTCACCGCAAAACGTCTTCCAGCAGAAGGTCTACGGCTGCGTGGTCCTGACCACCTACAAGAAGCTCCTGTCGAACATTCTGAACGAGCGAAAGACTCTGAAAAGCAAAGTCTGCAGAACGAGAAAGCAAACGAATGCAATGAACTTCTATAGATGACCTGAGGCTGGCCTTAGGCTGCACGTTCCTGCAGCACTTTACACATTCAGCTGATGAAAGACTTAAAGAGAAAAATGTATGAAGGTGGCAGGTACATCACTATTATGGAGCGTATTTATGATATTTATTATTTATTTCCTTGAGTGTTTCTAGTAGGAGAGAGGTCGTCTTCATGCAAGTTATTCAGTTTGTGTTTTCTCAGGTTCTTTGACGTGATTTGAAATTTCCTTCGTTGTATTGCGTCCGGTTGCATTAAAGAGAATCTGGAAGGAAACATGCAACACGGTCTTATGCGTTTGTTGCGCCCTGATGAAATAAAGACACGGTCATGCAACTTTTCACAAGTCTTTTATTTTTAACAAGCTTAAGAAATGTATCATGTGCTGTTTTCCACACCGAATCCTTCCATCAAGAGAGAAATCAGGAAGCTGCTGAGACGCTGACTGTGTGATATCAACTCTGAGTGACGCATGCGTTCAACACCCAGCTGCATCAGATTGGAAAGATTTCCTGTCTGGTCAGTCACAAGGTGTGTGTGTGTGTGTGTGTGTGTTTGTGTAGGGGTCAGATAACCGTAAAATATAGTTTGAACACCTGCATCGTTATATAGATGGACACAGTAGGGTGGGAAAAATGGAAATTCACTTGACATCCTCGATGTAGAGTTATCTGGCCACAGACAAACCATGAAGCCATGTCAGCAATATATAACGAGAGATTTCCACTGAAATGAAGCAATTTTAGTCAAACTTTCCTCACATCACAAGCCTTCAGGAAACTAGAAGTAGATGGGGGATTTATTCTAGGTCATGATTCAAGTTCCCTGTTTAGAACGTTGTTTTATTTAAAGCTCCAACGCAGAGGGCACATTAGGGCAACAGCTATTTTGTCTGGATTATTGTTTTAAATCAAACTTTAGAAATGAAGTTAGTTTTCAGTGTAAAACACCTGATTTATTTATTTGTTTATTTTAGATTAAAGCACCATACAACATTGATTCAGTTCATTTAAGTTTGGCTTTCTCCTCAGGTCTCACATTTCAATCCACTTAAGGTCTGGACTTTGACAATTACAGAATCACAATTCTCCTTTTCTGATCTGTTGTGTTTGGGTCCAGTTATTGTGTTTAGTCCAATCTTCAGCTGTAAGCGATGGTCACAGTTGTCTCTATACGAGTTCATGGCTGTAACTGCGAGATGCACAGGTCCCATGGCTGCAAATCATCACCCTTCCACCACCGTGCTTGACAGTTTATGCAAGGTATTTGACCCGATACGCTCTGGTTTTTGCAAAACATGTTGCTGTACATTATTACCAAACATCTCTACTTTTAACATATTAAGTATATTTGATCCCCAAGTTAGACTGACAAGACACGGATGTAAAAAACAAGAAAGAAAAAAAGTGATTTATTTACAATAGTGCAGGGAATGCTCTGGAAAGTTCTGGGCTGGAAGGGAAAAGAGGACAAGGCGAGTATGGATAGATTTGCCTTCTTGAAAAATAGAAACTGTACATGATAATTTCTTACTTCTGGTTAGTTTTACAGGTTGTGCTGGAGAGGAGGGAGAAATGTGATCGAAAAGGGATGAGTATTGTTGGTGAGGGGGAGAGGTTGAAGGAGCTCGGTAGTTTTTGATCCAGTTACAGGGCAAGGTCACAAGGAGCAAGGACATCTCAGAAGACTTCAGAGGAGCAGGACTTTAACGGACACAGGACACTCACAAGGTTAGTCAAAGTTTTGTTTCACAAGGAATAGGTTTTTACCATCATGTAAGTTACCTGAAGGTATCATGTCCAGCCTCAAACAAATGTCTGACCAGAGTTTAAGTACTCAACAAAGCAGTCTTCCAAATCAGGTGCAGGTGTGGAATGGTGGAGGATTGCAATGCTCAGCAGCTGTGAGGAAAGTGGTTATCAGGACAGTTAAAATAACTACGTTTAGAGAAAGAAGTAGAAGGAGGAACAATCACACCGGGACTCGGGAGAGAGCGGAGTGGTGACGTGGCTCGAAAAACAAACAAACAAATATATAGAAACATATCGCATTTGGAAAAGGCGGATTTGGGCATAAACTGGTATGTGAATGGTTCGGATGGAGGTGGAGATGGGAGGTGAGGAGGACATGGATTTTGAGGGGTGGACACCAGTGGGGAGAGGGAAAGGGAGAGGATGTGGAAGAAATAAAATAGATGAAGGAAAGGGAATAAGTGATACTCAAGGTAGTAAACGAGAACTGGAAGGGAGTAGTTCAGAAGAAGAAAGGACAGTTAGAAGGAAAGTTGTGAGGGAGGAATTTAAAATGATATTAAAACTTAAGAATGAAGAAGAACAAGATAACATCAGCCCCATTGTGGTGTCAAGAGAAATAAAAAAGAAAATTGGAGATGTTGAAATGGTAAAGATTTTGAGAGATGGAAACCTATTAGTAGTTTGTAAAAATGAAGAACAAAAGAATAAGGCTTTAAATGTGGATAATATTTGCAAAAAAAACTGTGTTGGAGAAGAAAATCATGGGAGAAAACAAAAAAATTAGAGGAGTGATTTATGGAATCCCTCTGGAAGAAGATCTTGATAAAATTAAGAGAAGTATTGTAGGTGGAAAAGTGAATACTTTGAAAAGATTATCAAAAACAATGAATGGAGAAAAAGTAGGAAGTTTGTCAATTCTCATTGAATTTGAAGGAATGGAGTTGCCAAAAAACATCAAAATAGGATATATTAATTTTCAGGTCAGACCCTATATCCCTCCACCACTCCGGTGTTTCAAATGCCAAAGGTATGGACACATAGCAGCAGTATGTAAAGGGAAACAGAGATGTCCAAAATGTGGTGAAGACCACAGATTTGAAGAATGTAAAGAAGAAGCACAAGAAAAATGTTGTAACTGTGGAGGGAAACATAGAGTTACGTATGGAGGATGTGAAGTAAGGAAGAAGGCAAAAGAAATCGTGCAGGTTAAAATGACTAAAAACATAAGCTATGCAGAAGCAGTTCAAAACGTGAAGGAACAGAAAACGAGAGAGATTGAACAAACAACGAGTCAAATTCTACAGCAAAGCAAAGCACAGTCCGAAGAAAATATTACAATATCAGTAGAAAAACTAATACTATTCGTAGCATATGTTATCAACTGCACTGACCAAGCCAAGCACAAAACTGAGAAGATCAAAATAATAGTGAGAGGAGCTGAAAAGTTCTTGGGGTTTAAAGAAGGATCATGGGAGAACATAAACAAAAAGTTGGAGGTAAATGGGAGACCAGGACCAGAAGGTGAAAATAGTACATGTTAATATTACAATGGAATGCAAGAAGTTTAATTGCTAACGGACAGGAACTTAAAGGTTATATTGACAGTCTTGAAGAACAACCAGAAATTATTTGTGTTCAGGAAACATGGTTAAAAACAACATTAGATTTTGTGATTAAAGGATATGATAGTGTAAGAAGAGATCGACAGGAGGGAAGTGGAGGAGGATGTGGAATATTTATAAAGCAAGTGATACAATATCAGGTTTTAGGGAAAGGGAAAGAACTATAAGAACAGGGATGGAATCCGTTATTGATTTAACAATTGTCTCAAATGTTTTAGCTGGTATTTGTGAGTGGTTCATTGATAAAAATTCAACAATAGGTAGTGATCACTATCCCATTACAATAAGAGTAGGATTAACTTTAAATAATAAGAATATAAAACTCGGAAAGAAATTTAACTTTAATAAGGCAGATTGGATTAAATTTAGATATTTAGAGTCAAATAAACTTAGAAAATGTAGATATGAGAATGGATATAAATGATGTAAACTTAAACATTTGTAAGATAATAATAGAAGCAGCAGATCATTCAATAAAGAAAGGAGAGCGTAAAAATGATAAGAAAATGGTACCATGGTGAACAAATGAATGTAAAGAAGCAATAAAGTTAAGAAATAAAGCATTTAAGGTACTAAAAGGTAATCCAATTTATAATAATTTAATTGATTATAAAAGAAAACAAGCAATGGTAAGGAGAACTATTAAGAATGCAAAAAGAGAATATTGGAGAAATTTTTGTAGTACAATAAGGAAAGAAACAAAAATTGGAAAAATTTGGAAAATAATTAAAAGAATGAATGGCATAAAGAGAGAGTTTGAATATCCCATATTAAAAATAGATAATACAAATATAATAAGAGATGAAGATAAAATTGAAATATTGGCAAGAACATTTAGTAAGATTCATAGTTCAAATAATATTAGTGAAGAGGGAGGAAAAGGAAGAGAAAATACAAAACTTAAATATAAAGATTTATTACAGAGTGTTGAAGAAACAAATAATTTGTTGAATGCTGAGTTTACAAAAGCCGAATTGAATTATGCACTTAAAAATACAAAAAATACAGCACCAGGTAAAGATCAAATTTGTTATAGAATGATAAGTCAACTCAGTGAAAAATCTAAAGATATAATATTACAATTATATAATAAAATTTGGGAGGAGGGAAAATTACCGCAGAACTGGAAGGAATCAATTATAGTACCAATAGCTAAACCAGGAAAAGATAACTCAAACCCAGAAAACTACAGACCAATAGCTTTAACATCAAATCTATGTAAAATAATGGAAAAAATGATTAATAATAGACTAGTATATTATTTAAATAATAAAGGGTATATGTCTAAATATCAAAGTGGTTTCCAAAAAGGGAGGAGTACTAATGATCCAATGCTATGTCTAGAGCACGAAATTAGAAGAGCACAAGTAAATAAAGAAAGTGTAGTGGCAGTATTTTTCGATATAGAAAAAGCATATATGATGTGGGTTGAGGGATTATTAATTAAATTATACAAGTCGGGCATTAAAGGGAAAATGTTTAAATGGATTAAGGACCTTTTAACAAATAGGAAAATACAAGTTAGAATTGGTGACGTAATCTCAGGAAAATATATAGTAGAAAATGGAACTCCGCAGGGGAGTATTATTAGTCCATTATTGTTCTCAATTATGATAAATGATGTATTTAAAGATACTGGAAAAGAAATGGGTTGTTCACTTTTTGCAGATGACGGAGCTGTTTGGAAAAGAGGGAAAAACATAGTTTTTATTGTTAAAAAATTACAAGAGGTTATTATTAAAATAGAGAAATGGGCGTTGCAATGGGGATTTAAGTTTTCAGTTGAAAAAACAAAAATAATGATATTTACTCAGAAAAAAATAAACAAGGAAATAAAATTAAAATTATATAATCAAGAATTAGAGCAAGTAAAGTGTATAAAATATTTAGGGCTATGGTTTGATGAAAAATTAAAATGGAATATACATATTCAAAAAGTTGTTGATAAATGTAAGAAAATTTTAAATATTTTGAGGCGCTTGGCTGGCAGTGACTGGGGAGCAGATAGGCAATCATTAAAACAGATTTACACAGGTATGATAAGATCTAACATAGACTTTGGTTGTTTAGTTTATGGTTCAGCAGCTAAAACACATCTGGATAAATTAGACAGTATTCAGCATCAGGCATTAAGATTATGTACCGGAGCATTTAAAACCACACCAACGGCAGCAATAGAGGTAGAAATGGGAGAAATGCCGTTGGATTTAAGAAGAACAAAATTAGAAAAAAATTATTGGTTAAATTTACAAGGCAATAACCTTGAGCATCCAACTTGGGAAATTTTAAATCCATGTTGGGAAAAAAACAAGAAAGAAATGAGGAGTTTTGGGTGGACAATTGAAAATAAAATAAAAGAATTTAAAATGAATAGTTTAGAAATTAGTCAAACAACACCAACATCAATAATTCCACCTTGGATACTACCAGAAGCAAAAGTAGATATGTCAATAATGGAAAAGAAACAAGACAAATCTCACATTGTAGATAGTTATTCAGTACAATTATATTTAAACAATTATTATCAATATATTCAAATCTACACAGATGCATCAAAAATAACTGAAAAAATAGGAATAGCTTTTGTAGTACCAGAATTCAATATAAAAATAGGAAAACGAATTACAGATGGATTATCAGTATACACAGGAGAAATGTTGGCAATATTATTAGCTTTACAGTGGGTGGAAGACATAAAACCATTAAAAACAATAATATGTCAGATTCAGGCTCTGCATTATTAAGTTTAAAATATAATCATTCAGATAGTAGGACGGACATTTTATTAGAAATACTTCATACATTATTCAGAATACAAAATATGGGTTTAATAGTTATATTTGTGTGGGTTCCAGCACATATTGGATAAAATGGCAAAGAGGGCAATTCAGAATAATATTAGTTTTACAGTTAAAACAAGTAAATCAGAGGGGAAGAGTATTGTTCAACAAAAACTGATGAAAGAATGGCAAAAAAGGTGGGATGAAGGAAAAACAGGAAGATGGTTTTATAAAATTCAGAAGATTGTAGGGGGAAGAAGAAATGGAAGAAGAAATAGAAAGGAGGAAAGAGTGATAACAAGGTTGAGACTTGGACATACAGGACTTAATTATACACTTTTTAAAATCCAAAAGCATAATACTGGCAAATGTGATCACTGTGGAAAATATGAAACAATAGAACATGTAATATTAGAATGTCGTAAATATGAAAAAGAGAGAAGATATATGAGGAGAGAGATTGAAAGTATAAAGGAAAAGGTTAATTTATTAGATATTTTGAGGAAGAATTTGGGGAGTAAACATATACAAATAGTTGTTCGATTTTTAAAGAAAACAAAATTATTTCATAGAATTTGATTATAGTAGGAGTGTTTGTGAAAGCGACAGAAATAGATATAGACAAATAGCCCATCTCGAACCACACTCGATACCAGTAAGTGGCGGTAATGCTACTAACAGTTTGTTGCCAACCGCCAGTAAAACCAACAAGAAGAAGAAGAAAGAAGTAGAAGAGAGGAGGTGATACTTATGAGATTGAGGGTAGGACACACATTAATTAATGACACAATGTTCATGATGGGGAAAAGAAATAACAATAGATGCGAGGAATGTGGGGAAACAGAAAGTGTGGAACATGTATTGATGGAATGCGTTAAATATACGGAAGAAAGGGAGAGACTGAAAAGAAAAGTCAAAGATACAGGGAGAGCTTGGAGTTTAGGAGGGATTTTAGGAAATGAAGGGGAGAAGGATAAGATAAAAGATGTCAGAAAAGCGTTGGTTACATACTTGAAAAACATTAATATAAAAAGCAGAATTTAGGGACAGAGGTTATGAGTTGCACACTCTTGCTCAGTAGGTGGCGGTATGCACCTGAAAGTTGTTTGCAATCCGCCAATAAATTAAAAGAAGAAGAAGAAGAAGAAGTGGTTATCTGGAAATCTATGAATTCACAACTTTGGTCTCGTTTGTCCAAAAGATGTTGTTAGTAAACTCAATCAGAATTAACTCTACAAACTAAAATGTTAACATTTATTTTTTTTTAGAGAAAGGACAGTCTTAGAGCCCTCTCAAACAAGCCTTGTTCATTTGTTTTCTACATGTACTGTCCTGAACTTTAACTTACCGAGTTCTGTAGAGTCTGAAATGTACAACACCAAACTTTTTGTAGCTGCTGTAACAAAATCACCGCACATCCTGTAACAACACATTAGAAAACAAACCAGAAGATGTTCTCACAAAGAACTACTCACTAAAACTGTGTTTTATTTAGGCAGCCACCTATTTTATTCATCCACTTTTTCCTTTTTGTGTCAAGGGGCAGCTGGTGCCCATGTCCAGCAGTCACTGAGTGGCGAGGTACACCTTGGACAGGTTGCACGTCCATCACAGACAGCTTTGAAAAAACTGATGTAAACTGAATCATCACTCTAAAAGTTAATATTTTAAGCAGCTTATTATGATGAACCGCAGTTAAGTTCAAAACACAATATTTTTTAAAGACAAACCTAATAGATTTAAAGATTTGTTAACTTGCTGTTTTCTGGTTGATTCTGTAAGGAGCAGCATTTTTCCAGAGAGTGAAACAAACACCTGACGTGATATAAAATGATCGCCAGATAAATGTGTCGCCTTTTGTCTCCTTATAATGGCATCAATTACATCAGTGAGCCACATGAATGAGTTTTATTTTACAGAACAGAACAGGATGTAAAACATGCACACAGTTACAAAACAAGATGGTGGAATAAAGCAAATTCATGAAAAATAAGTCATGCTTGTTGAAAACCCTTACATAGTGCTATATTATTAAAAATATCTGTTGTCATTGAAGCATCAATATGTTGAAGTTTAAAATTATTTGTTTTGACCTGTAGGGGGCAGTATATTCCATTAAATACTTTCATGACGTAACCAAAATAAAATGGCATTATATAAAATAATGAAAAGTCTCACATTTCTGACGTTTAGTTCTCGTTTTTAAATAATTTCAGATGTTTTAGCTTTTCCTTGATTGTGACAGTGAAGCTCAAGATGTATGAATAAAAGGAAGACGAGGATGACAACATGCCCAGTCATTGTGGTTATAGAATTTGGTATAAAGTTCATTTACTTACTTCCCTTTTTTGACTTTCATTTTGTTTTCCCTTATTTGTTTTCCACTTTCTTAAGATAGTATGAAACTCACCATTATTGTTTGCTAACACTTTTATTTCATGGTCTGAAATAATAATAATATTAATAATAATTTGCTGCCAAGTTTGTCTTTTTCTTTGAAGCTGATGAGGAATTATTTCCATTAGTCATTCTTTTTCATCAGTATGACGACTTTACTGATTAACATCTACATCATCCGTCCAAATGGTGTTAATCATGTAGTTGGGCTTCCCTTCTAACCACCGCATTTAACTCTGATGGATAAAAATAATCATCTGGTGTGAAACTACAATAGTTTGCCACATCATCTACACAAATTTGGAGCAAACGAGTTTAGCCTTGAAGAATTTACAGTGACGTTATTTCCTTTTTAATAAGAAGTGGACCAACTGAAGTCTGGTTTGCAGGTTCTTTTATTGTGCAAATGCAGGGTGCAGAGCATGCACAAAGTTCTGACGAAAAAAAATTATGGTCTTTGCAAAACTTTGTCATTGGTCTATGAAATTTATATTAATAACATCTATTCTTCAAGCATAAATGCACATGCACCGTAGTTTATACATTAATTCAGTGATAAACATTGCTTGCAAAAGAAAAAAAAACAGTTCCTGATATTTTCATGTTGCATGTTTCCTTTAGATTTGCATAGTTGCTGGAAGTTTAGCAAGGCCTAAAGTCAATGTCAACAACAAACTACAGAAAAACAAATGTTTAGATAATAAAGGCATAGCTGCAATTTCCGAGGCTTCCTAAAAGTGATTGCATATCTTACTGTCATGCCTCACTTACACAGGGTCATCGCGTCCATGTTTAAAAAGCGAATGCTCATTTTTGATTCAATCTCAAAGCCATCCAGCAGCTGCAAAACCCAGAAAAACAAAAGAAGCAGTTTTACATTATTTAAGTCTTTTCAAATCTTTAAATCTTGTCCGATATCTAGTATAATGATTTACTAAAACACAATTTAAAGTATGGCACAATGCTAAGGGTTTCAAACATCCTTGTTGTTATTTTATGTTTTTGTAATGTGGTCTTGATCAGCAGTTCTGAATGTTTTTCCAAGTGTTTCTTTGGACTCGGCTGCTTTTTTAACTCATTTTCTATCCAGAACTTTTATTTCACTGTGACACCATATGGTTCATATGGTTATGGGTAACACCATTCTGGTATTGTTGCACCATCTTTCTGCGCAACAACGGTGGAATTGGTGATCCTCTTACCATCTTAGCTTCTGAGAGACTCTTACACGCTGAGAAGCTCTTTTTATACCCAATCATGTTGTCAATTGACCTAATTAGTGTTACTTGGTCTTCCAGCTGTTCATTATATGCTCAATTTCCTTTTTCCAGCCACTTATTGCTACTTGTCCCAACTTTTTTGGGAGTTGTTGACATTGTGAAATTTTGAATCAACATATATTTCCTTTAAAATGTTACATTTACTCAGATTAAACTTTTGATCTGTCATCTATGTTATATTATGAATAAAATATTGACATTTGCCATCTCCACATCATTGCATTCAGTTTTTATTCACAATTTGTTTAGTGTCCCAATTTTTTTGGAATCCGGTTTTTAGATCTAGGAAAAAAATATCGCTATTGGTATCGGTTATCGGCCAAATAATTTTTAACATATATGCATATTGGATATCGGCCAAAAATCTAAGATCGTGCAACCCTAAGTCAGACACTGAAAAATAGTGAAAAAGTCTATATACTTCATACTATATTTAACTCTGTGTAAACTATAATATTAAATATTTGGTCAAATTATGCATTCTGTGTACTGACCTTGAGAAAATGTTCGAATGTGATTCCTTCATAAAATTCGTCAGGTTCCTGTGTGGCAGGGAGAAAACATTTCTGAGTCAGTCCAGACAATGAATGAATTAAACTTATTTTTATTAAGAGACAGCAGGTTTGAATACCATGTGACCCACTGAAACACTGGCCACTTCCAGCATGGCTGCGTCAGCAATGCTTTTGGCCGTTTCCTTCCCCAGAGCTCCACTGCGAGACAAAAGCTCCTCCACCACCTGGATGGATGTGAACAACAACTGAACTAAAACGCTTTAAGGGTTTAAAGGCTTAAATCACAGATTTCCTAAAAATGATTAATGGGACAGAGCCTCTGAGCTGCAAAATATTTATGTTTTAAAAACATGAACGCTTTGTCTTTTCCAAGCTCACATGTCTGTACTCTTCAAGCGTTATGGTCCCATCGTTGTCTGTGTCGTGCATGTTGAATAAAACTGCAGGAACACACACAGATTTCCCGTTAAGGACAGTTGTTCAGCCACAGATAACATGAAACGTGTTCATGGAATTGATTTTGAGACACACATCGGAGTTTGTCTCTCCGGACGTTCTCCCTCTGTTCCTCGGTCACGCGCTGGGACGGAGGCCTGAAATGAGACATGACCACCAGGAACGCCTCAAAGCCGATCTCATCAACTCTGCCCGCTCCACCTTCGGTGAAGTTTCTGCATAAACACACAGAAAAGACACCACAGTGAAAACATGCACTGCTGACTTCTGTAAAGTTTTTCCCCTAAAAGTTCACATGACTGTTTTGGGTGTTCTTTATTTTTTATGGCTATTATTCAAATTTCTTGACTTGTTTTGTTTAAATATAAAAATAAATTATTTCCATGTGCATCAAAACTTTTCAATTTCTGAAATTTACAATAAACTTAAACATGTAGAATGAAGAACAACTGTTGGACACGTTTGGAACTGCGCGCATGGTGGAACATAATACACGACTTACCACTGAATACTAATAATGTCATAATAATGGATGATTTCAATATTCATGTAAATGTTGAAAGTGATATCTTAAGCATAACCTTAATTTAATAGTCAATTGGTTTTACCCAACATGTCCACAAACCTACTCATTCTCATCATCACACTCTTGATCTGGTTCTGACATATGGGAAATGGAGATTCAGTGCAAGCTGCTGGCTTCCTTGAGATGACTTCTGCTGTGACTTGGCACTATATAAATAATCTGAATTGAATTGAATTAATAAAGACTTTTAATTAATCATTATAGAGTTGTGTTTTGTGAGTTAATAGATGATGTCCAACTTAATTAGAAACTAAAAGATCACATGTTTATGATTCAAAAGTCACACAAGTCTAAGTCAAAGTTCACTCAAATATTTAATTTTACTACAGATATTTGTGTTGTCAGTTCTCATAAGAATGCCTTGCTTAAAAACAGACAATCTTCAAGGATAGTTTGATTTCTCCAGACTCACTGGCCTCAAAAATACCAAATTAATATGGACATGTTCAGAAAATGTGTAGACCCCATAATAGGTTCAACCTTCTGTAAATCGAGAGGAGCATTTTAGCATCTTCAGTGTTTTTGCTTCATTAACAATTTTTTAATCAAGTTACCCAAGAACATTCCATTACAAAAGCTGGATTTTGAACTCCAAATTCTGGTCCCTAATACCCAGACAGATGTGAACATTTTTTTTTTATCCAACCACAGCACAGATCAGTGCCCCCTCTCTACTTTGCTTAATCCTAAATGACATCTAGCCCAGAAAACATGACAATTGACAGTCTTTTTCAAAAGTTCTCCTTGGTAAGCTTAAGATTTCTATAAAACAGTGTCCGTTTGTGATGCAAACAGTTCAGAAATGCAATCAGTGCTCCTCATCAGCATCTGATTTGTTGTCTCAATAAACCAATAGACTTTTGGTTGCATTAAAAATTTCCAAACAAAGCCATGAGTATTTGTTATTTCAGAGTTATAGATAAAAAAGGGATTGACTACATTACCTTTTATCAAAGAAAGCCTCTATGATTTGTGCCCGGATCGGATTGCATGCTAGATCTGGGATCTCGTTGAAATGATGTCTCCTGCAAAGGGAAAAATACTTATATGTACATTGTGATGATATATGAGATACTAACTGTCACATTGTTATATGAGCAGAAATGAAGCCTGTTCAGTGGGTTAGAGTTCAACTGTAATGCTGATTTCCTTTAAATATTCTTTGTACAACAAGAAATGAAACAGAACACCTGCCACAGATTTTATTTCACACCTTTTAGTGGTTAAAAAATCTAAAAGGTTCAGCTTACCGTAAAATATCTTCATTGTGACTCAGCTGTTTGAATCTTTTGTGCAGGACTCCAATCTGCTCAAAAGAAACTAACAGGGAAAATGTCAAATAGAACAATACTTAATGGTATAAACTTGCAAAAAGTTAAATAAAATCAAGCCAAGTTGCATTAGATCACAGTCATGGGGGAACAAAAGTCTAACCTCAAGACACACCAGAACACACAACAGATTCTCTCATGTCATTTATTAAACAACACACACAGGTGTGCGTTAACACAGTGCCAAGATGGAAAGACATCAGCAATAACCACAGAGAAGCAAATATTGCTGCTTATCAAACTGGGAAGAGTTAAACACTTCCAAACTATTCAGAGTCCATTATTCTGTAGTCAGATTGCAATGTAAAATGTTAAATGTTCATGAGTGTCAATACGTACGGCTGGATTAAAAGGACAAAGTCTCTTTTAGTTTACACAGAACATGGCAGCACCATAAATCTGCATCTGAATGAACCACAAGATTTCTGCAACAATGTCCTATGAACAGATGTGGCTAAAGTAGAGATGTTTACCCACAATGCACAGCATCATGTTTGGTAAATACCAAAGTCAGAATATCAGCACCTCAAAACAGTTTTAATGCACAAGACCATTTAGGCCAGTTTTGCAGCAGCAGGACCTCGGCAACTCACAGTTATTGAGTCAATCATGAACTATCTGTAGACAAAATGTTTCTAGAGTTGAATATGAAGCTGTCTGTCCAACAAGCTGAAGCTCAAACTAAACTGTATCATGATGCAACAAGACAATGACCCTAAACACAGCAGCAAATCTAATGAATGTCTAAAATAAAAAGAACCAAAGTGTTGCAACCACTCAAAAGTACAGACCTCAGCTCGACTGAAATGTTCCAGAAACCTGAACAAAACGAAGCAATGTTGAAAAAATGGTGGGTCAAAATTGAATAATAATTTTAAAAAATAATAATTGTACTTCATTTTTATTCAACAAATAATAACAGTGGAATTTGTTGTGTGTTTTTGTACACCTGAGGTTAAATTTGAACAATTTTAGAAGCTGATGAAGACCAGAACATTTGTATCCTGTCCTGATAACTAAACACTTAAAAAATGAAGGTGGAAGGTGTCGACCTTTGGAGGGTGGATGTTTTTTTTTTAATTCCTGTGACTAACTTTAGTGAAGGTTTTCATGGCAGTGAATTTGTTTATTCATATCATATGCAAAGCTCTTTAGTTTCTGTGTCTACCACACTCAACTCATCTGAGGCTACAGGTTGTCAGAGCAAAACTATAAGGTCACATAAATAATAAAGCACCAATAAACATCTATTATTAACAACACACCTCTTCAAAGAGGAGGTACAGTTACACTTCCCTTAACTTTCACAGTAAATTATTTATAGCCACTGCGCCAAACAGACTGATTTATAGTCTGCATGGGTTTAGTTGCTCCTTAAAGACACAGTGACCTGTTTTTTTTTTTTGTTTTGTTTTAATAAGTAAAAACAGCTTTCTTCAAATATATTCCTTAATTACAGTTTGAATTAAATGTTATTTTTATTGCAAGTAGCTTTTGTAAACATGCTTTATCCTTATTTTAAATCCAAAACCACCAATAATGAGTACTTACAGCCAGTTTTTTCCACAAGATCAATATATTCTGGGCGTCCCTGAGAGGACTGTAGTGCTCCCATAGCTGCCAAAAAAGCCTCCTGTCTGAGTTTTGAAGAGACTAAAAAGAGCTGTGCTCCACAGAGGATCATGTTTCAGAATAATCCATGTCCGCACGACTTTTTGTTGTGTTAGAGTGTGCAGCTCGCACCTGTTTTCCTCCTCATCCTCTCTGCTCAAAGAGCAGGCCACTTCCGCAACAACCAGCCTGACGACACGTTTCAACATACAGGATGACACTTTATTCCTTTAGGGTTTTAGTCACAGCCTGCAACAGCTCACTGAGACTTGTTGCTTTAGTATATGTGAAGTGGAAAAACACACAGGCAGAAGGTTCTCAAGATTCAGTGTAACATGTGGTAATTACTGGATTAATTTCTACAAGTTTGATCATATAAGTCATCTGTTGTGTCTTTTAATCTATTGTAAGCCCTTAGGATATCCAAGATCACTTGGAGTGTTAAGAATAGGAATACAAGACATATCAAGTACAAATTTAATCAATAAATGCATGAAAAGGATAATTTTTTTTCATTTAATGTAGCCATGAATACATAGTTGCACAAATGATTATTAAGAACTTTTGGTTATGTTCTGTATATTTGCATGAATTAATTGTTTTGGTTTAATTTCAGCCCTATTTTGCTCCCGTTAGCTCACAAGTTCTCAAAACTCATCCATACCAAAAGCTATAACAGAAACATTTTTAGATTTTTTAAAATTATATTACCACATATTTTTCAACACAAATAAAATACATGCTGTCAATTATTGTAATTATTTTATTAGATATGTAAGGAGACTCCTTTGCCTAAAGGTAGGTCTGCATCTGACTGGAGGTACCTGATTGTTAGATGTATTATGAAAACGTTTATAACAAATGTTAAAACTCAACATTAAAGTAAATGTAATTTGTCTTGTTGCACCTTCTACCTACTGACTTCTTGCAACTGAAAGTAAGCTGAGGTGTTTGTGAAAGTTTGAATTCAGAACCGAATACCCTGCTTCTATTAAAAAAATTGTATCGCAAATGCATCAACTTTGAGCTCCCTGCAGTGCTGACAGCTTCAGATGACAAAAAACAAACAAACACTTTAATCACTTGCAGCATTTAAATGAAACTGACAGAGAATTTAATGTTCCTCTAATTATAAAGTGCATAAAACCTTGAATTGCTGCTGCACTGGTTAAACCCATCTAACCTCTGATGCAATAAACCACCATTCAGTTAACTGTTGGCAGCAGGTTTTGGCTCTGTTTGAGTCACATAAGAGATTATTTCTCAGATTAAACCTATAGAAAAAAATTGTTTGGGTTTTTTGTTGATAGGGTTTATGAAGAAATTATTGTGAGTGATGATGGCTGATAAACTCAACTGCAGACCACTAAGTAAAAAAAAAAAAAACATTTTATTTTGATCAGACTTAGGCAGATCTGCACAGACAGAGTTAAAAAAAACTGGAAAGTAACAGAAAAAAAACAGTCTTGACATGAGTACACAACTAACTCAGACAAAAGATCAAATGAGGGAAAATCCTAATCCAAAACTTAAAATCAACAATCTGGTCCAACATAAAATGAACAAAATGTATTTAAACCTTGAGACTATGACAGAAACTGTCATTAAAAAAATTGTTAAAATTTGGCATTTATGATCATGTTTCACAAAATATCCTCTTACAACACCAACAAAATCTATTTATAATTTAAATATCAGTTTTAAAAAGTGTAAAACAAAACACATGTATTTATTGCAAAACAAAAATGAAGGGAAAAAGGCACGTTTTGAATAAAAGCTTGCAGTATTAAAATATACCACATGGGGGCAGCAGCAACAAAGGAACAAAATATGGTTATCATAATAAAACAAAATGATCTTTGATGGGGAGTTTGTTTCCATCTGTGAAATGATAAATATACAGTACTGATGTGTGTGTGTGTTAGTGTGCACGTGCACGCACGCATTTGTTTACGTTACATTTGGAGACTTGAAAAAGCTTACAAGTTTGTCTCTAAACCATTCTGAAAGTGGTGTCCCCTAAGGTGGGTGGTTGAAATATGCGCCCCCAATGTGGACGTAAGCAAGTTATGTGTATGTGTATGTGCATGTGCATGTGCATGTGTGTGTGTGTGTGTGTTTACTCTCAGCAGCTCATCGAGTAACATTTATGGGTCCATTACTTCTTGTTCACGCCACATCAGTTGAGTTGAATGCCTTGGTAATCACAGAGGAATCATTTTTCCGCACGGTGCCTGTATCCCATCCCTAACAGTGTTTTTTTTTTCTGTTTATAAAATTGCCGTGCTGCTTCATTTGTACCTGTTGCATCCTCTCTTCACATTCAGTCTCTGTCTTTTCTGAGGGTGACTCAACAGGCATCTTATGGACGATAGCAGCTCAAATTGAACTCATTAAAATTCTTCCTCCATGTTCTGCATTTATTTCACAAGACGCCATTGGACACCAGTCTTTTGCATCCTTAATGACAGTGATGCCAAATGAAGGCTCTTGTATGAATTATTCCTTTATTCCATCTTTTCATTTATCCAGGTCACTCTAACAGACCCACTGAGGCCGCCCGCCTTTCTTTCAGACCCCAATCTATCATTCTTAATGTGGTCACACAGTAGGACATTGTTAGATCCTGAGCTTTTAAGTCCTGCTACTTAATTATTGAGTTAATGAAAGTTGAGAAAAGAACATTTAAAAACTGGTTATTCACCAGAGCTGTATACGCTGTTAGTTTCGGCCAAACCCTTCTTTTCAACATATAGTACTATAATAACAACTCATAAACCAACATGCCCCATCATTCTGACATACTGTTTCCCAGTTCTTTCATTGGATCACTCATCAAGCTGAGTAAAGCTACTCTGAATATGCTAACTCTATAAGCAGAAATAGACGTGGCCAAATTACTCCTAGAATTTCAAAAATATGTGTGCTCTAAAATCTGTGCAACACATTTTCATTTCAGGCTGTTCTGGTTGTAGAGGTGTTTATTCTTTTTATGTTAATAAAACACAATCATCTGTGGATTATTGCTGTTTGCATATATTTATGTTTAACCAGAAAAGAGTTGCATGGACCAAAAACTTCAATTAAATGTAAATAAAAGACATATAATGCAGGAAAAATATAATCTAATTATAAAATATACAGCACAAACCTTCAAGTGCTTTGCACAAAAATTACAGCATTTGTGCAGTTTGTTGGTTATTCAAATGACTTCAAAAGAAATCTTAAGGTTTATCCTTGAGAGTAGATAAAGATTTAAAGTTACAAAAGTAGAGTTCCTCAAAATGGGGGCTCTATGGAGAACGTCCAACCCAGAGTTGCAAACAGGAACCAGGATCTGACTTGTCAGGAAGGTTCTGTAAGTCTGTGAAATGTTTGGAGGCAAGATCATTTAAGGCCTTAAAGGTGAGGAGTGTGATTTTAAAATCAATACAGAAACTTACACTAAGAGGGTGAGCAGAGATGATAGCACACGGGAAATGTTTTTGTGCCATTATGTTCTAATACAGAGTCCAATTTGGATGAGACCCCGACTGACACCTGAAAAAGATGCATCACAGCAATCAAAGCAGAAATTGTGCATGACTGGGAGTCAGTGGACAGAAGAAACAACCTGATTATTGGGATTTAGTCTTCTACACATTGACCGACTCAGACTTAAAACAATAAGACACTGACACATGTGGACACCAGTACATTTTACAAACTTTAATAGAAAAAAAAACTGCTGCAGAGGTGATGTTTGTACAAAACTTGTTCATATGAAACTTGACAAAAATTGTGGTAAAAATATCACACAGTAATCTACATTTTATGATGGCTGACATTGAAATTCACAGGTTTGTTGCAGCCGTGGTGATGTTTCTTCACTACAGCCAGTAGTAGTGGACCCCAAGACACTTACTGTATGCTCTGTAACAGTAATGACACCTTTGTTCATTCATTTGTTATGTATTTACCCTGATGCTGTTAGACTCATGAATCTCTAATCAGAATTATCACTGTGAAAAAAAAATCACTGTAACGCCACTTGATTGTTGATATGTGCTGCTAATTATTCATGCTGCTGATCTTATGCTGCCCATTTATTTCATGTTGCTGTGTTCATTCGTCCTCATCTGCTCACACAGACTCATGTTAGTGCTGCTATTGTTCGGCGTATTGTTCTTGTACTTTTAGTGATTAGTGTATTCTTAATTTAGCGTATTTTTTTGTTCATATCTTAGATTTTATTACTGTTTTTCTTTACAATTTAAACTTTTGTTGGATGTAACTGGCACCCTGTGTACACAATTTCGTTCCACCACATGTACCACATGAGGTGCGAATGACAATAAAGAAAGCTTGACAAAGAGGTTTCCCATTTTCAAAAATCCACTTTTTTGTCAATAAATGTAACCTACTGTTTCTTGGAAAACTGTTTTATCCATTCTTTGTTATGTGCATCAACAACATTAGTGAGTGACAATTTTAGACCCTGCAATATTTGCTCCCTTTGCCAGGGTGATATTTCAACCTTGATTAATACAATAAAATAAAAATTGATCTAGTTATCAATTGTTTCAACCTTGACATGTTTTTTTTTTCATTGTTTTAAGGTTATTTGCTTTCGTTCATGTAGCTGAAAAACTGTTATAACCTCAAAAACATCCATCCATCCATCCATTTTCTTTGCCCGCTTATTCCATTTTGGGTCACGGGGGTCGCTGGTGCCCATGTCCAGCAATCACTGTGCGAGGGGCGGGGTACACCCTGGACGGGTCGCAAGTCCATCACAGGGCCACATAGAGACAAACGAGACAAACAAACATTCACTCTCTCACTCACACCTAGGGACAATTTAGAGTTACCAATCAGCCTAACATGCATGTTTTTTGGACTGTGGGAGGAAACCGGAGTACCCGGAGAAAACCCACGCATGCACGGAGAGAACATGCAAACTCCACCCAGAAAGGCCCCTGGACCGGGGTTTGAACCAGGGACCTGCTCGCTGAGAGGCAGCAGCTCTACCAGTTGCGCCACCGTGCTGCCCCCTCAAAAACATGTGAAATGTTATTTAATTGTCCACATAATAATGATCTTCGTGCATTGTGTAGGATAGGATGTCAGTAGTTGAACAAATAAGAGCATTTTCATTTCTGTTCTTCTTGCAGAGGAGTTGATGCATCCAGGGATTAATCAAAGGACCAGAGAAAACAAAACATATACTTTTTTCATTATCAGTGCCTGTCCTTGAAATGTTCCTCCCTGTAGAATCCTCCTACTCTGTGGATCTCTGTGTGTGTGTGTGTGTGTGTGGGGGGGGGGGGGGGTAATGTAACTATCACTGAGTGTGCTCTCTTTGACGGCTTGAAATTGATTTGAATAAAAGGGCTCAGAGTTGGGGAGAGGAAGATGAGGAGTGTAGGTAGACAAAAAAGGGGGTGTATAAAGCTCAGCCAAGGAGAGAGGGCAGCCTGCTCCTGTTTTGCATGCAGGGGGGTGTGGGGGGGGGGCTTCTTTGGGAGAAGGCTCTGACAGGGCGCCTCAGTTCTGCCTCCAGCTCTCAGACAACAGCTGCTCAGAAAGAGGAGACGTCCTGAGGGTGCCGCCACACGTCTCTCCTCCTTCTCCATCCCTCTCTTCACCTGTCTGCCTCTTCTTTTCAGCAAACAGACACATGCTAGACACGTGCAACACGCTGCCTGCATTACTCTCCCACATCCCTCTGAGTGACACACACTTGTGAGGTTCAGAAGAAATTGATTGTGCTTGAATAAACATTCAAAATAAACCAGGTCTGAGTTTTGATGAGATGTGTGATTTGTTCTGCTTACTCAGAAAGGTGCTTGAGGATTAATTATCAGCCCTTCGATGGGAATCACATTCTCCTCCTCAGCCTCCCCCAACTACTGCTGAAAGATGTTTGAGTTGACAAGCTTTTGTCTGAGTTTCAAAATCCATTTGATCTTATTCACATTTGTCTCATCTGGTTACTTAAACTTTGTGCGATTTCCTGTTTCTCTTGTGGAGGAAACCGATTTCTGTTTATTTTACACCCACTGCAATGGCTGTATTTCTGTTGCCACCAGCTTGGGACATGCACCTTACATTAATAACAGCAAGATTGTGGAGTCATGGCTTTGCAAATACATATAATCCTGCCAAATGTAGACATAATTATGTAGCATTGAAGTGCCAAACACAAAACCAAATTATAATCAAAGGACTTAAATTAATTTTTTTTGACCCGCTGCTTTTCATGACAAAGTTTTGGACAAAGACCATCCTTTGTTGAAAAATGACAAAGGTGTAGCGTTTTTTTGTCAAACCTTGAAAGGAAAAACAAGCATCATCTTGTTATGTTGCATGTTCAGAGTGTGCATTGGGTATGACTCTTAGCTATACCGCATCAAATTTTAGCTCAACATTTGTAAAGTTGACTGACTTCAACTTTTGTGTTAGCAAATATTGATTAGCTGTGATGGCCATTTTGAATTTCTCACCTCCTTCTACAGGTGTGCAGTGGAGAGCATCCTGTGCTCCAGCATCAACGTGTGGCATGGAGGCTGCACAGCTGCAGAAAGAAAAGCTCTGGAGAGAGTGGTGAAGGCTGCACAGAAGTCTGTTGGAGTCAGTCTCCCCACCATCACAGACATCTACACCTCTAGATACAAGAAGAGGACCACCTGCATCATGAAGGACCCCACTCACCCAGCACACACACTTTTTGCCCCACTTCCCTCAGGAAGGAGGTTAAGGAGCATAAAGTGTAGAACCACTAGACTGAGGAACAGCTTCTACCCTGAGGCTGTTAGACTCATGAATATCTAACCAGGATAATCACTGTGAAAAAACACATCATGTTGCTGCTGATCTGTTTCATGTTGCTGCTGATCTGTTTCATGTTGCTGTGTTCATTCGTACTCTATCTTCTCACACAGACTCATGTTCGTGCTGCTGTTCGGCATATTGTGTTTGTTTTCATGCTATTAGTACATATTTTTAATTGATGTTATTCTTAGTTCATATATAAGAACTTATTACTGTTTTTCTTTTACATTTTATTGTTGGATGTAACTGGGACCCCGAGTACACAATCTCGTTCCACCACATGTACCACATGTGGTGTGAATGACAATAAAGGAACTCTGACTGACTGACTGAAATCAGCTGAGACTAAAATTTAATCTGTTGTAGAATACAGAGTTTTGTCAAAATCCTTCCAGAAGTTCATGGGATATTTTGCTAACAGACAAGCAGGGTTAACCTCCACAGTTAATGACATAAGTAGCACTTTGTTGAATGTGTTATAAATGACTGAGCTACTTAGTATTCGGCTTCTTCTCTCTGCAGTCGCCACAGCGAGCAAACTTACACAGAAGATTTAGAAAGAGTTTACAGCAGGATGTCCTTCCTGACACAATCTGGGCTTGAACCTGCAGCCTCAGGATTAAATGACTGAAGCACTAACCACTGAGCTACCGCACCATAACATCTCTCAGTCACTATCACATCCAACTTTAGCTTATTTGAAGAAATGAGTTAGAGACATTTTGGCATTTTCTAAGTTCAGATTGGCTCCAAAAGATAATCACTTTTACATGTACATCCTGTGATTATTTCCTGAAAATCTTTTCAGTGTTTCATGAGATATTTCGCTAACGGACACACAAATACTCTAAGCATGGGTAGAAACGTTATCACTGACCTTTCCTTTGTGGCATCAGACAATAATAAAATGTAATTTTTCTTGTTGTTTTTGCATTATTTTATTTTACTTTAACATATAGATCTATCATTATCTTATGATACAATGGAGAAATTTTGGTGCATGTGAGGAACAAAGAGCATTACTTGTTCTTGGTGTCATTTCTTCTCTTAATAAAATAATACAATTGGTTAGCTTTTTGACATTTTCCTAGACGAGAGGACAGAAAGATGGGCCCTATTCTTACATTTTGCCCTTGCCGTGTCAATTTAGACAAGAGCGGATCGGGCGTCCTCTGATCTCCAGACAGAAAAAAATCAATTTCAGAGAACAAGCAGTGGAGCTAGTGAGAACATGGAAGGTGGAGGGAGTCAATCAAAGTTTGTCAAAGAAATTTAAACTGAACTGGGCGTGGCATTATTGCAGAAAACAGGCATTTTGACGTAGAAATCACAAGGGTGTGCAGCACAAACAGCCTTTCTACTTAACAGAAATGTTTTATAAGCAGTCATCTCTCTCAGGTCAGAAAGGCTAAGGTTTGAATGTCTGTCTGCCCACTTGGTCATGCCTGAGGAGTCCAGCAAACAGAACTTGGCATTCACATTATGAACCTGTGCGAGGGGCTTCTCACACAGAGCAACAAAAGTGTGGTTCAGTGCCACTGCTTTTACAGAATCACCGAGATCTTTTTAGCACTGAACAGGAGCAGCCACCCAGTGGAGAAAACTCATTACTGTGTCTTGTATCTGAAACCCTTTACCTTCTATTATTATTCAAAGCTTGTGAGGTGAGGATTCAAAGGAAGAAAGGCAGATAAATTGAGTTTTTTTTTGTATCTTAGCTCTCATGTCTCCTCTTCGCAGTCATATAGAACATGATAACTGTGACAGACCATCATCGATCTACATACATTACTTCCTCTGAACTCCTAATCTTAATGCAATAAGCCCATAATATTTATAAAAGCAAGCAGATACAGTAAATTAAGTTCAATACATGCAAAAAGAAAGCGTCATAAAAAAATCTAATGTCCTGCACTTATGTTATTTTAAATACTTGTACTAAATGAAAAGCAACGCAGTTTATAACACACATTCAGTTTTAATTTATCTTAGACTTTTTACTGACCTCAAGTTTTAAGAGGTAGATTTTCCCCAGATATCCTAATTTCAGTTTGTGTTCAGTAATTAAACACAGATGTGAAAAATGTATTTTTTTAATGTTGCAGCACAGATAATTAATGCTGCTGTTTAAACACGGTCTCATTTGTTTAACACAGTTAGCTGGTCTGTTCCGTTATTCTTTTAAACAAAGTGTTTCACTTTAGGAAAAACGTGGAGGACATTTTTCTCAGGATCAGGAATCAAACTCACTTTAGTTTATGAAATATCGCGGGCGTATTGCACGTACACAAACAAATGCTACACTCGTCATTTTCTCATGTAAATTTTAGTCGGAGACAGTAACAAGTTACATCGGTAACAAATAAGGTACACAAAATTTGATTAACTACTAGGGAACGCCTCAGGAACGAATCAGGAGCTAATGGGGAGTTAACCAGTACTTACTGGGGAACACACAGCCAAGCCTTATTAGGGGACTACTGGTTTGTAACCACAGAAACAGAGGAGAAATTCTCCACGTGGGTTCTGAATAAACCCTGCACCAGCGAGGTCACAGCTCATAATTATCAAAAATCTGTTTCCTAGTGATTACTGTTTTTTCTCTTTTGTAAACCTATTGACAAAAGACATCAGCTTCATCTTGTACTGGTGTCATCTTAACTATGTCTATCACTTACTGATACCAAATAATTGCCTGGCTATTATTTTGTTCACTGATGTAGTGAAGCATCAAACCAAGTAGGAACCAATCATTTCTTATTCACTATCTGACCATTACCTACTGGTTTGTTCCTGTGGTAGCAAACCAGTAGTCTCCTAATAAGGCTTGGCTGTATGTTCTCCAGTAAGTACTAGTTAACGATCCATTAACTCCTGATTTATTTCTCTTTGGTTTTCTTAGTAACTACGCATTAGTTCTTGATTAGTTCCTCTTCATTTACAAGGTAACTAGCCAGTAGTCCCCTAATAAGGCTTGGCTGTGTATTCCCCAGTAAGTACAGGTTAACTACCCATTAGCCTGATTCGTTCCTGAGGTGTTCTCTAGTAGTTATTTGAATGTTGTGTACCTTATTGTAAAGTGTTACCGTTACATTTACACCTTCAGACATGTGGTCATAATCTGTAAATACAGGACAAGCAGCCCCGTCACATACAGTATCTTATCTACACAAATATCTGCATATTCAATTTAAATATGAAGTATGAGCGTGCAGAAACTGACTATATTTTTTTCTGAATTGTAAATCCGAATACAACCAATTAACGAGCCACAATTGATTCATTTGTTTGCGTGATTACACTGGCTGTAATTTAATTTAATGTGTTTTTCTTGAATAACAATAGTTTTCCTTCTCGCTCGTGACTGTTATATTAGGTCACCTGAGGATGAATCACCTCTGAAATGCTTTTTAGTGAAGGACATGTCATCCCTCCTGTTCAGCAGGGGGCTTAACTCCAGTGTGTGGAAGTTATTCTCAAAGCTTTAACCTTTGTCCAGTCTTATTTGCCTGTATATGTGAGAGTTCCACTACCTGCAGCTCCTCCTCTAATTGGCTGCTGAT
>NC_056515.1:29076502-29095374 GCF_014905685.2 Nematolebias whitei | reverse complement strand
TTGTCTTTTCTGGTTTCGCTCCATCTGGGTTCCTCGAGTCTTGACAGTATAATTACATTCAACGTGCAAGGAATGAATGCTTATTACCCCCTAATGTTCACTAAGTGACGCAAAATGAGGAGAGCTTCCAGCAGAACACGGTGGAAGAGCGACGCTACAAAGAAAGGTCAGGAGTGAACTCGCTGATAAAAGTATCTGTATTGTTTCATTAGGAGTCTTTTAGTTGCTGATTTTTCTGGATTTGAATTCAGGTCCATCGCTTTGACCTTATCAGACATTTGAGTCAGCAACAGAATTATTTATGACCTCCAAGCTCACCTGGTGCATTTACATTCCACATCAAAGAGTCTAAATATATACATGCGTTTTACGTCACAAGACAATGAAAACCTAAATTTGAAAAATTTCTCTCCATATGTATAAGATGTGCAATAGTTTTGGTATCACATGCGGGGACAGCTGTTCCAACCTGAAGAGAGAGAATATTGAGTACATGTGGGGCGTCACCGAGGTGCTGGATGGGATACTGCAGATGAATATGTGATGATTGGATTAAACAGGAACCTGTGATTATAAATTAGAGTCGACCCATCTGGACTGCGCTCTGCCCCTTCCACCTTCACTTCATCACTGATTTTGATGAAGTTATTCAATAGATGTTAACAATTAGTGCACAATGAGCGAGGGTTTGAATTAATTACACACTTTTATCTCCAACTGGATGCAGTTGCCATCATATCTAAAATCGTTTGTCTCTTCTTTAAACTTTAAAAATTGCAGCTTTTATCTCTAAACTGACATTATAACATTTTAGCACATCATTTAAAGTTTAGTCCTTATTTTTATCACTAACCCCTGGAATGAACTGAATGAAACTTTCAGGAAATAATTGAAGGTACATCCACAGTTAACCAACTTTTGGAGCCAACACTATTCAAGATGGCCACCAAACTTCACCTTAAAATCACAAAAGTGGTTATGATTCAATAATATTAAAGATTTTGAGCTTATATTTTGTATGATAGAAGCTGAGAGTCTTTTTCAAAATGAACCCCAAATACCAATTGTTCAATATATTTGCCTAAAACTTTTGCATTAATTGTTGCAATCAATTCTTTCAGCTGTTGGCAAAAAAATCCTATGGAGCGCAGAATGGATTTTCAGGGAAACTTTCAGAAATTATTCATTGGATTCATCTACTAATAATTTCCTCTTTGGTACATTCAGCACTTTGGTCTGATGTGGTGTGTAAAGTGCTTTACAAATAAAGTTGGATTGGTTATTCAATTCAAGATGGCCAACTCACTAACCAACCTTAGCCAACATAAAATGGACTGACAGTTCAGTTCACAGATGTTGAGCTCAGATTTGATGTGGTAGTTGCTGAGAGCCATTCAAAATTTCGAGCTTTGACCAGAACAGCTACAACTTTGTCAGTTTTCAACGTCAGACGATCTTATTATGAAACTCTGGCATGAAAGACGATGGGTTATATGTGTTCTTTCAATGGATGCCAAGCTCTTTACTGTGCTTGTATGATCAAAAGTCCCTGTTCTAGCGCAAAAAAATGAAATGAAATATCTTTAAATAAAGAACCACGAAACACATTTCATTCAGAAAAGTCACAATTGTTGATTTTCTTCAGGTAGACTGTTTTTTTCTTGTCAGCCTTGAGTCCTGCTGGAACTTTCTCAGTCCAAAATGACCAAATTTATGGGTATTTCCACTCCACAGATCCACGTTATGAGCCTCCTCAAGGTCAATCCCACATGCTGTCGAGTCCTAGAAGCCGCAGGTGGCCTGCGATTCTCACAAATCGCCTCCATCTTACGGTTTAGCTCATTAATCAGTTGATTTTGAGTCCTCATAGCACAAACCAAACACAGACTCTAAAGCTTTGCCATGGCCGAAACTGCTACAAAGGTCTTCTTCAAGTTGATAAAACAGAGCCCTGCCGAAGCCAAAGAGCAGAACCCCTGCTATCATATCTATCATATCTTCTTTTTCTGTCAAAAGTGTAATGTTGAAGTTTTTTATGTGTATTTTAGTTTGTGGTGTTTAGGACAGCCCTCTGGGCTCAGATTGTAGAAATGGCATTACAAGGCACGGTTAGGAGGAACAGAGGTTGCCTGCCAACCAGAGGATTGGTGGCTTCCCTCACCACCTGCACCACCATGCAGCATTCTTACACACGGCAATAACCAGATCAGAAGTTCAATGTGTTGCTCAAGGGCATTTCTACATAGGTGGTTAGCCTCCCAGCAAAGAAATCACAGGTTAAAATCCTGACTGGAGCCTTTCTGTGTGTCGTTTGCATGCTGTCATCATGCAGCCGCAGATTTCTCCTGGTCCTCCTATAATCAAAACATGCATGCTAGTTTAATTGGCGACTAAATCATCACCGGATGAAAGTGGGATTGGCTGATGCTGTGTCCCTGTGATGGACTCATGACCTGTCCGGGTCGCACTCTGCCTCTCGCTGAGTAAAAGAAACACCAGCTCTGTACAGCAAGCAAGAACATTAAATGGATGGGTGCTAAGAGCTATTTCTTTAAGTTAAAACAGTCACTGTCTGCTTTTATTGTTTCTAAAGTCACAAGGAATGGACACTGATGGATCCTTTTCGGAGTGAATAACTCAGAGCACTTTAACAATCCAATTAGTTTTAACTTACCAGTAGATACTTTCAGGTACCTGCAAAATAGGTGCGCTTTTCCCTTTTCAAACTGTTTCCAATGAGGATTTCTACAGTCTTGGATGAAAGGACAAGGATATTTTATAAAATCATCCCCTTGTTGTGAACTTAGGGCCTTTATGAAACTTTCACACAGACAAAAATGATTAGAATAAGTGAAATTTTCAAACAGCATAAAGCATCCACACTGATGACTGTAGTGCTTTTTAACATTGCTGTAAATGAAACTGAAAGTCATCAGTGTCCATAAAGTAAACGGCAGAGTCATAACATTCTCTTTATTACCCTGAATAGACTTTATTGTTCAATTAAAGCATTGCACAAACAATATTTAAAAAGCATCTCAAACTAAAACGTTGAATTCTTTCCAGTAAGCAAGATTTATATCCTGCAAATGCAATATGACCGTTCATTTTAGTGCGATAGTCCACTTTTATAGTCCATATATGAAAACTCAGAAAAGCTAGCTTGATGGAAATTAAACACAAGTGCTCTTTATGTGTTTTGAGAGGAACGTGGACTATAAATGTCCAATGTAAAAGCAACTTTTGACCAATTTACCTTAACTCTCAGAGAGAATTGAGATAAAAATTATGAATCCTCCTGATTTTATTTTGTTGTTAAAGTCTTCTTGTTAAAGTGAATTTAACTCAGAGTCCATTGTTTGGCTTCATCCTGCACAATTCCAGCATGCAACACTTCCTCAAGGCAGTTTTAAAGAGCATCAAAAGAGCTTGGCTGTCAGGGGAGTTTCAGCTGGTTTCATCTTTCCTTGTCTTCCTGTTGCTCTGTTTTTCTTTGTTGCATGGGGGAGAGGAAGCGTTCCACAGAGAGGGACGCCTTGCAGCTTGAAGGGACATGGATTAATCAAGATATCAAGATATTATATATATATATATATATATATATATATATATATATACACACGTTTTCACTTAAGATGTTATAATGGCAGAGTGTCTTTAGAATTGCAGAGGATTGTACAGATTCTTATTACTCTTTCTGTGTTTAATAAGACTGTACACAGGAGTCATCAGTGAATCCATGTCCACCTAATGCAAGTGTACAGAGCAGATGCTGCTCACCTTGATGAAATTCTTGGATCAGCTTCGGGCAGGGAATTGTTTTTCCCTGAATGATACTGACCCCTAATTGAAAGCTGAAAGAGTAATCCTTCGTCCCTCCTGCCCATTGCTGTGGCTTCTTTGCACCACTGTATTTTTTTTTTTTTTGTGACCTGCATCTTTTCATTTTTCCTTTCCACATTCCTGCGCTGTGTGAAAGGCTTGACATCCAGCACTTCAGCAGGAAGGATGAGCTCTCAGCCACTGTGTTTATTATGTTATCTGAGGCTGGGTCTCTCCCAGGGTCCATGATTAGCGTTCGGAGAAGCTCTGCTGTGCTGAGATACAGGCCCGTGTCATGCTGTGGTGTGGGACCGAGGTGATCCAGATGAAGCGTTTGCCTGCCGCACTGCTGTCAAGGTCAGTGGATTATGTGTTCAGTCTCATTTAATGCATAAATATCAGGTGCAACTTATGCAATATAAAGAGGTGTGTATTTTACAAAGGGGTCAGATTTAGCATGTCTTTCTCCAGGGATCACAGTGTGAAAAGTTGGGGAAGGTTCTAGGGTATTTTTGCATACTTTTTTATTTTAATGCAACCCAAAAACATTGGAGATAATGAATATGAGTCACTTTATTAAGTTTTATAGTTTTTTAATTCACCACTGTATGCGGTAGTTAGCCTGGGACCTGTCTGTGTTTTATCAGTCTGACAGCTTCTTTATATTAAACAATACAATCTGACATGAAACCTCAAACAACCTCACTTTTTTTTCTGTTTATGTCCCACTGGTTCTTCTTTGAATGACAATTAGTGAAGATAAAATGTTATTCTGCATTGTTATAAGACATTAAGATTTTGTACTTGGGGTGCTAAAATTTGTGCATTAACGATGGCAAACATAAACTCATATCTCTGTAAAAAAACCTTTTAATCTTTCCACTTTAAATTCTCTCATTTTATATCTGCAATACTTCTTACATTTAATTAATTGTATGCTCACTCCCTCCATTAGAAATGCAACAATCATGACTCTTGTGGCACGGGTGGCTTTATTAATTTCTTCACAGATTTTAGCTTTCTTCACATAACCATCTTGCCATTAGTCGCTGCACCAAAACTGTTTACATACAGAAAATGTCCTATAACTGTTAACAGACTGCAACACATCAATTTTTAAACATGAACAAAAAAACATTCAATACACACCTTATTGGCTACACATAATTAGAGGAAATTATCTCTGAAAAAACAGACAAAATCTTGTCTTGATGCTGCCTTTTCTATTCTGCCCTTTGAATCCAGAGACACAGCAACAGAATTCATTGGGTGTCTCACCCAGTATCGTCCCCTCTGCAGCAAAAAACAATATTAAACAAACAAATCGAAACCTTTTGATTCACAATAAATGCTTTCTTAAAAATACTTCAGGACAACAAAATTAATAATTTACACAAATCATTTAGCAGTTAAACATCTTTCTTTATTGTTCTCATTCCTGCAAAGTGACTCGGTCAATATTAGCTTTCATGTAGAAGGGGAAAATATTTTGGTTGCATAAAAATAAAAAGAGCGATAAATGCCATGTGTGACAACATAAAAATGTTGGTTTTCTTTTGGCTGCTCCTCTCACAGCAAGTGAACGTGCACAAAACATTTAGCAGTTGTTTTACACTGGATGCCTTTAAAAAGGCAACCGGGCTCAAACCTGCAGCTTCAGGATTACAAGACTGCAGCATTGACCACCAAGCTACTTATGGGACAACATAAAAATTTATAAAAAGAAATACAACTGATAATACTTGCAGTGAAATAAAATCTTCAAAAGGCTACAAAACCTAACAGCTCTCCACTTCTCCAGTCTTCACTTGTGCTGAAGAATAAAGAATGCTGTGTATAACCCCCTAAAGCTGAAATACAAGTTTAATTAATAAGGAAAACTACACTTTTCTCCTGATACAATCCTCCTAACAGCTGGCTTGAAAGGTTTACCATTCTTAATATTATCCATCCATCCATTATCTTTTACCCGCTTCTTTCTTTTTGGGTCACGGGGGTCGCCGGTGCCCATGTCCAGCAATCACTGTGCGACAGGCGAGGTTATCATTAAATTTATTTCCTGCATCAAAGCGGCCCAGAAAAATTCTGGCACCTGAGCAAATTTAGCTGGTGACTCAGTCTTGCTCCAACAAGTTTTTGATCTGCAGACTGGCATGCACTGGGATTCTGTGATGGTTTTAAGAGATTTTCCTTCTCTGTGACCATCACTCTAACTTGACAGGAAGTGTGTGCTGTTGCAGTGATCTGCTCCCATGAGTCCTCACTCGGCAAGTGTGATTGTGCCTCTGCAAGTAAGCCCCCAGAGCAGCGTGGCAGAGGAAATATGAAGGTACAGGTTTTATTGAACTAAAACCACAATAAAGTTTTGTACATCCAAAGTTTGTGCTTCTAGTTCCAACAACATGAAAGCAAGAAAAAGAACATCATACAGAGTGTTTCTTCTTTCTTCATTCACCTTGTGTAATTTTCATTGTCATTGCTTTAAACTCTTGCTGCAAACATATTTTAATTGTTTATCTGGGTCAGAACCATTCAGGCGCAGGATATTAGCCCAGAAGTAAATCCATAATAAATAGGATAACAGGAGGGTAATCAATCACAATGTGCCGAAACTCTTGACACATGGCATAAAAGATCCAAAAAGAAACATCCACAAAGCCTCCAGCATTATCATCAAGAAGCTTTAAAAAGGAGATTTGCAGAGATCTTCTGTTCTCGTCTCGTTTTCGTGTAGAGATACATCACAGTACCGTAACTTTGTTATTTTTACAAGGGTTTCCCCATTAGTACTTGTTTTATGCATCGTCTTGGCAATTAGTGAGTTCCATAAAACACCAGACTGCAATCTTCAAAATAAATATTCAAACGTTGTTTTACATTTTCTCAGGAATTATCTCATCTTTCACAGTTAAATGTGCATGTAACAAATCTGTGATTCATTTCTTACAATCTATTACCTATTTTTCCTCAGTTTATCTGTGCATTTTATTTTATAATGAAACTGTAATTAATTACCTCTAATTCAGTGGTTCCCAACCCTGGTCCCTGAGGAACACCATCCTGCATGTTGTAGTTGTTTCTCTACTTTAACACACTTGATTTGAATGAGTTGGTGATCAACAGGCTTCTGAAGAACTTGATGAAATAATTCAGTCACTGAATCAGGTGTGCTGGAGCAGGGAAACAACTAAAACATGCAGGATGGTGTTCCTCAGGGACCAGGGTTGGGAACCACTGCTCTAATTTATCATATAAAACTTCTTCAAAACTAAAGGCTGACGACTTTTAGTTTTGTTGACGCTAGTGGCACTAGCTGATTTTAGCTTATTTTGTAAAAATGACTTTGACCAAACTTAAATGCCTTATTTGTTGTATATTTAGCCAAATAAAAGGCAGGCACTTCTATGGACAGCACAGTCTTTTTACATCTGACATCCTTTTTGCCTTCCATCTATATACTCAGAAGTTGTTAGTTGTAAAAGTAGAGTCAGAAAAGTTAGCTTGAACTCCCCCCAAATTATGAATGCCAACTCAGAAGGTGGGGGGAAATCTACCAGCCCCACTTCCAATCCAATGTGGCAGACTCGTGCATGAAAAGTTGTGATGGTTTCAGTAAATAACATTATATTTTCATTTCTGTCAGTTTGTTTCTCAGTAATCCAGTCAGACACAGTACTTTTTAATGTTTTTGCTACGCTGCTTGAATACAAGAAAAACCTGTTACTGAGTTGTGCTGCTAACAATGAGCCTGGTCCCTGAGCAGAGCAATTATCAAGTCCTTCTGTTTGTCCAGTTTGCAAGTGGAACACGGTTAATTTGGGTCAAACATGATACCCAGTATTCTGACTTCTGAGGTAGATGGAACGCAGCCTGTTTCCTGCAATGGGATGCCTTTTCATGACAGGGGTACCGTTTTCAGCATAACACCAGCACATAACAAAGGTACCAAGAATGCCATACCCACATTCCCAATTGGTTTGTATATGAAACATGAAAATCCTATTTATGGACCCAAAACAAACAAATAAATTGGTGTCAAATTGTCCATCAGCTACTTTAACTTTCAAAAATTGGTTTTGACATTGGCCATCAAATGTCCTTATCTGTCAAAATCTGATAAAGACTTATTTTGTTTTGCTATTTTTGCCACAATACATAAGTGCTTTATGTAAATGTGAAATATGTATATTAGTTTTCTCTTTAAAAATAGTTGTTGACAGGTGTAATAAACTAACAAGGAAGTAAAAAATAAGTAATTTGTCCATCCTGTTGGAAAGCATTTTGTTGCACACATTTGTGGGAAACTCATTCTAACCCAGATCTTTATGTCTTTTCTTAATTTACTTGACTTGACTTTGCTTTATGGTTCTGAAAACAGTACAGGTCCTGACATACAGAATATTGTGTTGATATGAGTAGCAGCCACACAGACTCGAAATAAATCTTAAACTATTCATACTATTCATCACAAAGTCCTGTTAGACAGAATCTAAGACATTGCTGTCTTGTCTAAACACATAGTGAGAATGATTTAAACTCTTCAACGAAAGAAAAATATTCAATATATTCATGTGTTATTAAAAATAGATTATCATTTGAAGGAAAAAAAAATGAGTGGCAATCAGATGTGGGAAATAATGTCACTTCCCCAATGTTTGTTATCAGCAGGCAGCAGCTTGAAGATCGGATCCTTGAAGCTTTCTGTCACTTCAAAGTGAAGTAAATGAAGGGAAATCATGGCTGGTAGGTTATTGATCAGACACGATGTTCTGCTGTGTTTACGGCTCAGTCAGACAGGTGACAGGTGAGGGATCTCCTGTGTGCTGACAGATACTTTCTTCCTGCTGCGACATTTGAATTTCTGTTTTAAGTTTGCAGAGAAAATCTGCCAGGATGGATCATTTAGTATGCAGGAGGAGAGTCATCGCCGTGTGTCCAGGTTGGCACACAGCAGGTTTCAATCTGGCTTAATAATCACTGCTGAACAAAGAAGTTGGGCATATTTAATGCAACTTATGTATAGTTAGCTTGCGTCATTTTCCTTTTTTTTGAATTGTCATAACATTAATCTTGTGTGTTCTGAACCTAGGAACTGCCATGAGAAGATTTATTTACAATAACAATCGTATGGGGTTTGGTCCAAGGTCATCCTCACTAGTGAGGCGATGAAAATTAGAGGTGATCTTGAGGATGATATTATAAGAATTTTAATGTCCAATTTATCCTTATTACCTTATTTATTCATCTTATTTTGTTTTCAGGTTCTGAAAAGGAGCTCGGAGGATCCAGGTGTCCAGAGGAGTGAGACAGTGAAGCGATGGAGAGTGGGTCAGGTAGGTAAGTGGTTCAAGGAGTATTTTCTTGATGAGGATTGCCACCTTGTTCTAGTGAGAGATCTCAGAGGAATCAAATGAGCGAGGAGAGTTTCTGTTCAGTTCTGCACGAGTTGGAACTGCACAGAGAAGGCACAAGTGAAGTTAAGTACAAAAATCGCTCAATGTTATAAAAAGATCAAAAAATGTTCTCAAGAGTTGGTTAAAAAATCCCAAGTGTGCTGGTATGATCCAGGGTGGAGTTATGGTCAGAGCTGGTCTGATAAAGTAGCAGGGCTTATGAGTGATTGTTCACAGATAAGACTGCAGGATCAAGAAGTGCAGGACCAAGTCTACCTGCCCACGGCTCCACCTAGAGAAAAAAAGGAACGTGCCTGGAACAGGCAAGATCTTCACATGAAGAATTATTTCAAGATAAGTAACCAGCAGGTACTTTGAGATAAAAATATTTAACATTTTTCTGATCAAAACTAAAAATGCTTTGTTGGTCAAAGTCTTGTTTCTGCTGGTTGGATTCAGGTGCCTCACTGTCCAATTGGATTGTAGTTATAACAGAAAATGTCAAATTTTTTTCCCCAAAAGTTTTAACGTAGGAAAAGATGAGACTTCATAATGACCGTAAGATGTTCTTTCATTTACAATTATTGGAGATTGCTGTTGACGTTTTCAAGAGGAATTGATGTTCATTCTTGTTGAGTTAAAGATTTGAAACCACTTTTTAGTTTGTTATCATTGTTGCACTTACTAAGTTTGATTTTTACGGAAACTGAAAAAGGACATACAGTAGTCCCTCGCTACTTTGCGGTTCGACTTTTGCGGACTCGCTCTTTTGTGATTTGTCATCGATTGTCAACTTTAATATTACTCTGGTGATTGAGATGGTACAGAATAAAAAAATTAATGAAAAAAAAAATACTTTGGATAGGCGCCGCCATCTTTTAATTTTCTTTCAATAAGCCTACACTGTAATGCCAGTCAAATCAATTATACTACCCAGAATCCAACAGTGCTTCCGTCCACTGCTTTCTGCAGAAAGCAAGAGTAGTTTTCAGCGCAAAGTCAGAAGTAATGATCCATCTATTAAGCTCACATAACTGGCAGAAAAGTCGCAATTGTGTACACAATTTTGTTCCACCACATGTACCACATGTGGTGCGTATGACAAATAAAGAACCTTGAATCTTTGAAATAATCCTGAAGCTTCCTGAAGCTCAGTTATCCACACGCACATCAACCTGGACGGTGGGCTTCATCACTGCAGGGTAGGTCTGTTGGACCGGAACCGAGCTGCTGGTCTGTAGAGCTGGTGAGTAAAATTTTGCAGTACTGTACAGTACATATACGTATGTTGTTACATTTACAGAGGTTTAAGAGTTTAAAACATTACAATAGTGTGGGAAGGGTTTATAAAGCCTTAAAATATATAAATACTGAAATAAATACAGCGTTCCTACTTCACGGTTTTTCACCTATAGCGGTGGTGTGTGGAACATAACCCCAGCGATAACCGAGGGACTACTGTATTTAGAAAAATGTTTTCACAAAATTATCACAAAATAACAATTTATCTCCTTATTTTACAATAATGAAACTTGTTTTGTTGTTGTAATGTTTAATAATGTAATTAGTTTAACCAATGGGATTGTGTTTTCTCTCTATGTTGGGTTCATATATTTTGACAGTAGAAAAACTAATTTTCTCATGGTAAATAATTTCAAAAGAAAAAAGAAAAAAGTTACATCTTTATCATATGTCTGGACGGTCATTCTGGCAACTGATTTAAGCTGGATTTGTCACAGCACGAAAAACCCGTCACTGATCAACGTACTCCTAATGCAGATCCAGTCCGAGAGCCACGATAGAGAGATACTGAACGATTTAACTGGAGGCAACAAGAACACTTCTAGTGTTTGCACCACAGTTTGTTTTCTCAAAATAAAAGAAAACTATGGGTCAGCTTGAGAAAATGAAATGATCTGTTTGGGATCGGGGGTGGGGGGGAACTGTTTTTCTGGTTCTCTACAATTCTGCATTGATTTATTAATTGATCTAATCTCCATGTGTTCGTGCCAAAATCACATAACTCTGTTTATATGAAGACATGCTGTTGCAGATCCTGCAGGATCAGGTCTGACTTTATCCTACTGAAGTAACAAGAGACCTCACAGAATACATGTGTGTTTCTCTGTAAAAATTTAAGTAAAAACTGCTTTGATGGTGACTTCACAGATTTAGAAGTCCTTTACGTCAGTGGTTCCCAACCCTGGTCCCCGAGGAACACCACCCTGCTTGTTTCAGTAGTTCCTCTGCTCTAACACAGTTGATTTGAATGAAAGAGTGATAGGCTTCTGCCAAACTTAAGGAAGTAATTAAACCACTGAATCAGGTGTGCTGGAGCAGAGAAACAACTAAAACATGCAGGATGGTGTTCCTCAAGGACCAGTGTTGGGAACCACTGCTTTACATGAATATGCTGTTACTAATGCTGTCTTTTATATTAAAGTTTGAATGTTTATTTTATTATGTTCACATTAAAAACCTGATAGATATCCAAAATACCTTTCTGGCTGTCCAAGATCAATTAAAAAACTCCAAAAAGTTTCTTTACAATGTTTATTTATGCCTTATGTAACACAGTATGATGTCGATTTTCACCACAAATTCAAATTTATGGTGCAGCATGGCTAACTGGTGCTGTTCTGTCCTAAAATGATTTATGAGAAAAGTTTAAAAAGCCATTTGTGAATTTGAGAATCTGATCAACTTATTAACGAGGCCCGGGGGAGAATCAATTTACACGCTGCCACCAGATTAATTGTAAACCGGTCAGTGCCGAGTTCTCTTTAGCAAAACCACGTCTGCCGTGGCAGCAAATCAAGCCTTCCTGTTCACATGACAGATGGACTGATAAAAAAGGCGGTGACCTCCCCCATTTCTTGTTTAGAGGGGAGCCACACAGTTATGGAAGAAAACAGAAATTTTGACTGACAGTTTTTGATTAAATTAGAAGACAGAGCTGCATATTGAAGGAGAGAAGCGAGTGGTTTTACTCAGAGCCTTCTGGTACCCACCAGGCTTTCTATAATCCATTCTCATTTTAGTCACTACTTTAAAAAGAAAAAAAGTTAATTCAACTGCTCAGAAAAGTGTTGCAATAGTTTCATTTTAAGACAAATGACCCAAAGAAAGCAAAGTTTTAAAACATGTTTGTGGTCTCATGATTAATGAATCAGAAAGGATTGAATTTGTGAGAAAGGTTCAGAGCCTCAACAGTTGGTATCGCTCTGACTCATAATAAACTGGATGGAAGAAGTGAATCCTTTTAGAGGTAGACATTCTTCCTTTTATGTTATTGTCGAATGTCACCTTCAGAAATAAAATAAACAATATCTTAAGTAATGCTTTCTGAGTGCCACTTCTTCATAAATGCAATGCTTTATGCTGCAATCTACACAATTACAATGCACAATCTGTAACTTACAAACGCAGTTGCTCTCGGAAACCTAATCTCTCCATGAGATGTCGTGCCTTTTATGCATAGAGAAGATTAATATGGCAATTGTGCTGAACGACAGGGGTGCTCATGAGAAGTGTTTTAATAGCCCTGATATATCTAAATCAGACAGCTGCTGTCTGCACATCTTCCCACTCCACCAGCATGTCCTAATTGGCAGGTTGGTATGGGAAGGATTTTATAATCACCTAAAGGTTGCCTGATGACAACCAAGTTTGCATTCCTGAGTAGCAGACAGGGGGGTGTTACGGGGATTTACATAAAATACTTTTGCGATATGGATGAACATGGAGGTAGGGAATCAAACTGTACAAGAGCAAGCAGATGGGGGAAAAGGCATGAAAATAGAATTAAGAAAATGAGGACAGAGGAAGATGTGATGGCTTTTTAGAGGGAAGTTACAACATTGTTATTCATGGAATTGCATGCTCAGATTAAGAAAGGTTTCTTGGCCACAACGCCCTCATGGCCTGAAATTGCCTCTTAATTCAATGATGGGTCAGAAAGACTGGACTTGATTAAAAACAAAATGCCCTTATGCAGCTGGACAGGATGATACGGTATGACTAAAATGTCCTGCAGCAGCTCACAATCTGAATTACAAATTCAAATTAGACTAAAACACCTACAGAACGTGACATTTTAAGTAGCTTGAAATGTTCAAATGTTTTTGGACTGTCATTTAAAGTGCAAAAATGCTGGCAGAAATGATAAAATCTTTATTTGTATATGAGTCCAATGCTGCTCAAGAGTTGGAGACAGTACTTGCTGAAGTGGTCCAAAACAAAGATTTAAATTTTGCAAAAACCGGGTCTGAATAGTACAGTGTGGGAGTTCCTGTTTCATTTCTATCCAAAGGTCACTAGATAGCACCAACCTGCCACATCTGAGAACTATCTCCTCGATGAGACACCAAGAGTATACAGTAGTCCCTCGTTTATCATGGGGGTTCAGAGTACGGAACCCCCATGATAAGTGAAAAACTGCCCAAGTTCAAGTACAGTAAACTTTATATTAAGGCTTTTGAAACCCTCCCCACACTCTTTCAATGTTCTAAACTCTTAAACCTACGTCATTTTAACAACATACGTTACTAAATTTTACTAACTCTTCACAACAACAGCGGCTCTCGTTCCGATCAAACTCTGTTCTATTCCGACTTGGTTTATTTACGCAGACCTATCCTGCAGCAATGAAGCCCACAAATCAGTCCTCTAAACTCTTAAACTTACACATTTTAAACAACTTACAGTACTTGTATGTAGCTACTAAATTTTACTTACAAGGGCTCTGCAGAACAACAGCGGCTCGGTTCCGTCCGACCTGATAGATGAGAAAAGTCCTGGTGCAGCATGATGAAGCCCACCGCTGCTGCTCCAGGAGTAAGGCTGCCCAGGATTTAATCCATCACCTATGGCCTGGTCCGGACCAGCACTGCGTGACCAGAACCATGTTGAACCCTGCAGCCATCTGTCGCCTGCAGCTCCCAGGATCCGGGTCACACTGAGCACAGATCTACTGCAGCCCAGCTACTCAGCAGTGAAGAACTTGAAGGATGAGTTCAGCTTCAGGTTTATTTTTGACTTTCCTGCCAGTCCTGTGAGCTTATCTTTACAGAACTTCTGACTTTGCGTTGCAAAACTTTCCCTCCATTTGCAGCAAGCAGCAGTTGGAAGAAGTGTTGACTTCTGGGAAGTGAACTGATGGCTTCTGGGTAACGTTGTTCTTTAGACTGGCAAAATCGTGAAGGTTTAATGAAAGAAAACTACAAAATGGCAGCACATTTTTATTTTTTATTTATTTATTTATTTTGGGGAAAATATTATGTACAGTACTGTACGTCTACAAACCGCGATAGAGCGAGTCCACGAAAGTCGAACCGCAAAGTATCGAGGGACGACTGTAAAAGGCAACAGATGACTTCTCCTCGCCGCTGGAGCATTACCTGCCATTGATAGTCGTACTTCTAGCCATTTAGTATCCTCTTGACTTGAAAATTACTTTTAATATTTCCAGTGTACCTCCTGTGACATACCTGCTCTTGGACCCCTCTGTAAAAGTCTGGAAACCTCCCTGCGGTCTCCTCAGCTTTCTTCCTCGCCTTCCAACCACATGCTCACCAGAGACTACAATCCATCCTGGATGACTGCTTGCACAAGATTATTGGGACCAATCCTCCTCATGCAACCAATCTCCTACCTGGTTCCTGACATTACCTGTGCCATTAATCCTCACTGTAAATAAACTCACTAAATTTTCCATTCTGTCTTGGAGGTGTTCATTATTCAGGCCTTTCAGCTGTTCAGTTCTCGTAACGTACAGATAACAAAATGAAACAGCTTCTTGAATATTTGTGCAACATTTTTTGCTCTGAAGCTTTTTGATTTAAATATTTGAACTTTTTTTCCTATCAATGATACTATTTTAAAAATACCATGACATGTCTTGTTTCACGAGAGCAATAATGCGATAACGGCATCAAATGCATAGTTATAATAGGTAACATTAATTGTGATCACCATGGAAGAAGTATGATCATGTAACTTTCTGCCTTTGTGTTCTTGTGTTTGCAATTCTTGGGTTTACATCAACTGATTAACACAAAGAAAAATGACTTCTACATATAATGAAACTTATACACAAAAATACCTCAGTCCATTTCATAGATACTGGTTTAGGCAAGATTTCAGAATGAAAAAAAGTTAAGTTCCTAGAAATGAAAAGAATGGAAACCCACTCATGTTCGTTTGTGTTTTTGTTCTCTGAGACTCTGAGACCACATAATCTCTTTCTTTAGGCAAGTTTCCTCAAACTAAAAGCCATTTCCACCGACTGGACCAGACAAGGCTCCAAATGCTTTTATGTCAGATCTTACCTATGTTTAAAACCTGCACTTTCAGACTCTGTCTGTGTATCTTTACTGATAAATGTACACACAAAGCATTAAATAAAAATATTTAATTTGGTGTACTAATATGTCAATATTGCAAAGTGAATATAAAAAGTTTGAACAGGTTAGGACATCCACATAATTCCTCTAAAAATAAATAAAAAAACACTGAAAACTACTCCACTTAGAAACAAAGCTCTTCACCAGTCAAGCGCAGCTTTGTTCCTTTAGATAGACACAAATCAGACTGAGTCAGTTTCACTCTGAGAGTTTCACAAAGTCACTAAAGCTCAAACACAATCAGATCATTTTGGCTGACCACAAGTTTTGGCAAAGCATCTGATCCCCACACTGCTCTCTCTACGGGTTTTCGATGGCTCGTGTCCTTTCAGAAAGCGCCGTCGTCCAGAGGCATGTTCCAGAGATAACAGGCCCACAAGGAGCGCAGAGCCAATAAGCAGATGAAAGGTCTGGGAGGAGTTGAATAAACACTGAGCTCAATCAAATCGATTTTGTTAAACAAACCTCATCCCTCGGGGGTGTTTATTACTCGTGCAGTAAAATCCACAGCCATAATGTACATAAATCAGATCAGTCACTAAGTGTCCTAACGAGAGCTGCAAAAGCTGAATGAATGTTTGAATATTCTACAAATATTTCTATTCAAAATGATCGGGCTGACATCCCATAAACAATGCACTGCTGAGCCTGACGTTGACCAGTGATGTCTACACACATAATGCTGCACAGCTGCTTTGATCTTTCTCCACAAAAGCAAAGGATTAAGCGAAGAGATAAACCAGGCGAGAGACAAAAATACACAAAATTTACTATAGAACAAAAAATACAAGAGCAGGATCAACTCATAAATGTGTCTGACTGTTGCAGAAATATTTTATGCTAAAACAATATAAAAAAAATCATAAATGCACTAGTGCATAAATAGCAAAAAACATTATCTTGCAACAAATTTAATAGAAACTTGCAGAGGTAATCTGCATATAAATGCACTCTGCTCTGGTACACATCTTATTCAGATTTAAAGCTGTTTTGTTTCTGCTTCACCTGAGCGTCTGCTGGCCGGACCTGCGCTGCTGGGATTTCCTCTCCTGTTTCACCGCAGTAATTGAATGTGCAGGTGTGATGCTCGGAGCACAGGGACTTCATTAGGAAGAAGAAAAAATTTTTACCAGACCCATTTTTAGAATACCCCAAATGCTGCCAGCTACATTTTTTGACATCCCAACTTATGTTTTAACTTAAGGAGAAAAAGGTGCAAGAGGGAGACGATCCCAGAAGACATCTCTGGGTAATAATCAGACCATGAGTCTGAGGTCTGCAAATCCAAGGTCAGCAAAGCTCATAATTAATCATAAACGTTCTTCTTAGAAATGCTGAAATAAATGTCAATGAACTATGTTATGAACAATCAGCATGAATTATTACTAATAATTTGTGTTTGTTGTTTACAAAAGCATCATAAGGAGGATCAGTTATGCAGAGAGAGATGGATGTAAATCTTGTAAAAATAAAATCTTGCTGATAGATTCCAGCAGACGATCGCACTGAACTGTCTGGTTAGGAAATCACTTCCCTGCGAGGGACCGTTCGCTGACAGAAAACAAATAGCTGAGTGTGACTTGAATATTGAGTGTAACAGAAACAGATGAAAGTTAGGTTATGTTGGAAAGAGTACAGCAGTATGTGCAAATATGCAAGAAATTCTGCATTAAACATGTACTTAAATAGGATATTCTTAATGCCAATAACTTAAGAGTTACATAACAAATTAACTGTTGGTACTGCATGTGCAGTGCAATATTATAAAATCAGAGTTTTAAAAGGTGAAGCTTGAATCAGAGCTAAATTTATTCACTTTATAAGGTTTTTCTTATGTACGCATGCAAGTACTAACAAAAACTCGGATGAATTTCTTGAGGGAATGCATAATATAATGCTTGCCATTTCCTCATGTCATATTTTAGACTAAGATCATTTTATGTTGAGAACTGATTTTTTTTTTTTTTTAGGTAATACGGTGATATGCTCGGAGTGTGTGTGTTTATGACGCTCAGCTATGACTGTATCAAATTTTAGTCAATATCTGTAAA
This sequence comes from Nematolebias whitei, assembly GCF_014905685.2. NCBI lineage: Eukaryota > Metazoa > Chordata > Actinopteri > Cyprinodontiformes > Rivulidae > Nematolebias > Nematolebias whitei. The sequence goes on along the minus strand of NC_056515.1, from coordinate 29,077,704 downwards.
CTGACAGTTTTTTTTTCTTTTGGCTAATGTTGACATGAATATGACTGACACCAAAATCAGTTCTGATGTACATCCCCTGCAACTTTCTGAAAATTTGATTGAATTTGTCCAGCGAGTTAAAATATATATTTTTAACAGGCAAACAAGGTTGACATCAGCAGTTAATACAAAATAATAAATAAAAAAAAGACATTGCACACTTTTTGTGCTTTTAGAGTCAGAGTTTCTTTGTTTTTCGCACCACATGTGGTACAACAAAATTTTGTACACAGGGTCCCAGTTAAATGTAAAAGAAAAACAGTAATAAGATCTAAGATATGAACTAAGAAAAACATTAAGTAAAAATATGCTAAGCACTAGTAGCATAAAAACAATACGCCAAACAGCAGCACGAACATGAGTCTGTGTGAGTAGATGAGCATGAATGAACACATCAGCATGAAAAAGATCAGCAGCAACATGATGTGATTTTTCACAGTGAATATCCTGGTTGTGACTTATCTGTCTAAATAAAGGTTGAATGAATAGATATTCATGAGTCTAACAGCCTCAGGGTAGAAGCTGTTCCTCAGTCTAGTGGTTCTACACTTAATGCTCCTCAACCTCCTTCCTGAGGGGAGCGGGGCAAAAAGTGTGTGTGCTGGGTGAGTGGGGCCCTTCATGATGCAGGTGGCCATATTTCTGCATCTAGAAGTGTAAATGTCTGTGATGGTGGGGAGACTGACTCCAACAGAATTATGTGCAGCCTTCACCACTCTCTGCAAAGCTTTTCGTTTTGCAGCTGTGCAGCCTCCATGCCACATGTTGATGCTTTTAATGTTGAGAATGACTGAGCTACAACCACATCATCCATCCATCCATTTTCTTTACCCGCTTATTCCATTTTGGGTCACGGGGGTCGCCCGTGCCCATGTCCAGCAATCACTGTGCGAGGGGCGGGGTACACCCTGGACGGGTCGCAAGTCCATCACAGGGCCACATAGAGACAAACAAGACAAACAACCATTCACTCTCTCACTCACACCTAGGGACAATTTAGAGTTACCAATCAGCCTAACATGCATGTTTTTGGACTGTGGGAGGAAACCGGAGCACCCGGAGAAAACCCACGCATGCACGGAGAGAACATGCAAACTCCACCCAGAAAGGCCCCTGGACCGGGGTTTGAACCAAGGACCTGCTCGCTGAGAGGCAGCAGCTCT
>NC_056515.1:29052792-29066502 GCF_014905685.2 Nematolebias whitei | reverse complement strand
TATATGACAAGGGATTTTAAGTATGATCAGGAAAACAATCATTTTATGGACTTCACCAAAATAGAATAAACAAATACAAATAAATGTGGCTGACTTTTCCTGAAAAGACAATATATGGAATAAAATCTGCTTAAAATATGAGAAAAAAAATTTAGACGGCATATAATTAGATGACAATATGATCAATTAAACCAACCAAATACAATTTCTGAGTCAAAAAAAGTGCTTATAATTTACGTGGCAGATGGGAAACACCAAAATGTGCACAGGAATGATCAAACTTCTCATCATAATATTGCCAGTGACTGTACAGCCAGGACTGAGGTTTGTGTGAAGAAAACACCTTCATTACTCCAGAGGCAACAGAGCCAGAGCACTGTAAAATTGGTCACAGAAATGGTATTGATCTGGCTTTTCAAAGAGCTGTTGTGACCAGACTTCTAATGTTTCCTTGTAAAAGCTCCCTGCTGTCATTATCTGCTTCTCGCCAGCCACAAGTGATGCTGTAATGCAATGCAGAGACGAGAGCTGCGTCTGAATGGAAGAAAATGTGTTAACATGGGGGAAAAAAAAGTCTATTTTGATTAAAAAAAATAAATAAATGCATTAGACGTTTATAGCAGGAATATTTGACCACACGCTCCTCAGTCAAGAAGATTCAAAACTTTCTATAAGCGAGTCAGAACCAGTTGATGTATAAGGAGATGCCTGTTGATGTGCGGGGTGACCTTGCCAGGGAGACGAGATGTTTTTTTAAACGTATCCCCACCTGGGCTGCTGCAGTGTAATGGAATGGGAGCTGAGGATGAGCCAATGCGACTAGCTCCCCCAGACAAAGACTGATTGTCTGGGGGACGTTACCGAACGCAATGCATTACTACAACATAATTGACTTTAGTGCAAGACAAGATCCCAAGGGGCTAAGAGTTTAGCCTCAAGGTCAGAATTTCAGGTAGAAAGTGAAAGGTATTGTGTTGAAAAATTGATATATTAATTTTAAAAAAAGAACAACAAAGAGATCCATTATTCTTGACCTTGCATCAAGTAGCAAGCATGAATAATGGGGTTTCTTTGTGGCTCGGAAGGACTGTTTATTAAAATCCTGGCCAGCACAAGATAATTCTGGAGCCGCGCCGTGTTTCTAATCTCTTTTTGTAATATTTCATACCCGGGTTGTGTGAAACAGCAAAAGAGATATTTCTAGAAAACAGAGCAGAAGGCTGTCTTCCTCTCGCTCCATCAGAAAATGCCGTTGTGGGGACTGTCAGCACGGAGGCCCGCCGACAGACTCTGGCTCAAGTCTCGGGCCAAATGACAGCATATTTAGTGTCATCACCCATCAAGCATCTGTCACTCGACGCCGTCTCTTGCCCCTGATTGATGGGCACCCCCTGGTGTGTCGAGAACAACGAAGCATCTAACTGCCATGACAGTCTGTGCTTAATGACCTGCTGGAAGGCTTTTATGATTGAAAAAAAAGAGCAGAAACTTAGCTGCACCAACAATGGATATCAATGTTTTTAAACACGTCTATGCAGGCGAACATGCAGATGATAAAAGATGTTTACGTGCACAGGAATGTCACCTTAATGTCGGGCTTTTAATGATTCATTTTAACCAGTTTTTTGAAACTTGAATGGGTTTGAAAAATAAGAATTGCTTGCACAAGTTGGAACTTAATGTAGATTTTTTTGATCCACACAGGGTTATTATTATTCTTACAAAGTAAAGCCATACACACAGTCACAAATATTTTAAATGATAATGAAGGTCCTATAATGTCTTTAAACATGAAAAGGCCAAGGGTTATTAATTTCCCGTTAGTAATTATGATGGACTGCAACTGGTAGTAGATTTGCCAGCATAAAAAAAATAAATAAATAAAAAAAAACCAGTAAAGATCAAAGATCTCTCTTTAAAATGTGTAAAATGAGAGACCTGTTGATTTACACAACTTTTAGCCATTTCGGAGGCAAAAATGATCAACTCAGACAACTGGGCAAGGAGGGAAAGTAATTTGCATGTGTCAGTACTTTGCCAAAGTCTCAAAGAAGACAAATTAAAGAAAATGGGTTGGGCTGTTAGAGCTGCTGCCTCTCAGCGAGCAGGTCCTTGGTTCAAACCCCGGTCCAGGGGCCTTTCTGGGTGGAGTTTGCATGTTCTCTCCGTGCATGCGTGGGTTTTCTCCGGGTACTCCGGTTTCCTCCCACAGACCAAAAATATGCATGTTAGGCTGATTGGTAACTCTAAATTGTCCCTAGGTGTGAGTGAGAGAGTGAATGGTTGTTTGTCTCGTTTGTCTCTATGTGGCCCTGTGATGGACTTGCGACCCGTCCAGGGTGTACCCCGCCCCTCGCACAGTGATTGCTGGACATGGGCACCAGCGACCCCCGTGACCCAAAATGGAATAAACGGGTAAAGATAATGGATGGATGGGTTGGGCTGTTCAGAAACACCAGTGTCTGTCTGCAGGAAGCCAGTTTAATATCACCATAGACTGAAAGGGAGGAAACAAAAAAGAGAGTCCTGCTCCAAGAAAAGACCATGAAGCACAGCTAAAATTAGCAGATTTTCTCATTAACAAGTTGAACGCCTTCTGGATAAAGGTTTTATGGTCAAACGAGATAAGATTGAGTTATTTGGCCACAATGACAAGAAATATGTTTGGAGTAGTACAAGTGAGGCTTTTAAACCTAAGAACATCATCAACAAGCATCATGCTTTGGGGCTGGTACATTGCACAAAGTTGGAATGATGAGGAGAAAAAAAATGGATTACCACCAAAATGTTCAGCTTCAGAAAACATAAAATCTGGACACAATTGGGTTCTAACAAGACAATGTTCCCAAACAGGTTTCTGAGTGGATAAAACAGGCAGAAATTACACATTGGGAATGATCTTCCCAAAGCCTGACCTCATTCCTTTTGTAAAATTTATGGATGATGCTTAAAATTTATATCTGTACCAGGATGTCAACATTTGTGTTTTTTTTTTTACAACTGGGTGCTGCTGCTTACCATCTCAAAGCTCAAATAATATCTCAGCTACAGCCCCAAATATCAAATGAGTTGAAAAGGAGGCGCCATAGATGCATTCCCGTCTCCCTGCCAGCTGTGCTCAAGTGCCTGCTGAAATCCTGGAACTGGCAGGAAACACGGCTCGTGAGAGCAGAAGGACTGGGATCGTCCTCCAGTACCTGCAACCGGCTGTCCACAGCAACGAGGAGCTTGGCAAGTTGCTGGGAGGAGTTCTGCCCAGCATTCGGGCGGTCCTGCAGTCCGGAGGAACCAAGAGGCCAGCCAAGTCTGGGAGGATGGATCAGACGACATCTGCGGCCAATTTCTTGGATCTGCTGTGGGATAGACTTTTACAAGAGATCCTTCCTGCATACAGCCATCAGCATCTAGAACATCAATGAAACGAGGATAATGAGTTACAACATTTAATTTCCTTTTGAGGTTAAAAAAAGTATTTTTGAACTGAATATTTGAATGAACTCCATCAAATCTGTGAAGAAGTGTGTTGTGATTTGAGAGAATTTAACCCAGGAATGAGGCTGACAAGGCGCTCAAGAAAAAGTCTGATGTTGCAGCAAAAACTAAAGATGTACAAACTGAAAGAACCTCAGATGAACCACAGACATGACGTGAAACACACAATGAAGACGGAAATGAAAACTGAGCGACGGACTGATGAATGGAGTGGAAACACCTGGCGTAATGACAACAGGGAACAGGTGAGAGTGGGCGGGGCAGCAGCTGAGGGAGCAGAAAGTGGCTGATGACAGAGGAAACTGTCAAAACTGAAAAAATTAAAGAAAACAAAAACAAAGGAAGTAATTTTAAAACAAATAAAAAGACAAATCCTGACAGAGTGGTCAAATATCAGCCAGAACAATGGCAAACATTGTTGATGGATCCAAAACACACGTCGCTTAGATGCACATTTATTAAGAGTCATATATTAGTTGGGGCAAATGTATATATTTGAGCATGCATTTATAAATCCACAATAAATTCATATTTGTGATGCAATTCCTGCTTTTAAAATCCCTCAAAGTTGCACATAATTCCACCCTGGAAAAGGAATGCTGCAAATAATTTAACAATGTATTCATGCTAAAACGGAGTGTAAACGTCTGACCTCAACTTTAAATGAAAAGAAACGAGTAGACATTTTAATACGGTTATTGCGACGCATGGAGCATAGTGCTGATAGGATTTACAACCGTGTGCATAGATTAGGCAGATTATTCATGTCATCCAGCGGAGAAAAGATGCATTGTTTAAGAATAATAGATATCACACTGACAAAAACAGTTTCTGGCTGCAAGGTGCGTCCTGACATTTTATCAAGGGATTGTGTGAACACCATAACTCTCACAGGAGGACTTGTATATTTGTTTATGTTGAGTGGAAAAAAAAAAAAAGTGTGAGTAATCCAAGCGTGTGATGAATGTGCACTTAATGTCACGTCCCGGTAAAGATTATTAACTGCGTTTAATTTTTCATTGTTAGTTCCAGACGCCTATGAAATGTAGCCAATCGAGTCAAATAACTTTTCCTTGAGGCAAAATGTTTATTGACAAATATAAAAAATTGTTCTAGATCTTTAGAATAGATTTATATTTTGTAACAGAGGGTAATGTTGGTTTTATTTATATAGAGAGGTTGGTTTTATTTCTGCATAAATAGAAAGGAGGATGAAAACCTGTCCGCTGTAAATGAGCTTAAACCTTTAATTCTGTCTCGTATCTGATGGATACAGATGGAGAAACTTCTACTCGGTGTTAAAATATAATCTTCCGAGCATTGTAAGAATTTATTTCTCTTTCACTATAATTTCTATAAAATGCCATATTGTTGATTGGATGGTTCCCACTGCAAGCGCAAAATAAGGTGAACAATCCAATCAGAATTTTACGTCAAACCAATTAAAACTGAAATAAAAGAGCACAACAGCTTTTCTTCAGATGCTCCCAGAACATCTGTTTTCCACACGGGCGTCACAGTTAAGCCCGTCAGTCCCCTCTGAGCTGTTTTCCACCTGTCAGCGTGTTTTTTATGTCTGCTGAGATGGTAGTGGCCATGTTTTACTGATTGTGGGATTAAAGGGAGTAGCAGGCTGGAGATAGCATCGACACTCTGTCCTCCAGACAACACCATGATAGCAGTGTGGTTTGATGGTTCAGTTGAGGGGGAGTTTACCTGATAACCAGTATCTCTCAAACTGACCCCACCAAACTGGAACAATGTGATTAAAATATACAAACTGAGAAATGCACGCAGATGTATTTTAGAAGAAAACAGACGTGATGATGCAGCTTAATAAATACACTTTGACCTAAATCGAATTATTAATTTCTCCATCCAGATAAAAAAGTACTCAAAAGTATTTATCGGTTTGTTGCTTCTCATGTTTTGACGGTTCATTAGAACTAGCATAAAAATCACTCGTCTTGTGTGAGGTTTTTTTTTTTGTTTTTTTTTTAGTCAAGACTTTTAAAGTCTCTTTAGTTAGACTAAAATGTCTCAATTTAACAAACTCTTGAGCTTCAAGTCAGGTTTTATTTTTAATTTTGGCTCAAGTTGGTCAGTTGAGTCTGTTGCTCTAGTGCGACACCTACTGGTTATCTAGGATCCCGCTCATGACCTCTAAAGGGATAGTTCAGATCTTTTAAAGTGGGGTTTGGTAAAAATGGTATGAATAGGGATGCACAATACAGTATTGGAGTTTTGGCCGATATTTGATATGTCGATATGTTAAAACGTATTTGGCCAATAACTGATATTTTATATATTTTCCTTTGTCAGAACATAGCCCTCTTATTTAGGCTTATTTGCTACAAAAATTGTGTAACAGCTGTAAGAGCTGGTGACATATATTCAGTAACAGCCATACGATATGTTTAGTGCTTTAACTTATAATAAATGAAAAGAGTTAAATGTTATTAATTAGCATTAGTCACCTGTGATGCTGTCTCACTTGTGGAGGCTTGTTCCAGGTTCCTAGCTGCAGTGTGGGATCATCTGAACTCTTGTGCACGAAGGACAGACTTCAAGTTCAAAGTTTTTGTCTATCCATTGTGCCGTAAGACTAATCATGCTAACGGGGCTAACACGACATCCAAATGTCTGTGGTAAAACTCACCCAACAAGTCATGCTATCAGCTATTAGCTTCTCAATAACGCCGGAAATTACGGCTTGTAACTCGGGTAAGGTTACGTCGGAAAAATATCTCAGACTGGGGACGATGTAGCGAGGCTCAACATAGTCCATAAATCTTCGAAATCCGACATCCTCACCAACGAAATATAAAACTTCCACACGCCAACATTTTGAATTTTCCTCTCTGCCGTGAGATCAGGTGTAGGCACACGTGACGTCATTATGTTGTGCTGTCACTGCAGGCAAAAACAACACCTTTTTTAATGGGTGAGTTATTTTAATGGAATGGCCGATGTCCGATATTAAACTTTAACACCAATATCAGCCGATACAGATACCATGCCGGTAATATTGTGCATCCCTAGTTATGAACAATTAACGGCTCACCTGCCGTAGATAACTCTTTTGACCTCATTTTGGAGAAACGGTTTAAATCAAATTAGAACAAGGAGCTGTGGGCCAGTCCGAGCAGGCTTAAGACAAGAGGCTTGCTGCCTTCCTAATACTCCCAATTTGAGAGGTTAAAGTGAACACTTCTTTATAAACATTTGCATTGCCGTCACTTTTAAATGCTGCTAACTGTAGCACTTCCTGTGTAACCTGCAGCACATACAGCAGGAATAGATTAATATAGTTGAAATAATCTTTCTATAGTTTCTTCAGAACCAAACTTTGATCTGAATTGTTACATTAACTTGTCTTACAAATGTTTTCAATCTCTAAAAATATATAGTTTAATTCTTTTTGCACAAGAACACTTTTGCTCTCAGACTCATCAGCACACAGCTTCACCTCTGAAGAAATGCTTCTCGTACAACATTTGCATTTGTACATCTTAAACTAATTTGAGGAAAACCCATGAGGTGTGATCATTAATAAAATATACATAGATCACATTTACTTGTATGACAGAGGAGGTATTCACACCCAGAGAAGAAGGACTGAGATGAAACGGACTCAAACTGTGGGAGTTTATTCAGTGTTTGAATACTTACAGGTGGCACTGGGAGGATCTGAAAGAGGAGGAAGGAAGGCAAGTACGGCTCTTGGTAGGTGGTGATGAGGGTAGGGACAAATATTCATTTCTTACAGGTTTCTTGGTGTTTCCATGGTGTTTGAGAGGGGGGTGGAGGATTCCAGATCAGCGGAGGAGAAGTTGAGATGATAGTGGAGGTTACCGAGGATTACATACAGATGGTGAGTAGCAAGATGGTCCGAGGACCATAAGACATCACAGGAGTTCAGGGTGAGCCTCAACTTGGAGGCACGAAGAAGATAATCCAGGATTTGGTCACAGTGAGGCAGGTTCTAGAAAACAGGTAAGTATAAATCTTCAGTCATGAACACTAAGAGGCTGACAACAATACAGACCAGTAATGTCCCAGCAGGGAAAGAAACATTTCCACAGCCTCTTATACCCCTGGAGAGGAAATGGTCCACAGCTGCTGCTCGTTGGCACACAGGAACCTGCAGAAGGGAAACACTGGAGCCTTACAATATCAACCTGTTAGAGTGGAAAATATGAGAAACAGTGACTGGGTTGCTACAAGATGAATAGCCTAAACTTAGACTAAATAAAAATTTAAAAACTGTCACAACAGCCAATTATGGAGTTACGTGTGTATAAACTTAACTGTATTTGTTTTCTATTGTGCTAAAATGACCAATACTTATTTAACAGACAACCACTTTTATAGTCCAACTATGATCTTTTCCAAACCTGGAGGAGTTTCAGAGCTTCAATGACAAAATTTCTGTCATTTTAAACTTTAGACAATATACAATAATATAAAACCAACAAAACGAAAAAAACTGCCTTGAAGGAAATAAGTTCCTTAAGTGTTACCATCATGAAAACCTACAAATGTGTTTGTTCTAAATTAAGTCAAATCAATTTAACTTCTGCCTGTAATTTTTATCCATGTATGCAATAATTATATATATATATATATATATATATATATATATATAATATATATATATATATATAATATATATATATATATATATATATATATCCCAGGGTCATCAAGAGCTGGGAAGATCTGAGAGATTAACAGGTCTACAGGCGGATGCTTCGCCTAATAACTACCAAAAGAACCTCATCTGTATCCATCTGCTGCCGTGCTGTTGGAAGTCCCTCCAGCTCACAGTTGAAGTTGATGACCTGACCCAAAACCTGCGATGCGTTCATGTTTCAACACTTGCATTTTAAGCTGTTGAATCAACTTCACTTATGATGACTTTCTGCTCAACAGCAAGATAAATCAGGGTATTATTAATATTATTCATCCCAAGAATAAAATTAATGAAATTAATTTACTGTGTCTTATGAGTACTTATCCCTTGTGGAGCTTCTCAAGCTTTACCAGGTAAAAACTGATTATGTACAGTATCTTGAAGCCAAAGCATTAATAAGACATGGCCAGGATTAAGTTAGTCCACAGCTCACTGACTTTAGGTTATTTTTTATTGATCATTTGGTCATGCACCACCAACCTGTGGCCATAATATATTACCAGCTCAGCTCCATAATATTCACCTTTTAACCAAAGCAAGCTTTGACTCTTGATTTGTCAGTTTCTAGTTTTATCACAACGTGATCCAGTCAGTCATAAAGTGAGACTAATGGGTAGCACCATGCTCGACCAAGCAGATATCTGAGCAAACTTACCATTAGTTCATAAATCTCCAGGCTGCCCGAGGTGTTCAGAAGTTTGCATCAAGTGATGCCCTCATTAGACTTTAATACATCACTTGAATATGTGATTATGTGATGATGTGAAAATTCAATAAGCACTCTTAAGTACTCCGCCGGTTCTCGTTTGGGCCCTTAAAGGGTGCAGGGGAAAAATGAATCAGATTTCCTTTGGTTATGAAGATCCGTGATGAATATTTCATCAGCATGCAGGAGGATTTTCACAATTGCTGGTAATGACAAAGCGGGCCATCTGCCACAGCAACAGGTAATTTGAAGAATCCATCACAATCTGTTGTCACGGCTGTGGGTATAGTCATGAGACAAAGACAGACAAGTGTTTTCAGACAGAAAGTTCACCTTCTGAGCACATGCAAATTCAGCCTGATGTTCTCCAGAGTGACTGGGCGACAAAAACAATACAGAGTCTGCATGTTCCCATCCCAGTTTTAACGACATTTCAGCCGTCCTCCAACTCCTCGTGAAGTCGACTCTGGTTCAAACTGGGGAGTGGTAAAGACCGACCGCTCCAAGGACAAATTAGTGTCATGGAAGTTGACCGAAAAAGAGCAGGTGCTCACTGTGAATGTAAATTGCTATAATGCATTTCACTATCAAATATTCATGAACTCATGCACATATCAGAACATGTTGTACATGGTTTAATTGCCAATTACACCTGCAGCCTACAGAGAATCATGCTGCTGAAGGGCAACAATAAAACCCTAAATTGAAACAGTAAAACTGTAGAAATGGCTTAAAAATCACATTAAAATAGACGTCTAGAAAACATCTTAACAGCTAAACAAAAATAACTGTTTACATCTGGTAAAAGCACCAAAAATAAAATTTAGATGTGTCCTTTATACTGACAGCTTTTGCTCTTTTTAACGCTTTATCTGCATCGTTCTCCTCCAAACTAAATAAATATATTCTAAAAGATGCTTACACTGTTAAATGCGATCAACAGAACTACAAACGGAGCAGCAGTAAAGTATGTTTTTTTCATACTGCAAGATCTGCACCCTAGTTTAAATGCGAATAAAATGCATTCAACTTTGCTTTTTTTAAATTACTTAAAGAGCAGATTTTTTTCCCACACTCAAATGGAAAAGAAACTGTTTGGGGATTGTCATTGATAAAACCGATTCGCGAACGATCCGGTGTAGATTTAAACAAATTTAATAACAAAAAGATTTGTGGAGAAACAGTCAGGATGCAGGAAACAAAACTTTACAAGTGCAGAATCTCCCAGTGCTCGCTCTGTATCTGGTTCTGAGCCTACTGAAGTAGGTTGTTAGTTTATAGACACCCCCCCCCCCCCCCCACCCCCCCACACACACACATACTGTCTGTTATCAAAGCGGCTGCGGACAGAGACGTCGAGGAGCCGTGGAAAACACCTCTCAAGGATACCCGGGATATAAATCACTGTGTCTACCATAACATTCAATAGTCTCGAAGGTAATAAAAGATGACCTCTTTGCTGTCTCCTTACAAATAGTCACATCAGACTGAATATAATACAGAGAAAGGACCATGGAAACATTGTAATATCATTCACAATGACAGTAAAGGAAAAGGTTTATATATATATATACACATATATATATACATATATACATATATACATATATATACACATATATATATATATATATATATATATATATATATACATATATATATATATATATACACATATACACACACACACACACAGCCTCAACAGGATGATTTTTTTTTCTGCCCTTAAAGCCATATTGACTGTTTATTATCATTCACAGCCTTAAAAGGTGGGTGATAATGCAATAACATGTATTTGTTTGTCTTTTAACACAATATACATCATGAATCAGTGGATGAATTCTATGAAAACTCTCAGAATCGGTGTGCATCTACAATTTCCTTTTGTAGTCAACCCATTTCAAGATGGCTGCCATAGCTAATTGGGTTTTAGTCATTTTTTTGTGCTGGAAAAGCTCAGCCATTTTACAGGTAATGATATATAATTTGGCGTGGTAGTAGCTGAGAATCAGCCCCAACACATCCTCCAGGTGGTAACTTAGGTGGGAGGCATGGAACGATGCTTGTATTTCTAAAATGAAAAGTTCCTTGTAAAAGTAAAAGTAAAAGTAAAAGTAAAAGTTGTAAAAGTTCCTTGTGATACTTTGGGGTTTATAAACTGATCTCACTCAGGTTTTTTTTTTTTTAACAATCTTCACAGCATATTCAACCATTAGTAAAAAAAAATACAAATTTTTTGACAGAATATGTTGTTTTGATGTTGGAGTCAATGATGAGATTGTTTTTTAGAAATTCTTTCTGCATCTTTAGTTTGATGGATTGTGTTAACTGTACTGGACAAACCCGTCAACACTTTGTCATACGACAGTCTTTGAATGTCAAATAGTTATTTTTGGGTTTTGACAGCAGTGAGACACTAAAGGCAGTAAAGAAAGTGACTAAAACAAACTTGTTTTTTTACAAGAATGAAAAAAAGAAAACAACTAGATTTACCGAAGACACCAAATGTTTCAGCGCTCATTTGAAAAGGGGAAACCTCTGAGGATTACAGGGCGTCTAATCCAGACACACTCAGCAAGCCAAGTTATTTTCTGTTTCCTGCCGCTGTGTTTGCTTAAGATCAAAACCTAACAGCAGGACCTGACCTGAACTTAGCTGTGAGATTATCAAGTTTACAAACCTGCTGCAAATGTCCTGCCAGAGGAGGAGTAGACTCCTGCTGTGTGGAGTCTTGTCTAGTTTGCCAGATTAGGATTCAGATCGCGTTGACTGAGGGACCCACCAGTCCATGACCTGGAGCCAACTAGGAGGCCTGCTGGAAGGAGCTCCCTGTTCTGCTCAGTTCAGTCTGAGCTGCCCAGCATGGTGAAGCATCTGCTGCCAACATCTCATCCTTCCACCTCTCTGCTCCCAAAACTGCTCCAGGATCAGCCGCTTCTGCAAGAGGCAGCACCGAAACCAGCTGTCTTCATGCCAGCACCTGAGCCTCTGCCAGGACTTAAAAACATGAATGCATTTAACATTATCTTTCTTCAGCAATAACAAAAACCAATGTTAGCCTAAGAATACAAAATAATCACCCTTTGGATAGTTGGAGAAAATATCGCATGGCAAATATATGGATATGATCCTAACGTGCTGTGTTTGGCTGGCTTATTGCAGTTAGACTTCTCCTCCATCCAGAACTGACTACTTCCATCTTGACTTCCTGGACGTCATACAGCAGAGGGCTTTGTGTCTCTTACCTCCTGTTTTTAGCTCTGCTTCTTCTGTAGGCATAGCTCATCCAAGACACTTAATTTGATGAAAACAAGCTGTCAGGCAGTGCTTCCCGCCGGTGAAACCTCGAGTCTGAGTTGATCTTTGTTTGATTCCCACCGGATGACAAGCATGGCTCCCTTTCCAGCTTGATAGCGTCCTACTTGCAACAATATGGACATCCACCGCAACACAAGCTCAGCTCTCACAATAACTGTTGCTCAACTTAAAATAGATTTTTTTTTGCTGCCGTTTAACAATGCGAGTCACGTATTTGAAACGTTCCAATACGTACATTTGAACAAAGCCCATTTTTCAGGTTTTAGGAAGTTTTCCTGGCTCAGGTGCAGTCATCAGAGACGATCCTTCCCCGTTCAGCAGGGAAAAGACCTGTCACTCCTGAAACCCCCCCTTGAAGAACCAACCAGTGGAACCACATGCAGCTCCGTCTCTGCACAGAGCACATTTATCTGCTGTGAAGCAGGGCGGAAAGATACGAACGCAAGGCGCCATCATGCAGGATGCAGGCGTTCTCAGCGGGTGAGATCTGTTTGTGTTTACATGGATGCATCCAAGAAAACCTCAACATTTCTGTGAGTCGTGCAGCAACAAATGTGGGCGTGTGCTGCTTTTGTTTCACGTTGAGACACTTTCCGCTGGCTCCCTTCTTTGATTAGATAACATCAAAAGCAAATTCAAGGTCCCCCCCCAAGTCCTTTTTTATAGCAGGAATAAAAGTAAATAAATAAATGCGTCCCTGTATGAATTACTAAACTTCTCAATTTCTTCAACAATAAAACAATAGAAAAAAGAAGCCTGCACATGGGAAATATGTTGGCATTTGCTTGACCTGCATTGATATTTCTGCCTAAATCAATTTTCTGTTTAGAGCTGAGCTTGTTTGAGTCTCTAAAACTCAGAGTTATAATCAGCGTCCTTCAGTTGTTTCATGAGCATGTGATGGATTACACATTATCTGAATCCTTTCAGCCTCTTTGACTGATGAAACTCTAAAGTTACACTCTAATGCTTAATTTTAGCTATTATCAACATTGCACCTGAATATATTTCATATCAACGATGGGGCTGCTGCTAATCGGCTGTTTATGTGCCACCTTCTGTGTAAATATGCTGTTCAATGATAAAGGGGGGAAACCTTCAAGTTCACACAAAACAAGAACCAGGAGGAAAAGTAAACATGGCGGCTTTAAAATGGTTTATTTTAATCTAACTGTCGTAACATTTAATGTCATATTTTTGCATCATGTAAAAAAATGTATCCGCAAAATTTGCATATGGTTTTATAAAAGGTCATAACATAACGAACTGTTTGTTGTTGGGTGCAAGGAAGTCTTAAATCTCCAGGCAACCAGTGATCTGAGATAATAAAAGATCTGCTAAGTTAAATCAATTGTTATGGTTTTATAATAAAACTAAGTTGCTTCCAGAATGTATGAAAAAAAATACATTATATATATACATAAATATATATATATATACACACATATATACATACACACACACACCTATCTACCTATATATATATCTACCTATACAT
>NC_056515.1:29039148-29052392 GCF_014905685.2 Nematolebias whitei | reverse complement strand
TTGGAAGGCAAAGCATCTTAGTGAGCACAGTTTATCAGTTTGTTTATAGATAAGAATGCTTCTGCAGGGCTTCTTTCCTTCTTACAGCGCTAAGTGCAATTAATTAAAAAGATGATAAAATCAGATGATTGCTGTGATATTTTAGGTCAGTTCAAGGGAAATCCCTTACCCAGTATCAGAAAATTAGGTCTGAGTTGACGTTCTCAGGTCTTTGGTCAATTTATTTGCTCTAGATGTTTCCTTTGAGTTCTTTTTCTCCTCAGTGTTGATGCTTAATTCCAATTAAAATCATTTATATAAAGCATTGTAATTTGTCACTGCACAAATATAGGGAAAAGTCAAATATATATATATTTTGTTTTAAAAAGCAATAGAAGAACATCACATAAATAAACAGCTCACTGGTTGCAAAATTGATTCATAGTTGCTACTATTCACTTCCCAAACACTAAAATGCATATCTGTTTTTTTTATTTAAAGCTCTTTTGTGCTCTTTGACACTGTCTATATCACACTTAGACAAGAACAATTTTGTTAGTTTCGATGTCTTTAAGGAAGTAACTAAGTATTAAAGCACTTTTAGTATTCTGCTCAAAAGCGTTGTTCGTACAACCTTGGCTTCAAATTACATGTATTCTACATCAAAATGTGCAGCTCGATCGTTAAGTGTTATGAGTTTTAATGTGCCAAAACATTTAAAGTGGAATTCTAGAAAAAACAATTAATAAAAATCAATGGGATTTTGGTAAAGACACGACGAAACCCATCCCTGTTGGTAGCTCTACAACTCATTCACAGTAAATGGAGTTTAAACAGAGAACTTTGTACTTCACTCATCTGGCTTGGTTGTATTTTATTGTTTTTTTTGTTTGTTTGTTTAACACAATCAGTTTAATTTTTAGGATTTAAGGAGAGTTTTCTCATTGTTCAACTTTGAGTTGTCTAAAATCTTCAAATATTTTGCAAATTCTTCTCACACAGTCAAATTTTTCTACTAAACTAGAGCAAAATGTTGGTGTTTGTCTGTGTTGTTCTCTTAAATATCTCCCCAAAACCCAGAGAGTGCACATCCAAGCTTCCATACACTTCAATTATAATTTTAGCTCAAACTATTCTTTTCAAAACTGGAAGCTTATGCTGTCTAAAAGTCTCATACATAAAACACTGTCTTTATTTAAAAAAAAAAAAAAAAAAAAAAAAACGACACGTGGCAGCTGCTTGTTTTCATCTTCTGTCCGCTTTTAAAGATTGCAGTCAGGGAGTGAGAGATAGGGGCATGTGGTTACCATGGTGACCAAAATGAACTGGCAGGTTTCTTTTCATCTTTACATTTCTAATGCAAGGCTGTCAAAATGTACACGTTTTATGAGCTTAGATTAATAATATATATATTTATTTTAATCACGGAGTTCTGTGCTGCTGCATTGAATAAAATCCGAAATGTTGAGTTTTTGAGATCATTTGGAGCAGAGGGACGTTCAGCCTCGTGATTGGCTACTATTGTTAATTGCCTAATGGCTGAAATGTGCAGTCAGATCGTTTCCCAGCCTGGTAGATGTGGATGTAGGTGTAAATATCAGCAGCGCAGAGGCTGGGAAGCGTCACCTGTTGCGAAGCGCTCATTTATTTATTTATTTATTTATTTATTTTCCTGTCATGTGTTGTGTTGGTTGAACTGTCCGAGCGGGTGGAGTGTGAAGACAGAAAGGCTCTTTCAGGCGGTGACAGCGTGAAGCCGAGGCAGAGGCGGTGTTTGGATCAGACAGGAGGGGACGCGTCGCAGCTCCATCCAGCGCGTCTGGCTCCAACGAGCAGGGGTCACCCAGGATTCCCTTAACGACGCTCTCCAGAGAGAGAGAGAGGGGGGAGCACAGAAAAGGTGTTTGTTTTTTTATATTCAAGCCTGTTTTTATTGGATAGGATCAACGCTTTGCTGCAGCTTCAGAGCAACCTCCGTTGGTTTGCGTTTTTTTTTTTTTTTTTTTTAACCAAAACGCCGAAACGGGGAATAAAAGTGAAGCTGGGAACAAGCTGTTTGACACAACAAGACGCGTTGTAGGAATCAGAGAGCTCAGAGGCAATTCCTCCTTGTTTCCTGCCGTTTTCTGATTTATTTATTTATTTCTTATAGAAGAGCGCAGTGCATTCATTTCTCGGATTCAAATGAATTTAGAGAGAGCCATTCCAGCTCGGATCAACAGGCTTTGAAAGCAAAAGTTTACAGTTTTTTTCTAATCGTATTTTAAAGGCTATGCATTGAGGCCATTTGGTGTCAAACGCACGCCCTGTGCACGCTTTTACTCCTATTTTCCTTTGAATTGCAAAAGATACGCAAAACGCGACGAAAGGCTGAACTTTGCAGGATATTTTTTCCTTCTTCTTCTTCTTCTTAGTCCTTTTTCATCCGCTTGATTAGATCAAGGGCAGCAGCTGAAGAGGTCCGTCCAAAGACAACTCCGGAGAGCGAGGCTATATGAAGATCGACACCCAGTTGTTGGTTTCCCCTCGCAGAGATGCCAGTGCGTGCTGTGACCACCAGGTTCATGTACAAGGGGCTTTGCACTATTCCCGATGTCCTCACCTACCGGACCCCTGTTAGCCTGCCTGAGGACGAGGTGGAAGGTGAGATTCATTTGCTCTTTTTTCATGTTTTTAATGGATTTGATGCTTTTAAACAGGGATTCAACCTGTTTGACAGCAGCCTTCAGCACCACGGACAGCTCCTGGGCGCTTCTTCCCCCCTTATTTCCACACATTTGTGCACGAGCTAGTATTCTACACTTAATATAGATTATTAAATATTCAGTTTCTTTTATTTGGGTAGGTTTTCTCTCATTTCATGCTCAAGTCGTGGTTTTTAGGGATTTATTTGTGTCTTAAATCAATGACAAACTCTCAATAAGTGCTTTGGATGAGTTTAGAGTTTTTATCCTATGTCTGGAAGTTGCATCAGCGCATGTGTGAGTTAATTAATTAAAACTGAGCTTACTGTAAGTTTTTGTTTTTTTTTTGTTTTTTTTTTGGAGCTTGTTACAAGAGTCAAAACCTTAAAAATGAGACGATTTGCTTCAAATTACATGTAGTCAAAAGGAGGATTTGACTGTTAAGTCTTAAAAATTGTAACTTCTGGGAAATGTAAAGTGACTATAGGGAAAAAGTTGGATTTATTGTGAGTTCTTTTACCTTCACGCTATGCTTGGTGTGTTGGAATTTGTTTCAAAATGTGAGTTGAAATGTTGCACCTACAGAGCTGTTTTAAATGTGTTCTGTTGTGGTGCACGTCTGTTAAGAATGGAGCTTTTGTTTTAGGGAAAACAGCCCTCACAAAGAAAAGGCACACTTGGCAGGGATTGGGAACAAAGCCCGACTACAATAAAAAGATTCCTCGATAAGATTTCATATCTCCAAGTCTATTTTCTTCTGTCTGCAGGTTGCCCAGGCCTACATGTTTTGAGCCCCTCGATTGACATTGAAAACCTTTTTATCTGCAGCGCGGATGACACAAAATTTAATTAAACAATTTAATTTAGAAAAAGAACATCTGGTGGGAACATTGCATGTTGAAGAACACTCATGTGTCAGCTTTCTCAGGTAAATGAGAGCGTGTTTAAAATTCAGAATGTTGCAGGGCACTCGGCCATTACTTTATTTCCCCAGAAAAGATTCACTGGGCGCACTCGACTACACTTAACATGGCTTCACTCCCCAGAACAAACAGTGCTCTTCTTTTTGTCACCGCTCTGCAGGCAGATACGAACACTTTGTGTGTAGTTATCAAGGTTAAAGTTTTTACTTTATCCTCCATCAACAAATCTTCAGCCAGTCTGAGGACACAAATCCGTAAACTCCCACCTGCCCTTTGTGCTGCTCCTGCACCACCTTAACACACAATGCAGCAGCACAGACTAAATTAATGTTGTCAGGGTGCAAACACTTGCTGCAGTCCAGTGCTTTGAAAAAAAAAAATGCATGCCTTTTTTTTATATTTTTTAAAATGTGAAAATCAGAGGATAAATATCAATTCATGCACAAAATCTATAATTACTGTGGGGCAGAAGTTCCCTGATTGCTCAGCTCGTGTAATTGCTCTCCTCTAATCATATTTGGGATAATTGCTCTTGCCAACAAAGGTTTATCCATATACTCCCAGTCTAATTTACCAGTTATAATAATCTGAGCTACTCCACTGTATTTAGAAACAAACAATTAAACCTCCAGAATACATCATCAGGAATGCTGGCTACCTTTCCTGACAGATATTTAGGTTAAAGAATTGTGAACCTTTAGGTTAAAACTTGAAACGTTATGATCGTTGATATGCAAAAATCACAAGATGTTACTCGGGATGACTCAGCTTCGACCTCGTCAAATTTTGGCTCCAAATCTGTAGAATAGGCTGAGCCATTTGCTACGTTGGTTAATGTTTATTAGCTGTGGTGCCATCTTGATAGGGACTGAATCCAAAAAAGGTAATAGGTTGTAGAAGCACATCCAATAATTACTTTGAGTTTCATTAAAATCTGTTTGATGGTTCGTGGGGGTTTTTTTTGTTGTTTTTTTTTTGCTAACAGACAAACAGGGTTGACTCCAATGACCTCGCACAACCTGTCAGCACTCAGGATCAGTCTCAACTACTACCACACCAAAGGTTTGCTCAATAGCTGTAAAACGGCCTGAATGAAACCACTTCTGTGTTTTAAAGATCATTTTACTGTGACGACCATTGGCTCTAAAGATTGATCAGCTCCAGTGATTATTTCCTAAATATGTCTGAAATCTCTCGTGTTTCATTTAACACACAAACACACACACATATACAGGTAATCAACCATTGTTGCTTAGAGGCATGTGACAACTTAGACATCATGGGACATCATTATCCTCTCCCTTTTATCATAATGATAAAATATTTTCACCTTAATGGTGATCTTGTGCCTTAAAAATAATTTGTCACATTAATTTTTTGCATCAGGTATTCTCCACCAGCGCAGCTTACTTAAACTACATGCAAGTTTCTAAATGGAAGTGATTAATCTGTGCAGCAACAATGACGTGTGATTTAATCAGCAGGAATTTCTGTCGGTGACATTGTTGCAGGGACGCGCTGAAACACACTGACGAACGCAGGACAAGGACGGGAGGACCTTGCATCCTGAGCAAAGAGACGCGTTGCACAATGATCAGAGCATAAAGCAAAGTGCCCCCGATAAACAAATTAAAGAGATTAATTTCAGCTTCGAGTGAGAATGTAAAACATGAGCCGGGGTTTTCTATTGGACTTAGTGACCCAGCAGTAAGTTTCACACAGAAAGCACCAATTTCATTATTTCTAAATGTTTTTAAAAAAGTCTCAAATTCACCACATATTGAACAAATATCAGCCACTGTCAGGTAGAAAAGATAAAAATAAAAAAAAACTAATGTTTTAAGTAAAAAAAAGAAAATATAACTGGTTCTTGATGTTGGCTATATAGATCATGAGGGTTTCCAGAAAATAAATTCAAAATGGACTTGTTGCCATAATGGCCTAAAGAAATAAAAGTGTTGTAACAGATGGAAGAAAGAGGTCACAAGTTTTATTTTGTCAGTCAGAAGCTGAAAAGTTTGAACATTGTTGCTTTACGCTGTCAGCTTGCTAAAATAATAGGTCAGCTTTTTAAAAAGTGGATCTGAGGTTCGTAGTAATCAGTATCTTACCTGCAGTTGAAATTACTCAGATTGTTTCAGTTTTGAACAGTGGGGCCAAACTGGTTTTCTAACGGCTTCTGTCTTAAAGTGTCTGTGACTAAGTTTTTGTAATCAATATAAATGTATTTTTGGAAAGAGAGCATCACCTATTGCAAAAAGGCCACACACCGCTGTGATGAAAAGTTGTTGGGATATTTGCAATAACAGGAAGTGACGACAAAGTGGAACGCCTGCATGTAAACACAGCATTGCCACGATTACTGCAGACAGTAGAAAATAATCTGAGGTTTGTTTAGATTATTTTGAGTCACTACCAGAGAGATGAAGAAGTCAGAATCCAAATAAACAAAGATCAGGGAGTTCTTTTTTTAAAGATAATGTTAATGCTTTTAATTTCCTGCCTTTGAAAGCAGAAGTTAATTTCCTTTTAAGATAAATATGACAGCAGTGTTGGGTTTCTCCTTTAACAACTTAAAAATAAAAAATTGACATGATCCACCTTAAGGCTGTAGATATAAAACAAACGGTCGCTTTTCCATTTAAATACATGAAGCTCATTTACCTTCTCGAAACTTAAAATTGATTCTGGAGTGTCAAACCTCACCTGATGACCTATTTTTCCATGACGTGTAGGACGTTACTGAAAGCTGCACAAGTTGTGCAATGTGAAATAATTGGAGGCATGACAGAATTAAACCATGCATGCTTTATTGACTAATTTAAATTAATTTATAAAACACATTTTAGTTTTAGTCATAAAAAAGTTTACATGTATAACTTCTAAGCCCTCTGCTATAGTCAATCAGACATTTTAATAAAACCACAACCATATGTTTTATAACTTGGCTCATGGTTTAAAGATTTGGTGTTAAAAAAAAATTAAAACTAAAGACAAATGGCATCAAGGAGGATTACAAACTCCTGTAATGAACTTGTATGGAGGCAGATGAAGTGCTCACAGCTCTTAATGGATCTACATTTTCCAGGGAATGTTTTCGGAGCAGATGGTTACCTGGGTGGTCCGGGTCAACAGCGAGGCTTCGTGTCCTTTTCTCCGCCCTTGTGCACTTATCACAAACTCTGATATGTATTCAAACCATTGTTCGCTGCATCATTCTGTTCTCCTTTCATCTAAAACCTGGTTGGTTTAGTTTGTAAATGAGCAGATTATTTAAATCTGTTGCAGTGAATCCTCTGAATAAATACATTAATTTAAAATAGCCTTTTATGTCAATCGAATAATAATTTTTATACATATTGTGTCGCATTTATTTGTGGATTTCTCCTTCGCAGCGGTGTGAACTCTGGTCGAAACGAACAGTATCCGGTGCCAAGTGTCTCCCCATTTAATGAGCCCTGCATTAAAAACTAGGTCTGGAGCCAAGTTCGGCCGTAATGCATGACCAGCTGGGATGCAGTGACTGAATATTACGACGACGCTCCAACATCTAGTGAAATCTCCTTTGCACTGAATAATGCACTCTAAAATGTGTAGTTTTGAAAAATGGTGATATGCTTTATTAGCTGTGGGCTTTTCCACACAGCCTGTACATAAATCTTACTGAAGGCTGCAAGATACTTCACAAGACACTTGTTCTCGATGTGTTTTGAGATGGTCCTTTGCACATGGACATTTATCCTCAATGAGAAACTTTAGTGGGAACTCCCTTCCACAGAAACACCACAACGTTGGCATGGTTGGCAGAGTGGATGTTTATTTTCAGATGATGTAAGAGAAGGAAAATCTGTTTTTTCTGTTAATTGAGGAGAAGCACCATGTTGCTAATTTGTCACAAACAGACCGCCACCATTTCCAACGAATGATGTGAGAAAGTGTCTCCAGGCTGGTTGACCAAAACACCGTCCCTCCTGGACAGCACAGCCACAGAGAGTGTCTCTATGGACAATCTATTTCTACAGAATATTTGTCCATCTTTAAGACTCTTGTTTATCTTTGAAAGGTAACGGTTGTAAAGACGGTTATCTTTTCTAAAAGTCTCAGCAGAGAGATGTACTCCAGACACTTTTCTGCACAAAAACATCCACAAAGTTCTGATCAATTACACATTACTCGGCACCAGTGGTTAATTTGAGCCGGATCCTGCCGGAACAAGATCCGGGAACTCTCTCATTTTCACCACGTGCGTTCCGGCAACTGTTTGCTTGGATCCGGCAACTCAAATGTCCGCCCCTAAAAGTCCAAAGTCATCACGCATTCTTATTTTAATTATATATTAAAGACACAATGAGAGGAGAGGTTGCCCAGTCTGTGGAGCGGATGCTCCAGTCGCAATACGCGCACCAGCTCATGCACATGCGCCTGCCCAGCAGAGATGCAGATCACATGTCCCGTGGGGATGAAGTGTCTTCATCCACCTTCAGCTGTGCGTCCTGCAGGCAGTGCACGTTACACAGGAGCGTCTCCAGACAGCTCTGCAGGATGCGCACACAACTGCCGATGTGTCAGAACTCCTGCATACACGGTGCCTAACATTTCAGAGATAAATAAAAAAGCTTACAGTAAAAAAAAAATAATAATTTTGAGTGACATTTTTGAGTATTCACCAAAGCCCATGCTCAGTAATCCAGGGATACAATTCAACATTTTTCAGTCAGGTCATCTGGACAGTTTTCTTTTTTGTGCTGAAACGTTTCGCCTTCGATCCAGAAGGCTTCATCACTCAAGGAAACACACAACAAAACTGATTCTTTCCCCAAAAGCTTACTCCAAAGTGGAACAAACCAGTTATGTTGGTGCCAAGATGGTCCTCCGTAGGAGGCGTGCCAAAGAGACCATCTTAGCACCAACATAACTGGTTTGTTCCACTTTGGAGTAAGCTGTTGGGGGAAGAATCAGTTTTGTTGTGTGTTTCCTTGACTGATGAAGCCTTCCAGATCGAAGGCGAAACGTTTCAGCACAAAAAAGAAAATTGTCCAGATGACCTGACTGAAAAATGTTGGTTTGATGAGTTTTATTCACATTACACCACATTTCAAAACAGCAGTAATTTGTCAAAATAACAGCGATCAAAATGTCTAAAAGACTATTATCTAAAATAAATGGATGGCAGTGGTAACTGAGACTGGAGCAGCAGGAGCAACAACTCAGGACTGAAGTCAGCTGAGAAGAGTTTGGGTAGGACAGTGAAGTTGGGGGGCGCGGGGGTAGGACACGACAGAATCAGAGCTGCTCTATTCAAACAGTCTTGTTGTTGCTCTCTAAAATGGTCATTTCAATTCAATCTTTATTTATACAAGTTAGTCTCATTGAGCCTCGAGGACTCATTTACAAGAGAGACCTGTTTTTAATCAGTTTAATCAAATGTTTAACAACCGCTTAAAATATAGCAAAATGCAGGAAATGGCATCTCTTATTCCACATTTTCTGGGAGAGGAACCCCCAGAAAAACAAGAAAAAAAAGTTCAGCCAAGTCGTTGTGCACAGAACAGGTTCTTGGAGGATGCGCAAGAACAAAAAGGACAATTTTTGTTACGCAACCATATCAGTGGGAAAAAGTTTGTCACTTCTCAGAGTATAAATCCACCTTTAGGCTTCCATTTACTACAATTCTATTAAAAATGTGCAATATTAGCCCAGCATTCCTTGAAGGAGTGCTAAAAACATATTGGATACATGTTGAGGATCAGCCTCAGCTACTACCACACCAAATTTTATGCCAGTGTCTGTAAAACTGAGTTATAGTCAGTGTTTTTTTGTTTTTTGTTTTTATGGCAGAAGAAGCCATCTTAAATCAGATTGACTCCAAAAGCTAATCAGTTGTAGATGTTCCTCCAATAATCAATGTTTCATTATAATCCATCCAGTGGTTCATGAGGTATTTTGCTAACAAGACAGAAACACTAACACTTTCAGTGAGGAGCAATAACATTTTCCTGCACCTTTGCCCTCTGGCAGCGGGCGATCAACAGGCAGACCCATCAACTACACATGTGTTGACACTGATAAGCCTCTTGTTCTGCAGCTGAGCAGTTGTGACTTCCCGGCATTCACGCTCTTGGAGGTCTCTGTGAGCTCGTGTCACTCCTCGGTGCATTGCTGACAGAAGACGTGAACAATATTTATAGTTCGCAGCCAGAAGGAGAATCCCCCAGACGTAGAGCGTTGTAGTGAAGTGGAGACCGTCTCCCACTTTGTATGCAAAGCTGCCCTCTTGTGCTGACAAATGCGGCGCCTTCCGCAGTAAAAAACACAAGCAGACAAATGTACTGAATTATTATTGGAATGTGTTTTATTGCATGAGTGCACAGTTACTTTGTTTCCCGATAGTCCTGTTGGTTTTTGCTCGTTTTGTTCCTGAATGCTGTGCAGGTGCCACAACAGACCAGTGGCAGCTTGTTTACATCTTATTATCTGCTCAAATGGGGATTTCTTCGTTTAATTGCAAGATTTCAATTATAAGAAACACGAGTTCTAATTGTTTCGTCACCTGTTCTTTAGCAGCAGATGAATCTCCTCCAACTGCATTTGGAAAACACTGCAGCGAATCTGAACTTTCTTCAACATAAAACCTAATGTCAAATATGTCTTCATTCACCTCACCTGGTTATGTCAACATATTCTCAAAAACAGTGTTTTGCCTTTAACTCTAATCAGCTTCCGTTTTCACTAAAAAGACCCCAAAATATTAAAAACCAGATGACCTTTGAAACAGCTATTGTAAATAGTGCATTTACGGCAAAGATCTAGAGTGAGTGGTTAAAAACTGCTGAAATTTCAATTCAGCTTATTTATACAGCGCCAAGCCACAACAGAAATCGTCTCAGGTCACTGAACAGAAACATTCACATACAAAAAGTAAGAATACTACAAAGTATTTATCTGAGGAGCAGACTGCTTTGAATTTAACTTCATTGCAGACTCATCTTAAAAAAGTGGAAAGGAAAAACTCCCTTGTGAGGAAGAAACCTTTAGCAGAACCAGGATCAGGACAAGTGGCCATCTGCTTCGACCGGTTGGGTTTGAGGAACAGATACACAATGGCAGGTCAAGAATCACGTTAAGAAAGAAATAGTATCAAATGAAAACTAATTTTAATAAATCATTTAAGGAAATGAGGTCAATTTGTCCTCTAGTAGTCTAAACTTAAGACAGCATAACAAACCAACCCTAACCATAGGATTTATCAAAGGAAAGACTTAAGCCCAGTCTTAAAACTGGACAATGTGTCAGCCTCATGGACAGAAACTGGAAGTTGGTTTCACAAGAGAGGAGCCTGATAACTGAAAGATCTGCCTCACATTCTGCTTTTGGAAACTCTAGGGACCACGAGTAAACCTGCAGTTCGAGAGCAAAGTGCTCTTTTAGGAAAATATGGAACAATAAGATCTGTAATATAAGCTGGAGCTAGGTTGTTGAGGGCTTTGTAGGTTTGCCTTAAGATTTTGAATTATATTCTGGATTTGACAGGGAGCCAATAGAGAGAAGCTAAAACTGGAGAGATATGATCTCCTACTAACTCCAGTTAAGGCTCTGACAGCAGCATTTTGGATCAACTGAAGACGTTTTAAAGAAGTTTTTGGACACCCAGATAATAAACCATTATAGTAATAGTCCAGTTTAGACGTGACAAATGCATGAACCAGTTTTTCCTGCATCCTTTTTAGATAAGATGTTTCTAATTTTAGCGATATTACACAGGTGGAAGAAGGAGGTTCCAGTGATTTGAATTCTGGTAAATTTGAAGGATTGACTACAAAAAATTTGTTAATACAAGCAGAACAAAAGCCAGAACAGTTGCATAAAGCTCAAATTAACACAACTGTGTCTAAAGGCGTAATTGCAGGAAAAAAGAAAAGATAAATATAGCAAAATTGTGTCAAATTAGGATTAGCCAAATAGTAGCTCAATACTAAAAATATAAAATCATAACAGCTATGATAAAGCTATAAAATTAACAAAACCATAGTTAAATATAGTACAAAATAACAAGAAAGAGCACAATGGCTAAATGGGGCTTTTTTTTTTTTTTTTTTTGTCATTGAAAACAGCACCTAATGCCAACAAAGTCAATCTCTATAAATAATTTAACCCAAAGGAACATGTGATGTGTGTGAGGTTTCTAATCATGATTTGAAAGAGCAGCAGGTGCTGATTTTAAATACATTTTGACAGCAGGAGCCGTTTTAGCCGCAGGGCTTTGGTCCCACATTCTCTCCCCTCAGTGCATTGTTTGTGCACACGTCAGACCAAAATGGATGAAAACAGAAGGACGAGAATAATATAACTTCAATGAAATCCTTTTTCTTTTCTCTCCTTTAAAAAAATGAATGTTTAAAAGATTTGTTTGTCATCAATTTAACATCAGCCAAGGTGCGTTTAGGTAAAATGGGTTTAAATGCAGTGAAAGCATTTTTATTCAATATATTTTTACTTTTTATTTATTGACAGCTGAGTAAAACTGAAAATTTATTTCCTGTTTGGTTTGTTAAAATACATGAATTTTGCCATCTTCTGACCCTGCTTGAGATGTTTCATGTAGTGAAACTTTAGCTACTCAGAACCTCAGATGGTGCTCCATGTCGGTTTTAGAACAACCTCCTAGACCTTCTACAGTACAAACAATATTTGGTATTAAACAACAGCATTTGTATTACAATCAGACACAGTCATGGGGGTAAAATTTTTTTTAAAAAAATAAAAAAATTTTTTAAAAAAATTAAAAAAAAAAAAAAAAAAAAAAAGAGTCCACCCCGTTTGATTTCTAGGTTTTATTCATCACAATAATATAAATTTTCATTTTGCTACTTTATAAACTTTGAATATTTTTATCCTGTTAACTAATGCTTCAAAAGCTGCTTTTTAAAAAAAAAAAAGAATCCAAATCTGATTTAAGTGGAACAAAAGTTTAAAGCACATATTTTACTTTTAAGCAGGGCCTGTCAATAAAGACACGTGACTACAATTACCTCTGAATGTTAATTTATTTACTATATTTTTAATGTTTAATATACACATTACTTTAATCCTTTTCAATGACTGACACAAAGAATCCTGTTTGATCTTTTCTAATGAAGCAAAATAAAGAGGAAGATACAATTTTAACTTAAATATATTGCATTTCTTGCAAAAATGCAGTGTGAATGTTTACTTCAAAATAACTTGCTGAAAAATAGCTGAAATTAGATTTTTAAAAATGCTGAAATGCATAAATTAGCAGAAGAATGCAATAACTCATAGTTGCTGAATTAGGTTTAGATAAAAAGAAATGAGCCCAAAAATTATAGAAAATAAGTTACAAAAAGCTGAAATTAGCCAAAAAATGGCTGAAAATTAGCTGAAAAGGCAGAAAGAAGCTTAAGCTAGCAGGACACAGAGAGCTGAAATGAGTAAAAAAAAAGAAAGTAGAATTAGCTGAAAAGGCTAAAATTAGCATAAAACTGCTAAATAACTGAAATATCAGAAATAGCTAAAACTAGCATAATAAATCTGAAAGGAGAATGACAAGTTAAAATTAGCAGAAACAGATTAATTAGGCTGAAAGTAGCCTTAATTAACATGAACAACTTAAATTTACAAAAAAATCTGAAAACAGTTG
>NC_056515.1:29020008-29038748 GCF_014905685.2 Nematolebias whitei | reverse complement strand
ATATATAGCTAAAAAATGTAGAACAAGCTTAAGCTTAAATTAGGAGAGAAGAAAGAATTACACGTTTGCCCAATTAGGCTGAAAGAAGCAGAATTCAGCACAAAAAAAGTCTTAAATTATATGATAAAAAGTTTAAATTTGCACAAGGAAGCTGAACCAGAAAAAAATGTGAAGAAGCAGCAAAAACGCTAAAGAGATCTAAAGATTTGAAGGATGTAAAATGAGCTCAGTTAATTTCCTATGAGGAAAAAAAAACCTGCAGAAAAGCTAAATATTTCAAAAAGCTAAAGTTGCACCAATATCAAAAGTCACAGCACCGTCCTCCTGAAGTAACGGAACATTTTGATAAACGTTTTGTTGAAATAGCACAAAAATTGTGGAACGAGAAAGATGCCGAAAAATGTAAGGAAGACAAAAAGAATCACAATATGTGAATGCTTCATAAACATTCACACAATTATATTCAGATTGTGAACAGAAGTTCATGGAAACAATCCGCTTTAAAATCCCCTAAAATGGTCATTTGATGTTAGAAATCTCGATGAGTTTGATTCGTAAAGTTAAAGAAAGTGGTGGTTGGAGCTCTGCACGAGCAGGAACTTCTATATCTGAGGGCCACCTGTGGTTATCATCTGCTCGCATCCTGTAGAGCAGACTTCATCTGCCTCCTGCTGGATCCAGTCTATTATAGTATCGCTCTGTGTGATGAACGTTCGTGAAGGTGAGGAGGGTTTCATGCCGTGAACTGGACAGTCCCAGTGGGGTTCTGTCTGTGGTGGTGGACGCATTTTCTCAAGGATAAAGTTGTTGTTGAAGAGTTACCACAAGTTGCTAAACAAATCTTAGACAAAAAAAAAAAAATGCAGGAAGAGCTTCTTTTTTTAAATTTATTTATTATTATTTTGACGCAGGCCTTTTGACAGCATCTTGAATTGAGTCCCGACTTCCCAAAGACATGCTTGTATTTTCTGAATTTGTTCTGTTGCCACACCATCATTTAGATTCTCAGATCTGACTGAGGTCTGGGCTTGGATAAGATCATTTAAAATTTGTCCCTGTAAACAACTTGAGTGCTGTTCAGCGACTTGAAAATATTAAAATGTTCCAATTTTCTAAAAGGCCTAAACCATTTTCCTTGATGAATGTGTGCTAGAGTCAGGAGGTGTGGTGGACATTAAGGTGCAGGCAGGCAGCCAGAGAGATATATCACAGGGGATTAAAAACACCAAAGGTACAAAATCGACTGACTCTAGACCTGGGGTCTGCAACCTGCGGCTCTGGAGCCACATGCCGTTCTTTGGTCCCTCTGCAGTGACTCTAAACTTTTGACCAAACCAAACATAAAACTGAAGTTTATTGGTTGTTGTTGTATCAACAAGAAGAAATGGCTAGTTGTAGCAGTTTTCCGGTCATTTCTTTAGCCAGTATGTGAATGATAGGGGCGGTTGTGGCTGAGTGGTTAGAGCAGTTGTCCTCCAATGCAACAGTTGGGGGTTCAAACCCCACAGCAGTCACATGCCCAAGTGTCCCTGGGCAAGACACTGAACCCCTTGTTGCCTCCGATGTGTGTCCCATCAGTGTATGAATGTGATAAAAGCTCTGATTAGTCTCTTTAGAATGATTTGTTCAATTAGCTTTGTATAGATCTAGTAGAGTGCTGTATGAATGGGTAAATGAGGCACAGATTGTAGTGTTAAGTGCTTTACGTATCTTAATAAGATAGAAAGGTGCTATATAAGTACAGTCCATTTACCATAGTACTGTACTAACTCAAGGAGTAAAACTGGCCAAATTTTTTACTTTATGCTTCATGAATTATTTCCACAATTAAAAAGAAAACTCTTAAGTGTTTGAATTTTCATTAAAAAATAAAAATAAAAATAAAAACCTTAAATAATAATTTGTGCAAGGATGTCAAAGAGGTTGAGCATGCATCATGGTAAAAACTGTATTTTTTTTCTTCTTTACATAAAATAAATTTATTTTCTTTTGACCTAAAAAATAAAAGTATAAATAAATATTAGTAATTGGTTATTCTAATTTCTTAAAATCACATCTACTGGTCAAGAAAGCCCTCTCCAACAAGTTTGAATGTGCCATGGATCACCAATTGGTAATCACAGTTTTAGCAGGTTCTGCAGCTCCATAGACATTTTATTTAGGCTGCAAAACGACAGAATGGCTCTTTTGATCAAAAAGGTTGCAGACCCATGCTCTAGACTCATGAGAGCTACTAGAATCTGATGAAGGCCGAGAAAAAAAAAAAACAAGGTGCTTATATGATGGGAAGGGTGATTACTGATTAGAGACAGGTGAGCTGATCACTGATAGAACAGGTGTGTAAAACTGAACAAAGGGAATTCTAGAAAAGTTCCTCGGGAGGAATGACACTTTTGAGACCATGAGACTTTCTGGTTTTCTCTACATACAACTACTTCAGTTTTTAAAGTTGTAAAATGAAGTTTCGTTTTTAAATAGGACACATATGGGACATTAAAGCAATACACCACAATGTCATCTTCCTCTCTAAAATCAGTCTCCTCCTCTTCATCTGGCTGCAAACCAGGGATTTCCCTAATAATTCAGTCCCGGGAGTTTCGGGGGTACTGACACTCTGCCAGCATTGAACAGTTGGTGTCTTGGCTTTTTTCCTGGATGAGTCTGATCTGTTTTTTTTAGCTGCGCCGACGACCAGTGTGAGGTGATCAGAAGGGTCGGTGTCACGTGTTGAGCTTCATGTTCTGAGTTTGGTTCTCTTAAAAGGTCAACAGATCGTGAAGCTTCGAGTTGTCAGGAATGAAAATCAGCTGACGGACAAATGTTGTATTTCTTGGCTCAGATTATTTCAAGAAATAGTAAAATGTGTTGTTGTTGGGGTTTTTTTACCATAAAAAGCAATAAGTCAATGATATGGGATGAAACTGAGCAACTTCACTGCCATTACTTTTAGTCTTTACACCGTTTGGTTGAATTTAGCTTTAATGTTAAAGTAAATTTGTGAGTATTTACTGCAGTTTTCTTCTTTTTTATTCCACCATTTAAAATTGTGACCATAAACGTTCTACATGTGTCTTTTCTTGTTTTTTAGTCTTCCTAAGACTAATTAAATTATTTGAAGGAACACAGATCCCCCACTGCCTTTCATGTTTTAAATTAAAATCATTTTTCAATGAAAATTATCTGAAAATTCATTAGATATGTTCGCTCTTAGAGTATATATTTTGATCACTGTAATGCCACTTTAATTTGTGATATGCAACTTATCTTTGCTAGAGTCCCAAAAAATCCGACCCGACTCCAGCCCGTAGCCATCATTTCCGAACCCCACCCGACCTGATGAATTAACAGCAATTACAGGTCCGAAACCGAAAAAAGAAAAAAAAATTATTAAGCTTTGACTGCTTAAGTAGTTATTAATGGTCGGAGGATGCGAGCGGGTAAGCGGGCATCGGAAGATCGGAGCTCAGAGGGTGTTTGTCCTTTCCTGCTTCTGCCTGCACTCTGCATTATTCAGACATGGACCCTGCTCTGACATGTAGGATATTTTGGGATGTCACCTGTTTGGGTCATCGGCCGCGTGCGTCCACTGAGTGCAGCTGAATCTTTTTTAAATTACACCACCACCTTCTAAAGGAAATAAAGATGTAATTTGTTTGAATGCCCTTCTTTACTTTAACTGAACTTTTTTTAAAAACCTCTTTCGAGGCCGGTCAGCGTGCGGTCAATGGCCGTGTGCAGCTAGGGCTGGGTACTTTCTAAAAAAAATTGGTAATCGTACCGGTACTTTCACTTCCGTATTGGTTCCTGAACGGTACTTTTTTCGGTACCAATTTTATAATTAATATTAATTCTAACAAGAATAAAATTACGTTACACATTACAGTACAAATCTTGAGTTTTATTTTTTAACTTTGGTATTTTCCCATTCCAAGCTGTTTTCGTACAAAGTACATACAAAATTAACAAATAATTTCCAGAGCAAAAGAACAGTTGCAAACCAGTGACACGTCAGTGTCTAATGCTCACTGCCACACACTGAGGACCTTCTCACTCAGCAGTTTTAATGTTGGCTAGGATCAATTAGCTGTTAGACGTACAGCCAATTATTAATTACTGAGAGTTTAATTAAAATCTGCCCAGTGGTTCAAGAGATAGTTTGTTTTGTGGACTTTGTGGTTTGTTTTGCATTTCCTGTTTTGACATAAATCTTTGGTTTTCAGGAGCTTTTCAGTTTTATTTACCAGTGTTTCGTGTTTTAATTTAATTTCTACCAGTATTTTCTTTTGTCATTGATGCTTAGCCTCCTGTTCAGTCTTTGATGTTTGGGGTTTTGCGCTCAAATTCTCCATTGTTTCCCCTAACGTTCCTTATTGTTCAGTTCCACACACCTGTGTCTCATTTGTAATCAGCTCACCTGCCTTTAATCAACGATCACCTCTCCCAGCATATATTTGGAACTGGTTAATAAACTCACGTTAATTTGCTTCTTTATTCTCAGCTCTGATGGGTGAATATAGTTCAGACAATGAACGCAAATATCTCAACAGGCCCAAATGTTACATTTGTTAATCATGAAACTGATCATTTGGTATCTAATAAGAACTTTTTTTTTTTTGTTGCTTTTATTTATTTATTTATTTATTTATTTATTTATTTATTTATTTATTTATTTATTTATTTATTTCCTTCAGACCTTCGTTTTGTTGCAGCTCTGGGGAAATCGCTGACAGAATATTTGTTAAATTCAGGGACCATGCTCAACACAGGCGACCCTTGCCTTGACTTCAGATAACTGAGCCACGCAGCACAAGGTTACTCTGATTCTCTGATGAAGGACGCTGCTGCAGTTCGGTGTTTTCCTGTTCTGTGGGCTTTATGTTTTTCTCTTATAATTTGTGGATGTGAACATTTTAGTTGTGTGCTTGTTTCAGTGCAGACATTAAATCGCAGTGCTCGTTTTCAAGCTGCATGAAGGTGAATTTATGCTTATTACCACTGGAGGTGAAAGGGCAATGGTGTTAATTCTCACGTTTGTGAGAATGTTCATTTTTCTGTCTGTTGGCAAAATATCTCATTAACCACTAGATGGATATTAATACTGGGATGTATGCCTACAACCGATTAACTTTTGGGGTCAACCCAAGTTGAAGTGGCTGACCCAGCTAAGCAACCTTAGCAAACACAAAAATGTGTACAATTCAGTCAATTTAATAGATATTTGTCTAAAATTTTAATGTGGCAAGTAACTGAGTCTGATCCCTAATTTACTGTATACTCCAAGTGCTAATTGATTGCCTGAGATCTGGTTTTCAAAGTTTGCTCTTAACTATTGGAGTCGACTTTGTCTGTTGGCAAAATATCTCGTGAACCACTCGAACATTTTTAATAAAACTCACAGAAAATATTGATATATTATACTGCTACAAGCTTTTAACTTTTGAAGCTAATCCCTTGAAGGATGGCCTCCACTGCTAATTGGCTTTAGAAAAAACAAAAATGGACATAATTCAGTCGATTTTACAGATATTCAGCTCAAATATGATGTGGTAGTAGCTGAGAGTAATTCACAACATATACTCCATGCACTACACTCTGCATTCATATATACTGTACAAGTTTTGTTTAAACATCTCCATTGTCATAACTACTGGTACATCATCTCTCAACATGATTAATTCAGTTTAAAACTCTGGCACGAAAGTTAGCAGGTGATAAGGTCACCCTTGTGAAAGAGGTCTTGATCTCAATGGGTTTTTTTTTTTTTTATCTGGTTAAATAATGGTTTAATAAAAAAAAAGTGCATTCTCCAAGTAATGTTAGGCTTATATTTTATTGATCGTGTGATATATATTACAAAATCAGAAAAAAAAAATTTGTAAACACATTTTATTACCATATATGTTGATGCAGCTGTCCCTTTTATTGTTTTGTTTACCCAAACATGTGTCCTCTCTACATTTAGGTAAGCTAACCAACATAAAGTGGGGGAAAAACAAGAGCGGGAACATAAAAAAAAAAGGTTGAATCAAAGGCAAACATTTTTTTTAATATATTCTTCCTCACAAGTGAAAGCATCAGTAGTCCAGCCGCTGCTCAGCCGGCTCACTGAATTCATTATTTGTCCTCGGCACCAGAGGTCACGACACTGAATCCAGGATGGTGCCGAGGGATGATAAGGAAAACTCAAGCAGAGGTGCAGGCTGTAATTTAGACAAATACGTTGTACCTGATATGTCAAAGAATGGTAAAGACCGTGTCGCCTGACCACAAGGACCTCAATTATTTACTCTCTTCTTATACCTTTTTTTTTTTTTTAAATATCCTATGATTTCAGACAGCCACCAGTTAAACCACGATCTACAATCTATCACAGATAAACTGCTGTAATTCATGTAACACAAGACAGATAGCCTGTTCTTGTCCACTTGTGTGTGTTTGGCAAAATCAGAGCGTGTGCAGACGAGTTAACGTAAACACAATTTAACTAATGGAATAGCCGTGCAGATATGATTAAAAAAACAGATTGATTGTTTTAGCTTGAGTTGATGTTCTTCAATGTCTGAAGTCCGCCACCAAAGGCAAACTGCATGATGATCATGATTTTTTTTGTGTCTGTGGATCTGTTAGCAAAATATCTTAAGAATCAATGGATGGATTTTTTTAAATTTTGTCAAGGATTATTTTATTATTAGTATTAGACCTTTTTTATTTATACAGGTTAGTTCCCATTGATCCTCGAAGACTCATTTACAAGAGAGACCTGTTGCATACAACAAACAAGAAGATGAGGAAAAAAAAGAACAGGAGGGTGGAGGAAGACAAAAAATAAATCATGTCTCACACCATGTCCTGGATGGGACATAGTGTAAAAGATGCACAAAAAACAAGACCTCACAACATAAACAGCAACATACGATGACATCATAATGCATTTATACATAGAGGTCGACAAAGGTGGTGAGTTGTTCATGGACACTCCAGAAAGTTCCAAAGTTCTGATAAGATGGTACAGTGTCTATCAGTGTCATAGTTGTGGGGGCAGGCAGAAACTTCTAGTTTACGTATCCTCCAGGAGCAATTTGAGATAAGTTGGCCTGCCCAAGGCCAGTGGGGAGGCCAAATTCAGATAAACAGTCAGATTTGTGGACATTCCGCCCGCTCCGTGCTCGTTAGCTTTCTCCAAGATCAAATCCTTCATGCTGGTGAGTTCCAGGAGTCACAAGTGGCCTAGGATTCTCAGAAATCGTGTCCAGCTTGCGGTTGAGCTTGTTAAACATATGAGTCTGAGCTTGAGGACAAATTAATCCTTCACATAAGGCTGGCAGCTTTACCATGGCCAAAACTGCTGCCGATGTCTTCCTAGTTTGTCGATATCCAAGTATCCACCGATTCCAAAAAGCAGAAACCCTATCATAAATCCAATAATGTACACATCTTCTATACGTCCTCCATGGACAGCACAGATAGGCACATCATCTTCCACTCCCCCCAGGAATCAATGACCTACCCAGCTGCGTGGGTCTGTTCGGGGCATTAGGGCTCTCCAGCACCCTGTCGTCTGGTGGGGGAAAAAAATCAATTGCGTTGAGGGACCAGCTGACCTAATCCATTATAATTTTCGATTTGGAAGCTGTATAAAAGAGAGGCTCTGAGGTTGACAAGACAAGAGGGCAAAAAGCAGAAGGGAGGGAAGAGGGTGAGAGCAACCGTCTTCGTCGAGAGCGAAAAAGAGAAGGCTTATTATACGGCCTTTAATTGTTTATTTGATCACCCAAGTTGTTTCATTCTTGTCCTGATAACTTGTTTTTTTTGTTGAGTCAGCGTTTAGCTCATTTACTTGTCTGTTTATTGTTGGTGTACAGACGATACAGTTGAAATTAATTCAATTTCTTGCTTTTATCAAATGACCACTTAGCCATCCTTGAATCGGCTTGTTTGTTTGAAGATCTGCATCAAGAACCACTGAGGTTTGTGCGTTTTGATGTGTAACTGCTCGTTTCGCCTCACTTCAAACAGAATACTTTAAAGCAGTGTGAGGACCGGAGCCAAATGAAAATTTCAAACCTGCAGTTAATTACAAACAAATAAACCTGCCCCACTGCCTTCTGGTAACACAAATCATGCAGCGGTCATGGTATCCGTTCAGAAGATGTGTGGTTTTATAAATGTAAAAAAAAAGCGAGATTTGAATTGTTAGATTGTTGTGGGAAACCTTGGAATACATTTCACTGATATCTGCATATGGCACACAACTGAATATGTACATTTTTCTTTGTATCAGAATCCAACCTGACATCCAACATGCATCCATGCTTTTTTGTTTTGTTTTATTTCTTTTGATAAAATTATTTTAAAAAAAAAAGAGAACTGGTTGAGTTGTGACTTCTGTATCTAGAAGCAAACTAATTCAATATGTGTTAATCAAGCTGTAAAACTGTCAAAACATTGTCATAATAACAATTATTTAAAAAATGGGGGCCGAGATGGTGTAGAGGCAGGGCAGCCGGCTTGGGACCCGAAAGTCCCAGGTTCGATCCCCAGTCACTGCACATCACGTGGCGTCTCTGGGCAGCACGCCTCATCCCCAAAATGTCCCCCGGGCGCTTTCAATAGCTGCCCACTGCTCCACCTGGTGGTGGATGGGTTAAATGCAGAGACTAATTTCGCCATTGTATGGAAACATACAGTGCTGACATTGTGATGACATTATCATTATTATTATTATTTCCAAATGTTTGTTTATCCATCATTCTCCACTTTACTGGAATAGAATCGCAAGTTAATAATTAATGCTATATGTGAGATTAACTCAAAGCAAACCACCTTTTTACTTTGTTAAAATGGACTGGAGCGCATAAAAAGACTGTACTCTGCCTTTTCAGACATTCTGTATTCAGCTTATATGCTAAAACTCACTGAATTTTCCACTAAGATAATGATAAACTGAAAACAGTTTAAGTGATGCCCCTTTATTTGAACACCTGTTCCACACCACCTTCTTTTTCCGCAGAGATCCGTGAGGCTTTCAAGGTATTTGACAGAGACGGGAACGGCTTTATCTCAAAGCAGGAGTTGGGAATGGCCATGCGTTCTCTGGGCTACATGCCAAACGAGGTGGAGCTGGAGGTTATCATTCAAAGACTCGACATGGACGGTACGTCTGACCCTCCCTGCTTCATGCTGTCCAACACGTGAGCTCCAAGTTTCAGTTCAATTCAGTTTATTTATGAAGCATCAAGTCAAAACAGAAGTCATCCCAGGGCACTATACAAAACCATTCACATACATTAAAAAGGCCAATTAGTAAAAGTTCTTTATATAAAGAAGCCAGCAGACCACTTTGAATATTCACTTCATCTTCATCTCCCATCCTGAGCAAGCACAAAGGCAATAGTGGAAAGGGAAAAACTTCCTTTTAACAGGAAGAAACCTCCAGTAGAACCAGACTCGGGCTGAGCGGCCATCTGTTTCGATTGGCTGGGGTTTGAGAGGACAAGAAGGAGAAACAAACACAGAATGGCAGGTCCAGATGTACTTTCTATTGGAGGAAAGACAATTAAAAAACTTGTTAAGATAGTAATAATTACAAATACAAACAGGTAGAGTAGAGCAAGAAAAGACAGCAGCAGAGTGAGGACATGTGGTCAATTTGTCCTCGAGCAGTCAAGCCTATAGCATCAAAACTAAGGGATAGCTCAGGAAACCCAATCTGACCCTAACTATAGGATTTATCAAAAAGGAAAGTCTTAAGCCCAGTCTTAAAAGTACACAATGTGTCAGCCTCACGGACAGAAACTGGAAGTTGGTTCCACAAGAGAGGAGCCTGGTAACAGAAAGATCTTCCTCCCATTATACTTTTGGAAACTCTAGGAACCACACGTAAACCTGCAATCTAAGAGCGAAGTGCTCTGTTCGAAAAAGATGGAACAACAAGATCTGTAATATAAGATGGAGCTAGGTTGTTGAGAGCTTTGTAGGTTAGAAGTAAGATTTTGAATACTATTCTGAATTTGACAAGGAGTCATTGGAGAGAAGCTAAAACTGGAGAGAGATGATCTCTCCTACTAACTCCAGTTATGACTTTGGCAGCAGCATTTTGGATCAACTGGAGACTTTTTGAGTTTTTGGACACCCATAAACAATTGCAATAGTCCAGCCTAGACATGATAACTGCATGCACCAGTTTTCTGCATCATTTTTGGACACAATATTTCTAATTTTAGTGATATTACGCAGGTGAAGGAAAGCATGTGGGGGTTAAAAGACATATCCTGATCAAAATTAACACCAATATTTTTTACATTAAAATTTGCGGCCAAATTGATGCCATCCAGAGGCAGAGGCAGAAGTGAAAGATGCTATGTTTATACCTAAGATCTTCAGGTCCAAAAATCATAACCTCTGTCTTGTCTGAGTTTAAAAGCAGAAAATTAAGGATCAGCCAGGTGTTTATGTCTTTAAGACATGCTTGTAGTCTAATAAACTGATTGGCTTAATTGGGTTTCATAGATAAATATAACTTAGTATTATCAGCATAACAATGAAAATTGATCCCATGCTGTTTAATGACTTTACGTAATGAAAGCATGTACTGTATAAAGTAAAGAGTATTAGTCCAAGCACTGAACCCTGAGGAACGCCATGCCTAACTTTGCTGTATGAGAAAGATTCATTATTTACATTTACAAACTGAAATCTATCTGATAAATATGATTTAAACCATTTTAGAGCCATTCTTGTAACCCCAATATCATATTCAAACCTCTCTAGTAGAATATTGTGATAAACCGTATCAAATGCAGCACTGAGGTCTAACAGGACCAGTGTAGACACAAGTCCATTATCTGAGAATATCATTAGTAACTTTCACCAGTGCTGTTTCTGTGCTATGATGAGCTCTAAACCTTGACTGAAACATCTCAAACAGATTATTTCTGTTGAGATGTTCACACAACTGATGCACAACTATTTTCTCTAAAAAACTTTTAGATTAATTTTAGATTAGATATAAGTCTATTACTGGCCATAATTCTTAAATCAAGACCAGGTTTTTTAAGTAAAGGTTTAATGGCAGCATCCGTAAGTGGTTTGGTACATAACCATTTATTAGAGACAAATTAAGTATATCCAAAATGGGTTTAATAATTAGGGGAAATACCTCTTTAAACAGTCTGGTTAGGATGGGATCTAGCAGATATGTTGATGGTTGAAGTTACTATTTTTGACAATTCAAGGTGACCTTGACATGTTTGTACTTCTTGTTTCATCAGGTGATGGCCAGGTTGGCTTTGAAGAATTTGTCACCTTGCTCGGTCCTAAACTTTCTGCTGCTGGAATGCCTGATAAATTCCACGGAGCGGACTTTGATTCAGTGTTTTGGAAGGTAGCTGCTGTCGTTATTCATCATTTGAGTAGCAATAACTCAATGCTATGGTAAATTAAACTGTTTCCAGATAACCTTGTCAAGGTACACCACTGCGCTACATTAAATTTGAATGAAGTGATCATTTTGAAGTGGGGTTCTGTTTATGTGTTCTGAACAATAAACATCTTACCTGTTGCAGACAGTTCACTGAACGACCTCAGTTGGAGGAAACAAAATTTAACTCTGACTGGATTAATGAGCTAACAGTCCAAGAATGCCGAACATCAAAGTATATTCTGCCATCTAAAAATGAGTTAAATCTAAAACATGCAGCAGTTCATGTAAATGCTCATTTATGAACTTTTACGTTCCCATCAGTTTTGCTTTGTATGATTACATTGAATCATGTTTACCGTTGTAGCCTGGGTGAAATTGTGGGAACACGTTTCAGCTGGGGAGTGCTTTAAACATTTATGAATCTGAATGACCCTTAAGAACATTAACAGCAAATATATGCAGTCAAATGTGCTTTACTTGAGCATGTTGTTTTGTTTTAATATGGACATAAGAAATATAACGTTGCTGTATAATTTGTACAGGCAATTTTCATGACAATGCTAATCTACCTTTTGGTTTTTTTTAAGTTTTTAAGCAGTTGTTTAAAATATGCCACAGATATATACAGGAGATCTTCATGAATTTGAACATGTATTTTCTCCAGCATTCATCAGGGGGTGCTGCAACACCCACCACACCCATATTTCCCACTGCTTTAAGCATGGGGTCTTTTTGGCAAAACCAGCTTTATATTTTCATTCGACAATGACAGCTATGTAAAAGTTTAAAAAACATTGTTCACGTCATGTGATGTATAGTTTTTTAAGACTGGAGTAGTTTTCAGATGGCAGTGATCCCCTTTAGTCTTGGCACTGCTTGGACTAGCCATTAGCTCATCAGTCTGGTCAGAAATAAACTCTATTGCTCCAAACTGAGGTTGTTTACAAGTAAAAACATTAATTGTTCATAATGTTCTTAACACAAAAAAAGTGAACAAGCAATATGGATAACTGCACCCTGGAGAGGATTGTGAAACAAAACCCATTCCAAAATGTGGGGGAGATTCACAAAGAGTGGACTGCAGCTGGAGTCAGTGCTTCAAGAACCACCATGCACAGATGTATGCAAGACATGGGTTTCAGCTGGAGCATTCCTTGTGTCAAGCTACTCTTGAAGAGACAGCGTCAGAAGCGTCTCTCATGGGCTAAAGACAAAAAGGGCTGGACTGCTGCTGAGTGGTCCAAAGTTATGTTGACTGATGAAAGTAAATTTTGCATTTCCTTTGGAAATCAAGGTCCCAGAGTCTGGAGGAAGAGAGGAGAGGCACAGAATCCATGTTGCTTGAGGTCCAGTGTCAAGTTTCCACAGTCAGTGATAGTTTGGGGGCCATATCATCTGCTGGTGTTGGTCCACTGTGTTTTCTGAGGTCCAAGGTCAACGCAGCCATCTACCAGGAAGTTTTAAAACACTTCATGCTTCCTGCTGCTGACCAACTTTATGGAGATGCAGATTTCATTTTCCAACAGGACTTGGCACCTGCACACAGTGTCAAAGCTACCAGTACCTGGTTTAAGGACCATGGTATCCCTGTTCTTAATTGGCCAACAAACTCACCTGACCTTAACCCCATAAAAAATCGATGGGATATTGTGAAGAGGAAGATGTGATACACCAGACCCAATAATCAGAAGAGCTGAAGGTCACTATCAGAGCAACCTGGGCTCTCATGACACCTGAGCAGTGCCACAGACTGATCGACTCCATGCCGCGCCGCATTTCTGCAGTAATCCAGGCAAAAGGAGCCCCAACTAAATATTATGCTGTACATGCTCATACTGTTTATTTTCATACTTTTCAGTTGGCCAACATTTCTAAAAATACATTTTTTATTGGTCTTAAGTAATATTCTAATTTTCTGAGATACTGAATTTGGGGTTTTCATTAGTTGTCAGTTATAATCAACATTACAAGAAATAAACATTTGAAATATATCAGTCTGTGCGTAATGAATTTTTGAATGGAATTACTGAAATAAATCAACTTTTTCATGATATTCTAATTTTATGACCAGCGCCTACAGGTATATATTTGTATAGTGATCCAGACTGGTGGTATGTGATCAAGTTTGACAATCAAAGATGGTGTCTTCTAGTGTGACATGCAGAAACTGACTGTGGACGAGTTAAAGAGGCTGCTGTACGACACTTTCCGTGACCATCTCACTATGAAGGACATCGAGCACATCATCATGACTGAAGAAAACCATCTGAACAGTCCAGAATCTCACGTGGATATCGACAGTACGTTCAATTAAAAGCCTTTTATGTACCCAGACATGTTGATGCTTTAAGACTTGTGCTAACGTTTCATGTGTAAATTTCTCCACAGCGAG
This sequence comes from Nematolebias whitei, assembly GCF_014905685.2. Taxonomy (NCBI): domain Eukaryota; kingdom Metazoa; phylum Chordata; class Actinopteri; order Cyprinodontiformes; family Rivulidae; genus Nematolebias; species Nematolebias whitei. Next base: position 29,024,934 of record NC_056515.1, on the reverse strand, counting down.
CCCAACGCAGCAGGAAAAGCACACGTGTGTGCGTAAAAGCCTGATTTGTGCCTTCGCTATTGCATTTATCATCAGCGTCATGCTCATTGCAGCAAATCAAATGCTCCGCAGAGGGATGAAGTAAATAAATTTCACCAGCAGGACGAAGAAGATCTTCAGATGGGGAAACAGCAAACAAACATTAACCAAAATGTGTTCTCATTTTTTGGTTTTTTCACACTTGACACCCACGACGATGCTATCAGAGCTTCTTTCTACACTAAATGATGTCATAGCGTGATTTTGGGTGAGACCACATATCATCTATTGACAAAAAGAGTCTGTCAAGGGCTGATTAGTATCAGAAACATGATAGGAAACATGCAGAAATGTAACTTTAAAACTGTGCAGTATACGTTCTGTTCGTGTTTGTTCTGTTGAAAAGTATTCAGTCTTGTTCTCTAGAATCTTTCTATTGGAATGCACCAAAAAAAAGAAGAACCGATGATTGTAATAAAATAAAACAAAGGTGAAACATGTAATTTTTCATTTTAAACCTTTAGCTGATAAACTAAGGACTTGTTTTTGACACGTTGCATATTTGTTTCTCCTGCATATCTGATTATCGAAGGGACTCACGTTCACCGAGTTACGGATGTTAACAAAACAGCCTTCTTTAATTCCAAACACAAGATAAGAAATAATTGGCTCTGATTGCTGCTTTCTAGTGGCTAGTTCAGGACTAAAATAGCCCAACACGAAACAGATCTTTATTTTTACATTTTGCACATGCGTTTGGATCATCTCACCTGCAACGCCTTCATCATACAGACATTTATTGCCATTGTTTAGCTGTCCTGGCGTCCACTGTGTAGAGCTACAAGGCATAAATGTGGTTGTAAAGTCATACTCCTAATAGGTTGGGCACTTAGTTTATTATAAGAACAATTTAAGATGCAACTTTCAAATAACTAGAGAAAGGAACAAAAACATTATAGCTAAGATCTGAAGATCTAAATGTTGGAACCACTTTACAATGAGATTACCCTTATAAAGAATAAATGCATTAATCTCTTCAGCTTTATAAATCATTAAGAAGCTGCTATGGGGCTTTAAATAAGAGAGCCGACCTGTTTCAGGCCAAACAGTGTCTGAAGTTATTTGGGCTGTTTAATCTTCCTGCTGGTCTGCTTGGTCTTCCTCGTTACTTGGGTTTTGGACAGTATTTATAAAAAACGTTGCAATAAATGAGTATTAATAAGTCAAACGGCTTGCAAAATAAATTAAATGAACAGTTCAGATCTTTTGAAGTGGGGTTCAATGGAAAGGCTGTGAACAGTTAATATCTTACTTGTTGTAGGACACACTTTGAATGATCTCAATTTGGAGAAATCAAGTTAAATTGTGGCCAAATTGGCGGCGAGCTAATGGATAGTCGGCTATAGATCAAGGTAGACTGCTGCCATCTTTAAACTACACTCTCACATTTATAGACAGTTTAAACAGATGCTGTGCTACAAACCTTTTCACTGCCAACAGTTTCTATTACTTATTATGATAAAAATGCCCCAAAAATGCTCCAGAAATACTTCAGCTTGCTGCTAGTACCGTATTTTTCACCATATAAGTTGCACCTTTTTTTTTATAAATTTGCAAGTCCTGTGACTGGCCCTAGCAAATAATATATTTTTTCCCATATTTATAACCCATTTTTTGGCTGAGATCTGATGATTTCATTCTGAAATGAAAAATATTAAACATTAAAATTTGCAGCCACTAGAGGGCCCTCGAGTATTTGGGCAAGCCAAGTGTCTCATTAATAGGTAAAAGTGGCTATTAATGAGATGCTTGGCTTGCCGTAAAAGCCACCTTCGTCTTGCTCCAGAACTCCTGGAGCAAACGTCAAATCAGCTGCATTTCACCACACTGCCCAGATGAAATGCAGCTGATTTGACCATTAAAGTGCATTTATTAAAGAAAAGTTGAACTGAGACACACCTTTACTTTAATGTTGAGCAAACAAATAATTGTTTTTAAGTGTTAATCTTGTTAAATTCTTGTTAAAGTCCTCCCATACACTCTCCTGCGGCCGCCATTTGGCAGCCATTCGATTTTTGGCACAACACCGGTCCACATTTCCAGGTGGTCAGCGAACAAACATGACAGGTCAGTGGTGACACATAATAGATGTGACTTATGCGGCGAAGCAACTTATTTATATATTTTTTTCCACTTTATTAGACATTTTTGGACTGATGCAACTTATACTTAAAATAAAGGGTAAATTAAAAAAAATTATATGGCGGAAAATACGGCAATTGCTCTAGCAAATGGCTATAAAACTTTATGCAAATACCAAGGAATAAGAATCTGATACTGATTTTATAGAATTGTGTTTGAATAAATTGTTATAAAATTGGTGAGAAAGATTTGTTTTAGGATGGCAGAAATCCACTTTGGGCTTGACCCTGCTCAAATTAGTCATTAGCTCTTCATTCCAGTCAGAAATAGTCATTTTTCATCAAATGAGGTCTTTCAAAGAGCTATCTACAACAGGTAAAATGTTTATTGTCCATAATCTTGCCTCAAACCCCCACTTCAAAAGTTCTGAACTGTTGCTTTAACTAAGCTGAGTAACTAGCAAAATATTCGATTTGTCAGGGTGAGTTAAAAGTATTTCACTTGTTCTTGCCAAAAACTGAGTCAGCTTCAATGTATGGAAAGTGCCGTATAAGTCTTTTTAAAAATGTTTATGAATAATTCAAGTGGGTATTCTAGTTGTAAAGTACTTCTGAAGTATTCTATATTAGAAAGAACAAGGAACCGAGTGAGTGGAACAAACCTGTGAGCGATGGCAGGAAGTGCTGCTGAAATAAGGATGATTTGGAGACTTGCAGTTATCCCAAATCACATGCAATGTGCTTGTCAGCATGGGGGGGGGGGGGGGGACGACAGTCCATTTCAAAAGGTGGCTCAGTTTCCTGAAAATAATCACACCAGTTTAAGGCTGTGTCGAGTGTTCCTGGCTGAGATTGCTTCTCAAACTGGTGTATCATCGGCTAAAATGTGAATCGCTGCAAAGTGAAGAACAAACTGAGCAGAAAACTCTCAATTTGAGGGGAAATCACCAAAACTTTCATAGAAATATCAAACAAGAGCACGTTCATGTTTGTAAAAATCCAAATTTATTTCCAATAATTGATCTTCTGGCCACTACATGACCATTGAACATATTTTGTGCTCACAACCTGCCTGAAATACATGATATACATGAAAAATCATGTATTTTCTGATCTGTGCATCCATTAAAAAAGGCTGGACAGGAACAACCTTTTTAGCTGCAGAATGAGCTAAACTACAAGCTTAGAATAAATAGAATAGAATTTAGACAAATCTATGTATTACCTGTAATATTTATAGCAGATAAACATGAAGTAACTCATACGGCACACTTGCATGTACAAGAAATAAATGTGTTAAATGTGAGTACGATCAACTTTTGTGGTCAATATATTATGCAATTTGTAAAGTGATTATTGCAAAAAAATTTAAAAAAAATCTCAGTATTTGACATTTTACTGTAAATGTCATTTTTTGTGGACGTGCAAACAATATCAGATATTAAATACTTTGCAGTATGCTGTGAACAATACTTTGACATATCATGAAAAATGTTGTTTTTCTGGCTTTTACATGGACCACCAAGATGACATGTAATCTAAAATTATAATATGTTTATATTTTCTTACTTGGATGAGTGATTCATTGAATCTATGTTATTTTGTTATGGATATCAGCATATTTTTTTGTAAAAACCAAACAAAAAATGCAAAAAAACAACTAAATGTATTTGGTATAATTTCCCGGTTGAATGGACATTCAGATACACAGTTGGTTTATTAAGGCTGTGATTAATTTATAATGAATGTTTTTTTTTTTCTGAAATATTTTTCAAAATGTCACAAGTTTGACCAAATGATTTTTTTCCCCCCTCCTGACGTTTCTCTAAGCTCTACAACAAAAGGAACAGGTGGAATGAGGAGAATCACTCTGGCAATAAAATAGACATTTTAACTTGTGTAGCATTTGATGTAATTATACGACATCGCTTTATACCTCTTCATGTGAACATATCATGTAAGATATGGAAATCTGTGTTGGAGTAAAATAGTCACTGTGCCAAATCTTGTCTTAAGACACACTGTGTTAGCAAATATTGTCCTATTGTGTATAAGATTAGGGATGCACGATATTGGATTTTTGGTCAATATCCAATATGCCAATATGTTACAACTTATTTGGCCAATACCAATATTTTTTATTTTTTTCCTAGACCTTACAGAGACTACAAAGCTTTATCTGCTGTGGAAAATACATTATTCTGCATGGTCTTTGTCAATTTGGCCTGCTACCAGATGCAGATGCCAAAAAGGAGGTTGAAAATGATGCAACACCTCAACTTGGATTATAATGTCAAATTTATTCATGACATTTGTTCTCTCGAACACACGTACGTCGAACTCAAGGCCCCAGGGCCAAACCTATTGTCCGGCCCATAAGGTGGTGAACTTTTAAACACAAGATAATTTTATTGCCTCTCATTTTGCAAAATTAAGTGTACTTTATTTAGAACAGACCTCTCATGACAGTTGGCCAACTTTGAAAACCCCAAAATCAGTTGTTATTGTTTTTAGCAATCTTTGATTTTGTTGCGCAATGTACAGGTTTATTGCTGTCAAGGACCGTAAGAAAAAGTGACAGAGAATGTCAAATAAGAACGATGAAACGCAACTCATCGAAGAAACGTACTGATTGAAAACGGCCAGTTTTTAATTTTGTCCCTTGTTCGTAAGGGAGTTATACTCTTAACATAAAGACAACACTCGAACAGTCATACAAAAACAGCGCCTTATGTATGTATGTATGTTTATGTGTGTGTGTGTGTAT
>NC_056515.1:28989079-29019608 GCF_014905685.2 Nematolebias whitei | reverse complement strand
TATCAGAGAATTATTTTGATGGAATATCCGATATTTTGTTTTATCGCTAATATCGCCGATACCGATACCATGCCGATAATATCGTGCATCCCTAGTTAAGATGTTTTAATTGAATAATGTACAACTTTGTTGTCAGATTGTCTTAAATGTTTTAAATTTTATTTGGAATGTGGATCTCTTGTTTTTGTGCCTTTGTTATTTGACAGGTTTAAAAAGACCAGAAACTCAAATCTTTTATGAATCAATTTGAATCAAAGCTAATAATGAAACTGGGATGACTGATATGCAACCATCCCTCTCACCCAACTGGTCTTAAAGGACATTCCGACTCCTCCACATAGTAAATGTGCCATCCAACTGTGAGACTATACCAGTGGTTTTAATGTCTATTCAAAGATCTGCACTATTTGGGTTTGCGTTCACTTTACGGTAAAGGTCACTGCATTAGTTAAACACTAATGTAAGTGGTGTCAAGATGCATGTCCAATAAAAACAAGTGCAATAAAACGCTCTGTTCTGACAAATAAATGACTGTGAAAACCTAAAAATGCATCATTTTTGACTAAATGTATGTACTTTAACAATTAAAAAGATTATTTATATGTCATTGTACACGTGCAATAAGAGAGTATAGAAGCCTTGGGGTGACATAATTAAAATTCAAAGAGATTAAAAAAATAGTAACAAAGAAAAACAGAATTCTAAAATAGTTTAAAAGGCATAAATATATCTATATATGCACATGAGCTTTGATATCAGTATGGCTATTAACATAAAAGGTGGAGGAGTAAATGGAATAAGAGAACCAACTTTCTACTGTTGAGTAGAAAGAGCGTGAAAAGACAAAAATACATGTATTTGTATAAGGTTCTAGATTAGGGTAGAAATTTTAATTTTAAATCTTAATTTCAAACATTCAGACAAAAGTCAGAATCTGAAATATTTATTCCCATCAGCCAAGTTTCTCACGGCTTGTCTTGGACATTTTGGTGATTGTTCGGGTCTTTATTTTGCATTAAGCATCTATGAGATGCGGCACTATTTAACAAAAAAGCCAGACTTTGATCATTTAGATTATATAAAACGTTAATAAATAAATAAAAAATGCTGTAATGTTCCAGTGAAATAACAGACTTGAGCAAAAATGTCAGCTTTCTCACTAGCATTCTTAAAAAACGCAAAAAAATGAAATAAATCCTATTTCTTTTCATATTTGTTGGAAAAATAATAATTCCACATATGTGAGCAGCAGCTGTCTGTATTAAAGCTGAAGGTTTAGTGTCATTTAGTGAATCTCAGAGAGAAAAAAGGTGGGTTCAGTCAGCGGCATCACAGTCGGAGGTGAGTGGGCGCTCAGTTTTATTTAAAGAACAGGGACGTGTCAAACACAAGTTGTTGGAGGAACGCTACGGCATAAACAAAGACTTCCGTGGACCTCAAGGAATGATTTGCTGCTTCTCATCAGACTTGAAATAAATGCAAAACAAGCTCAAATTCACCCACTCCAGCAGCCCAACAACAAGCGCCTTACACTTTTTACAAAACACAGCACATTTGCAGGACATTTATCTAGGCACACAGAGGCTCTTCCCACCCTTCACTGAAAATAAGAACATAACCTGATGAAATTATGTGGTCAGACCATCAGATTCAGGTGAGCAAAGAGGATTTTCTTACTGAAATGGGATTCTGTGGTTATTTGCAAGCCCATACAATGAGCTGCAGCACTTTTGGCACATCAAAATGTTTCTGCTGAAATATTCATGGACTGCAAAGCTGACAGATAAAAATCGAAATAATTTTTTTCATGAACCGCTGTGAGATTCTGAAACTCAAAGATGTTTCGTGAAGGAAAAGTAACAATGCAGTCCAAGAAGGCCCACCTTCACAACAGATTTTACTGCCTTCAAACAACTCCTTGTGGAGCTGCTCTTATGATGTGGCTGGATTTGGGACAAGCTGTTAGCTCATTAGTCCTGCTGGATAGAAATGTCATATTTCTCCACAAGCCACTTGAAAAGCTTTAAATAAGGTACTGGATATTTTTTCACAGGATGCTTCCAAGTTCAAAAAATATCCCTTTTCCGTTCAGGGTTAGTAAGTAAGCAAGCAAAACTTTATTTATATAGCGCTTCTCAAGATAAAAATCACAAAGTGCTTCGACAAACAAAATAAAAATAAAAAAGTGCACAAAACAAATTTAAGCAAAGGCAGATTTAAAAAGGTGAGTTTTTAGCTGGCCTTTAAAAGACGCCAGAGTCCGATGATCTGAACGTTTGAGGAAGGGAACAACAAAGTTCATGCTCAATCATCCAGGTACCAAATCCAATAATTCTCAGTCGGGTCATCTGAACAGTTTCTTTTTTATAGAGACGTTTCACCCTCTATCCAGAGGGCTTCATCAGTCAGAGGAGTTCCAGTAAACTGTTTCTGGTTTGATTTGGTACCTGGATGATTGAGCATGAACTTTGTTGCCTTGAACCACTTTGGCTGTGGTTGGAGTCGACGAGGGAAAAGACGGCCCCCAGAAACCATCTTCGCTCCAGCAAACTGGTTGGCCCACTTAAGGAGTTTACTGCTTGGTAGGGAAACAGTTTACTGGAACTCTGACTGATGAAGCCCTCTGAATAGAGGGCGAAACGTCTCTATAAAAAAGAGCGAAACGTCTCTATAAAAAAGAAACTGTCCAGATGACCCGACTGAGAATTATTGGATTTAAAGAAGGGAGTTCCGGTCTTGGAGCCACAGAAGAAAAGGTTCTGTCTCCTTTAGTTTTCAGTTTTGTCTGGGGGACCATCAGTAGGTCTTGATCACAGGACCTTAAAGTCCTGATCGGGGTGTAGGGATGTAAAAGCTCCGAGATGTATATTAGTGTCTGTCCATGCAGAGTTTGCCAAGTCAAAACCAAAACCTTGAAATCCACTTGATAATGAACTAGGAGCCAATGGAGTTGCTATAGAAGTGGAGTTGTATGACAAAATTTTGAAGATCCAGTCAAGAGTCTAGCAGCAGCGTTCTGTACAGACTGCAACCAGTCTAGAGAGGTTTTGGTTAAACACGTGCACAGTGCATTACAACAATCCAGGCGAAACTAAACAAAAGCATGAATTAACATTTCCAATTCTGGATGAGAAACAGTATGGCTAAGCTTGGCAATTTTTCGCAGATGGTAGAAACAGGAACGAACCTGAGACTTTGCATAAGTTTTCAGAGTAAAACCTGAGTCAAAGGTTATCCCAAGGTTTCTATCTGAGGATTTAGCAAAATGACCATAAGGATCTGCTTTATTATTACAGTAGTTTTTTTCTGGAGCAAAGATGACTACTTCAGTTTTCTCTCTATTTAACTGGAGAAAACTTTCAGTCATCCAGCTTTTAAATGAATCAAACAGATAAAATGTGTAGTTCTGAAACTTAATTTGGAAGATAAGAAATATACAACTAGATGTCATCAGCATAACAATGATAGGAGATATCCTTAAAAGATGAAAGTATTTGACCAAGAGGGAGCAGATAGAGCAGAAACAGCAATGGTCCCAAAACAGAGCCCTGTGGAACACCAAAATGAACAGGGCAGGAATGGGATCTGTACGTTAATGTAGCCAAGAAGGTTGATCTATCGGACAGGTAACAGGATAACCATTTCAAAGCAGAACCTGAAATACCAGCCCAAAATCCTCAGCTTATCCAACAAGGTCAGATGATCAACAGCGTCAAAAGCCGACGTCGGGTCGAACATAAGCAGCACAGAACATTTATCTGCGTCACGTTGCATCAAAATATCATTTGAGACTCTAAGAGGAGCTGTTTCAGTTGAGTGGGATTTACGAAACCCTGACTGAAAGTGGTCCAGAATACTGGGTTGTGGGGAGAAGGTGCTCCAGTGGGCTAAAAGCGGTGCTCACCCTGGAAAGGGCGTTTAAAATATTCGGCTTATTCTCAAATTTAATCTGAAGAAACAGAAAAGTTTTGGCTCCTCTGAGTTGAACTCGGGTACGTAGGTTTCAGAATACCTTCAGCTAACAGGAATGACAATTTAATGGGTTGTCATAATATTTGATGCCAACAATCACTGGCATTAACAGTTTGGTTGAAAAAATAATTTTAATCAATCCTGAGCATGGGCTCACTATTTAAAAAAATGAAAAATGTTGTTTCCAGTGGTCCACTCAGAAATATGAGATCATGAGGTCAGGGAAACCCTCCGTGAGAAAAGAAAAATTTATTTCCATCTGCTCATAACCCATTCCTTCAGGAACAATGTGACACTTAACCTTTAAAAAGCCCCGAGACGAGTCTCACTTCAAGGACAAACAACAGCTGATTGAATTCACCAGCCCGTTCTCACCCTGATGAGAGTTAGCTTGTAACGTCTGTACTGTCACTTCTAAAACCAAATTATTATTATTTTTAATAAGCTTTTGTCCAAACGTCCATTCCACAATGTTTTGATGTGGATGCTAACAAAAAAAAAAGTTTCTTATTCAAAAAGAAAATTACCTTTTTTGTTTGTTTTTCACAGCAGCTGAAAAACAGACAAATATAAATGTGAGAGCATCTCTTTATAACAGCTGTTCCTCCTCCTTTAACGCCAAACAAATGATCCACTTCAAAGGGTTTAATAAGAATAAATGTCTCTCAACCCCATTCACTGCTAATGTTGACTCTCCATCCACCCGGAGGAGGCGGTAAAAGAGAGGGTGGGAGGTCAGGGATGGAGAGGAGTTGCTGAGGTATCTCTTGTTCTGCCTCAGCCTCTTCTGTGTCTTCTTTAGTAGAGAGATCTCTGCAGAAATAAATAAATGAACAGTTGGGATTCTAAATGAACAGGAACACTTATTAGGCATGCTAACCATGTTGGCACGAGATTAAAACAAAAAAGGAATGCGAGTACCCTTTGCTACTGAGGGCAGCTCGCCTCTTCTCCCTTTTTGAGAGCCATTCGTCTACTCTTCGCCCAAACACCATTCGGTCCTCACAGTCCTCTTTCTGCCATCTTTCCTCTAACAAAAAAACTGAAATAAGTTTCTCAACGTACACACAAAACATGTGAGAAATTTTGAGTTTGATGTTGACAATATTACAACAAAAATAATGTTCTTAAAAGACCTGTATATAAAAGAACCCAGATTACTCCACATTTGAATGAGAAACATGTAAATCCAATAACATGGTAATAGCGCCATCTTCTGGTAACAGCGTACCTTCCAACTGTCTCCTGAACTTGTATTGCTCCTCTTCAGACATGTGAGAAAATTTGCAGTTTGAACCAAAACCACAAATTCCTAAAGGAAAAAAAATAAAAACATGAGGGAAAAAGGTTAGAAATTGAGTATCTTGGATCATAAATAAAAAGGTTTTGTACAACTGTTATGTTACCTTGCTGGATAAACTTGCAGGGTTTCTTTCTTTGCTCATCCAAGAGAATAGCTGTAGCATCTGTAATTAAAAGAAAGTGTTTTAGATGGTTACTGAATTTCGTTATAAGTAAAACATTAGTGAAGACAATCACAAGTTCGCAAAAATGCTTAAGATTTGCTCATCGTCTGCAGGATCACACAAAAAAATACAAAGTGCACACATACACAGATTTGAATCCAAATGACTCCACATCTGTTACGTGAGTTCTGAACTGTATTAAAGAGGTGAAACAATAGAAGCTTTCTAACTGATTCCAGTTAAAAGATACCAACCCAAACCCTTCTGTACACCCAGCTTCCTTGTACCAGTAATTAGCTCTTCAGGCCTTTTCTGACAGTCAGTGAAAATCTAATAAAAACATTAACTCTGTGGTAGAGTTGTTTTCTGCAACTCAGAAACTTCTCCAAGTTCATATTAATGCTCGCTAATAATAATAATATGAAGACAGTTGTTTCAGCAAATATTAGTCCAGGTTGGATTATTGTAAAACTCTATTTTAGTATTAGATGGAGGAGGACGACTTGCTGTGGTAACCCCTGAAGAGAGAAAAGCCAAAAGAAGATTTTAGTATCAGTCAGGCTCTGTTGTCCCGTCTGCAGAATTCTGCTGCCAAACTCGTAACTGGTACCAGGAAAAGAACTGATATTTGTGTTAGTGTCTCTCCACTGTCTTTCTGTTAAATACAGAATTGATTTAAAAACTATTTAGGCTCCTGAATATTTATTTGAACTCATCTGCTTTTACCTAAATTGTCTTAAATAGATATAACATCTAAATGTCTTAGATCTTCTGAACAACTCCTTTTAAATGTTCCACGTTTGAAATCAATTTATTTTCTTGGTATTATTTAGTCTTATGGCTTTTACATACTTTTGCCTTTTCACTTCCTTTCATACTGGTCTCTTTTTCTGTTTTGGGGGGTTTAAGGCTACTCCTGCCTTTGTTTTAATTGTTTTATGATTTATTTATACAGCACTTTTGCCAGTCTTTGCTGATCAGATTTGATATTTTCGCATTAAAAATGACATCATTACAAACAGTGCAGCAATTGGTTGTGCCGTCATATACAAGATCTGTAAGTCTCACCTCTAAATTGGTCAAACCAGGCTTTTTTTGCTCTGTGATGCTGAACGCCATTCAGATGTTTCTTCCTGTTATGCATGTTATCCTGGAAGGATCGATCACAGTAGTCACAATAATATCTCTTCCCCATGGTGCAATTTCACACATCTGAGGCGTCTCCTTTAAAACTGCTGAAAAACACTGAAGAGGAAGAAAATAATTAGATTGTGGCAAAACTCTTCTGTCAGCAAACTGAACAGCATTTGTAAAATACAATGTATTGTACGTGGTGCTACAGACAAAGAGCAAAATAAACATTTGAAAGCACCACAAACAATAGTTTCTCTCTCCTCCATTCTTAAAACAATGCCAGTTCCCTGCTTTAAAAGATGTCTCAGGTCCTGATCAATGTGAAGAATAAAGGAAGCTTACAGGAGCTTTTAATCTTTGCAAAAGCCTTTTCTGCTCCTGTGAGGCACATTTGTTATCCGTCATCAACAGTGTAGATCGTATCAGTGAGAGACTATAAAGAGTGCTAGCCTTTAACAAAACTTTAGATAAATGAGACAAATATCAATTTTAAAGACGCTTGTTAAAAATGATGTGAATTTGTTAAATGCCTGTTGTCTAGTCATTTCTCCCCAGTCTTGAAGGTCAAAAAGTAAAGAAATCAACCAACCAAACCTGTCAATTATAAGATTAGATTAGAATGTAGAAGCTTACCGGTAACTTCTCTTAAAAGCTTATCCAGGGACAGAGACTGCAAATTAGCTAAGGCTAAATTTAGACGCAAACCTGAATTTGAAGATTTCAGGTAGAAAACATGCTTACTGTTATAACAAACATTATATGATGGTCCTTGGGTGAATTAGGTTTAACACAGACGTAACTGCAGTCTTCCTCTCTGATATCTGCTCTGAAGTTCAAAACAACATAAAATTACTTTTTGTTTTCGGTCATCGAGCTTCCGCATTTTCTGATCGCCAAAGCGGATGTTGGCTTTGTCAACTTCCGTTCATGCGCAGTGAACGTCACACCGATGACATGGCGCTGTTAAACAGTATCTACAATTCTTTCTTGAAGAGGACGTCCACTTTTGCTGTGACCGTCGTGGTTTCAGCTATAGTGTTTGAGCGAGTCTTTGACCAAGGAGGCGACGAGCTTTTTGAATATTTAAATCGCGGGGTAAGTGGTTTCCTTCATGTTTTATCCACCCTGACCTTGTTAGCAAAGGGCAAATCGTAATGTTAGCTTAGCTTTGCTAACTTGCCCACAAAGCGTTCAGAATAATCCACTTGTTGATACTCTGTTCGTTTGTTGAATGACATGTCTAATATGACTTCATGTTCGATCTATTGCAGAAGCTTTGGAAGCACATCAAGCACAACTACACGCAGAAAGATGAATAATAAGAACCTGGATAAGGCTGGCGGTGCGAATGTTGTCAGGGTCCATTTTCTTCCTGGATTCGTCTTGTAAACCATCAAGCAGCTAACAACATGGACAGTGTGCACCAAGTCATACCCGGGCTGGAAGCAGCTTTCAGACGATCTGTGGAAGGTGACACCAGACCCACGACGTAGATGGAGCAACGCTTTCTGTCTTTGTCCTTCCTCTTTGTTGATATTTGTAATTCCCTCACAGATTGTCAGTTGTTGTATTAAACATGCATCATGTCGCACGAATCTTGCTTTTTTATTATGACTGATCATGTTAATATACAGCTTATATATGCAACATGCATCATTCAAAGCTTTTTTTTTATTTGCTACAATTATTACACACAACTTAATAAATATTGGTAAATAATAACAAAAGTCAAATACTGAATTTATGTGAGTTCACTACCCTCCTCACCAACATCCCGGTACTCCCAACATAATTCTGCTTGATGACTAACATACATATTGACAACTAATAACCCATTACTTAAGGATTTCTTATTTTGTTTGGGTTTTCAGCAGTTCAATGATTTGCCCACCCATTCCAAAGGACAGGTTTTGGACCTCAGCTATTCTGGTATCGCTCATCAAAACTGTTCTGCAACTGAGCTGCCTCTGATCCTATGCTCCTCTCTTAATGTAACGCATTATGTAAAGCTAAACCAACGCGTGTCATATCTTAGAAATATAATGGACTCATACTGGTATTGCAAACCTCCCCAGCATAAACAACTTGTCTCCTAATCTAGTATTGCACAGTAAAAATAACTTCTGCAACACCGTGGCCCCATTCAAAACATAGACTTGTCTCCTTCACCTACTCTGTAACCTGGTTTACACCTGAGCCTTGCTATTTGAAGGTCAAAGGATGACAGCTTGAATGCCTCTTCAAGAGAACAGGATTCATAATCTCCATTACAAGAACGACTACTCTGCCAAATCACAATATTACACAAATATCAACTACAGTTGACATGAATACACTTATTTATCCATCAAACAGAACACTATTCCCACTAGGGCTTGACACGCTGAAATATACTACCTGTTTCAAAAATCGAAGTCATCCACCTGTTGGCTTGGTCCCCTTCCAACTACAGTACTCTTGTTAAAGCCTCTGTTCTCTCCCTTACCCCATTAATAATATAAAATGCTAATTCTTCTCTCACCTCTGGTATTGTCCTATCATTTCTTAAAACCCCATCCTCAAAAAAAAAAAAAATCATACCCCAGTGACTTTAGTAACCTTCTAACCATATCTAATCTCCCATATCTTCCAAAAATTCTAGATGAACCGGTTGCTTATAGATCCCAATCCTCCAAGAATAATCTTCAATCTGGCTTCCGCCCACTTCTCATTACCAAAAACAGCTCTTACCAAAATCCGTAATGACCTCACAGCTGCTGAGTCTAGAATCCTCTTTATCATCCTCCTTGATTTGCCTTGACCTTTGACACCATCCTCATTGACAGTCTTTCACTTATTGGTATTTCAGGGGAGCAGATGGTGGAGGTTAAGGGCCTTGCTCAAGGACCCAGAGTGGGGCAAATGAGGGTGGCAGCACATCTGGGTGTTTCACCTTTCCCACCCACATTTTGATATCAGTCCAGGGAATCGAACCAACAACTTTCTGATCACAGGTTTACCTTCTCTAATCTCTGCACCACCACTCCCCCTTTTGTTTTTAACTGCATTTTATATTGTTTTTCATTGCATGGTGTCCCAGAGTGCCATGAAAGTTGCCTTCAAATAAGTTTTATTATGATTATTATTATTACTAAAAGTTTCTGATTAAACAAAATAAATTTATGTAAAATTCCAGTTTGTTTTGGGTCTCTTTAAGTCCAATAAATTAGTCACTGTTATATGTCAGCAGCTGTAGTCCTGTTTGTCTGCAAGGTTCCTTTCCATGTGGAAAAAGCTGAACAAGAATGTAAATGTCAGCAGGTGTTTGTATTTCAAACTTCAGAAATTTACCAACCGGATAACAACGTCACAGGCCAGGTCCTCAGAGCTCATTGATCAAGGAAGTGAAATAATAGGAGACAAAAACAAAATGTTTTAATTAGTGCGAGTATTTCACACAGTTCTTCTTATTCTTAGTATTATTATTATAGTAGTAGTTTTATTATTATTATTATTATAGTAGTAGTTGTAGTAATATTATTATTGTAGTAGTTGTAGTTGTAGTGGTGGTAGTAGTAGTATTCAAAATCTCAGCCAACCTATGAAAAGCTTTTTAGTCAAAATCATCAGGCTGTCATCCCTCATGGTAAGCCATTCTGCAAATTGTATTGATTTACTAATAAGTAAATATATCGCTGTTATTAATTTGATGCATCACTTATAAAGTCAGCCGACACAGCAGACCTATTTAACAAATGACCTGTGGGCCAGATCCTGCCTTTCTTTACATTCCTTTGGCCTCCACAAAGCTGCCAGAATCTCAAATCATGTCTAATACGATGCTAAAAACAAACACTTGAGAGCTACTTACACATTATGAACTAACATATTTCACTCAATACAGTTTAAAATACTAGTCCAGTCATGCACCTTTATTTTACCAGGTAGGTCAAATGTGAACCAGTTATTTACAATGATTACACGTTTATATAAAACAGTTACAATAAAAGCATGAAAACAATTTTTTACAGCATATTCCATCAAATTCTGTGGAGCAGTGGGAACAATAAAAAACTCTAACAAGCACCGTAAAACAGGTGGCTAAAGGCAAGTGTGCTCATCTTTGTACAAGTGCGTGCATATTAATAAGAAAGGGAATGAATGAGCCAAACTTGAAGGTTTCTTGCAGATGATTCCAGTCATCTGCAGCACACAACTGCAACAAGAAGCGACCAAAGGAGTTACATGCAAGGGGCTTGATTAGGATACAAAAAAACAGACTGCAATACGCATTGTGTGCATTGTGAGAAGATATGACTGTTGACATAGCGGGAGTTTCACAATGAGAGATTTGAGAAAACAGATACCAGCAGATTTGTAAGAATAGATGGAAGACTAGTTTATCAGGGTGTACAGATACCATTATATCTTCATGGAGTCAGTCAAAGTCTGCATTACTTAAATAACTGGTCATATTTTATGAAAAAGTCAGGGGGTGGGCAAACTTGATAATTATGTCATCATTTCAAATCATCACTGACTGCTCATGCTGGAGATCATTTAAAATATCTGTACTAAAACAAAAAAAATTCTTAAGAGTTTGTGCGCTGTAGAGATGGGATATACATCTCTGAAGGGAACTGGGTCTTGAAGATCCATTGGTTTCAAAAAGCTGTTCAAATTTGAACAGTAGTGACATCAATACACACACACATCATACACATACTATACAGTGACATACAATCTAAGGGCCGCATCACATGGTTTTGCAAGCACCCCCCCCCCCCCCCACACACACACACACACACGCACACACATTTCCTATACACAACAACAGCTGCTGCTCCCCTTTGCTTGTTCTTCTTCTCAGTGTAAAGGAAGCAGCGGAGCTCCCCAGGGCTGTGTGCTCAGCCCACTGCCATTTACTCTGCTTACTCATGACTGTACATCAATGCACAGCTCGAAGTCCTTTGTGACGTTTGCAGATGACACAACTGTGTTGGAACTTATGAGCAAAAAATGACGAGTCAGCGTACAGAGAGGAGCTGCAACAACTAACTGGCTGATGTAAAGTCAACAATCTGCCTCTGTGACGATGCTGACAAAACCAAAGAGATGTTCATCAACTTTAGGAAAACACCAAAGAACCACTCCCCATGGAACATTAATGGGTCCTCTGTGGAGATTGTCAAGAGCACCAAAGTGTTCTGTGTTGCATTTGTTTGCACGTTATGTTTTGTGTTGCATCATGATCCTGGTGTAACGCTGTTTCATTTCAATATGTACTTGTACGTAGCTGAAATGACAATAAAACCTCTCTGACTCTGAGAAGCCTGTGTGTCTGTATCTGCAGAGGAAAACACAAACAAATCACAACATAAAAAATAAAAATAAAAAAAGAATGGCTCTCAGTTGTCTGTGAATCGTTTCCATCATTCGTTGTAAAGAGCTGCTCAAAAGATTTGGATCGTCCACGAACGTCACAACTTTTAGAGGACCAAAATGTAAATACAAAATTGTGCCAGAGAGGCTGTGTTTGCTTAAACCCCTTTTTTTACGTGCTGTAAACTGTGTCAAACGTCAGAAAGTACAACGTGAATCCACCTGAAAACACATCATCTTTTAAAGGACTGAGTAATAGTTTTCAAATGTAATACCTTACATTTTCCACTTGCAGATACTCTATGATGATGTTTTCTGTTTCCATTATCGTCCCTGAATGACACCGAGAGGATTTTTCACTATCTTCTTATGAGAACATCATCGAAGCACCTTTAGTTCAACATTTGGTTTGATGAAAAAATGAGTTTAGATGAAAAATTATATTTTTTATCTAATACACAATACATCAAAGTTAAATTAAATGATAAAAAAATAACTTAATCAGTAAATTTGATCCTTTAACCAACCCCACAGTCTGGTAATCCAGAGGCTCACTCCCAAGTCCGATAAGTATTGTATTTCTGGTGTGAGCATTTTTTCACAAACCATCCTGAACTTGGGATCAATGTCTTGTCTCAAGTTGTATCCCAGGATGGATTTCTCTCCTATCGGCTGCCAAGGCAGGAAACGAGAGTTCTGAATGTTTTGGGCCTCGACTGCATCTTTACCCTGGATGCAGATGGCCTTCATCTCAGCATTTCTCCTCCTTAGCTCTTTGACATCCTGTTCCATCCTTTCTCTGCCGTAAGCCTCCACTTTGGCCCAGAAGGTAGCGTTAAAGTGCTGATAGAGTTCCCAGTCGGCCCAGTTCCACTGCAGAGCTTGGGCCCTCATCTCGGGGTCCAGCCGGGACACAAATGAGCTCTTGCGAACATTGAGCTTGAAATACAGGATGTCCTCCATGCTCCAACAAAGTAAATCCTTGAGAAGAATCAAAGACTCCTCAAAATATTCTGCTATGAGGACCAGATGAAAGTGACTGGATAAGTACTGGATGCCTTTCTTGATCTGAGAACTGTTGGTTTCCAGGTTGTTGTCAAAACCGAAGTCAAAAAACAGCAGATTCTTTAGGTAGAATGAGTTAAAAGCTTCTGGCTTGTAAAAAGCCAGTGGATTGTTCAGAAACTCTGTCAGCTTGTCGTCCCCTTCGATGCCCCACGTGAGGGGAACCGCCCTGTGGTAATAATGGAAGGCCGACTCAAAGAGGTCCACCGGGTCACGTAGGATGGTGATGTACACGGCGTCTGGAGGCAGGAGTTTGGCCACTTCTTCCTGGTTGAAGCGCATGTGGTTGCACGCGATGTTGAAACACTCCCCCGGCCTGTAGTCCTTCACCTGGGAGCACAGGAACGGCGATGGGTAGAAGAAGTCATTGCGCCCGTCGGGGAAGGCAAATCTAAGATTGTGCTTTTCCCCGAATCTGAAGAGGATGTTGAGGATGGTGCTGCTCGCAGTCTTATGGGTCTTCATGAACATGATGTTCACCTTGGGGGAGCACGCCTCAGATTTAGAGTTCGGAAAGCCCGTTGTTAAACTGTTCTGCAACGATTTTGCAACACTGAGAGGACATGTTTCTTCTTGGGAGATCCTGTGAACAAATTACACTGTAAAATATACAGACCAATTAAAGAAATATTGTTTCGTGCTCTTTTTATTTACCTGACAGTCACTTGGTTTGAGTTTGACAAGTTGTACAGGACCAGCATGACGTTGGTCATTAAAACCCAGGGTAACAACACTCGAATCGCACCTAAATGTTTAAATCCTTTCATCCAAGACATTATTAAAAGACAAACAGGAGCTGGAGGATGGAAGTAGAAATAACACCTACGGAGGGAAACGAGAAATAATAATTATAAATGTTGGCACACAGCTTGCCTTTGATAGTTCCACATAGCTTGTACAAAAAGAAGGTAAAGTGAAGTCTGTGACCAAAATGTCTCCATCGAAGGAGGGGAGACGAAGGACAAAAGGAAACATCCAGCAAACAGCCCTCATGCTTTCTGTGTTGACACTAAAAACATGTGTACAGTGATCAAGTTTCCATTTGATAAAATGGTCATTTCAAGCAGCAGGTGTTCGTCGTGTGAGAGGGCGTTGCTGCTCTGACTTATCTTTGTCACTTTTACAAATGTTACATTTAATACAAACATTACTTTTATATTATCTTTGAGTCTCACACAGTAAAGTAAGTTCAATAAACAGTTGTATTTAGTGAAGGCCCACACTTACAGAAACCGTCTAAAAAGCTGAGTCAGAGGTAAGATGACAGTTCAGAGCAAATGGAGCATAAAGTATGACTTACCTGGAGATTGTAGCAGTAGTTGTGACAGTCTGATAACTGTACTTGTTTCAAGTGAAACCTCTTCCAGGAGGCTGCACACATTCCTTGAAGTGACATCTTATTGGATGTCGGGGACTGGACGGCTGTTTCTCCTCCCACTGGGGCTGATGTTGACTCATATGAAGTTGGTAAACAACACACATCTGCACGTTTGTAGCAATTATTTTATTATTATTTATGATTTGACATCGTAGAGATGGGTAAAAACCATGTCAATCAAAAATACACATATGAAGTAGCACCTTAATTCAACTAAAATTAAGCTTTAATAATTTATTGCACTCTTTTTTTTATCGTTTATAATAATCCATGTCAATAATTTACAAACATCTGATGGTATTTTAAGTGATTTACACCTTTTTTCCTATAAGAAATCAGTATTTAAAAAATAATTAGTGGGTGCATATTTATATTTTCCATTTTATGTGCAAGTTTGGCTATAGTGATCGCAGAAAAACGTTAAAAAACAGAACTTTAACGTTAAAATTCTTCACGGTATTTGATAGAATTTGTGAGTTTTGCACTAACGTGTTATCCAAAATCAACTGGAGAACGTAGAAACCTGACATGCATACTTGAGTTACAACAAAGTTCACTGTGTTGTGCTCTTGGCACCGCAGACACCCGATCTGCAGGTGCTGCCTCAGCTTTCAGCCGTAGACTGAAGATGTGTGACATTTTGTTAGCATCTTTCAGCCGTCTGAAAGAGGAAGTCAGGCCCAGCGTGACAACGTAGACTCATCACGGTCCTGGGTTCATCAGGGAACCATCAGAAGGTCCGTTTCGCTTCAAGATAGGAACAAGATTACCGTATTTTCCGCAGTACACGTCGCACCGTCCTATAAGTCGCATCAGTCCAAATATGTCTAAAGTGGAAAAATCTATAAATACGTCACTTCGCGCATACGTTGCATCTATTATGCGTCACCACTGACGCGTCACGTTTGTTACGCGTCACCGCTGACAACCCAGAAACGTGGGCCGGTGTGCCAAAAATTGATTGGGCGTTGAACTTTTGCTTAATAAATGCACTTCAATGGTCAAATCAACTGCATTTCACTGGGGCGTTGCAGCGAAATTAAGCTAATTTCAAGGTTGCTCCAGGCAGACAGTGTCACGCTATGGCAAGCAGACTGTGTCATTAATAGTCACTTTTACCGATTACATGATACAACGGCATGCCATACCACTCAAGTGCCATCTAGCGGCTGAAAATGGTAGTGTTCAATATTTTCAGTCAGAATGAATGAAAACGGTCATATCTCAGCCAAAAATTAATTTATAAATATGGGAAAAAATCCATAAATATGTCGCTTCAGCGTAGGGCATGCAAATTATGCAAAAAAAAAGGTGACTTATAGGGCAAAAAATACGGTGCATGTGTCAAATGCAGAAAGCATCAAGAGGCTGGACTTGCATCACGACTTAATGAACAATGTTGGTTTATTCATTACAATTATATTTTATTGAGTCAATCATACCTGCATTCTCATACATGTGCAAAATGAACAACAAAGCACACAGTTCATCAAAACTTACTTTTTAAAAAAATAAATCTCATTTTAATACTACATTAATAAAGGTCTTTTTTTATAGTACCAAAAAAAATCTTTAAATATAGTTATACAATTATAGCATTAAATGTACTTTTTTTTTTAAACACTACAACTTCTAAATAACTCAAAAACATGGGACTTCTTCAGTCTGTCACAACCAGAGGACATGACACCTGAATATAGAGCGCTTGAAATAATCTGGTAACTATTCTTTGTAAAATAAAAATCAATAAAAACATCTCCAAACGCCGTCTCCATTTCACGTGCAGCTTATGAAAGTCGGCATTCTTGTTCCAAGAAAACGGCTGCAGTTGTTTCACGTTACCTTCAGAACAATAGGGTGCTTTATAGTTCCCAGTTCAATTCCTTGAACTGCCGTTTTGTTCGACAGCCGGGACTGGTTGAACACTTCACAGAAATTTAAAAGGTGGGAGCACCTGGAAGAAGTCATTTAAGCATGCGAACAGTGACAAATCACACCGAGTCGCTCTTTTAACTTTTTGTTGTCAAAACACACAAACGATAAGTTTAAATCTACTAGATGTCTAAATGAAAGTGTTTAAAGAAAAAATTTAAATCGCAGAACTGTTCTTTTTATCAAACAACACATAACAGTCACTCTTAAAATCTACAATAAACATACAAATTCAACAAGCTTAAAGCCTCGTGGAGTGGTCTACGGTAATAAAAACCAGGTTTTAAAGGTTTAATTGCTTCCTGATAAGCTGGTTTTAAAATATAAGGCACTTTGAAATGACTACTTGAGACAGATGAACACAAAAAGTAGGGATGCACGTTATCGGCACGGTATCGGACGATATTAGCGATAAAGTTAAATATTTTACAATAATATATAGACTTTAAACATAATCCAAGTTGAAGTGTTGCATCATTTTCAGCCCCCTTTTGGCATCTGCATTTGGTAGTAGGCCAAATTGACATAAAACCATGCAGAATAATATAGTACCAGATTTTAATACCACAGCAGAGAAAGCTGTGTCTAAAAACTAGTCTCTGTAAATAAGTCTAGGGGGAAAAATATCAGTATCGGTCATCGGCCAAATAAGTTTTAACATATCGGCCAAAAATCCAATATCGTGCATCCATAACAAAAAAGTATTTCATTTCAAAAGAACATTACATTTTTTAAGTACAAGTAAGACCATTACATACACAAAACACTTTAATAGAAAATAGAGGCATAAAAAGCCTTTTCGTGTTCCTCAAAGAAATAAACTTTTTGTGCATTTTGCAAAACTGATCAGGGATAAGTAGAGTTCAGTCTCATGTTTTGTTTTGGATATAGGGATTACAAAGTTCAATCCAAAACTAAACAGACTGATGATTTGGACAGAATGGAGCCACTTTATGCTGCTTTCCATTATAACAGTGCTTTAACCCATCAATTTCTAAAGGCAAAACAATCTCTTTGAACAGACAAATAATGCAGAAACACTTCAAAGTGAAATATGATTCAATGCAGCTCTAAAGAAAGTCTTTATCCCTCCACAACAAAAAGGAACTAGCAGCACGCTGAGCCAAGTGGAATGATTACAAACGTGTAGTCAGTATGTTGTGACGTTTGGCTGATCAGTAAACGGGTTTGTAGAAAATCTGACCGCCCACAAGCCTGCGCCGCAGCTCCTTCCACAGCAGGCTGCGCTCCCTCCGAGATCCTTTCATGAAGCCTCGGTTTTCCAGCGCACGTCGAGACAGATAGGGGATGACTTCATTGACGGGACCGTAGGGAACGTACTTGTAAACTGGAAAACCTGCCTGACCTGTTCCAAACACAAAGACGGACAAAGAAGTTTCAAACCACCTCACCGTCGTCATCGTAAATACAGATTTTATCTCCGTGGCGTGCATGACAGGAAACACCGTGTGAACAGAACTTAAAAGAATATTATTGTACATTGAAACACGTTCAGAAGTAATTAACTTGGGGGTAAATTTACTAAACACTGACTGTTATAGAGGCTGACTGACCTCTAACAAACAGGTTTTTTACACTAATCGTAAAATGAAGAACAGTGAAAATAGAATAAATATTCAGAAATATCGTTTGTTTCATCAGTTTATTTGAAACTGTTAAAATTAAATAAAGGAAAAAATACACAACAATACATTCATATATAATATTGTGGAGTGTTTTAGAAATAAAAGGAACATTAAAAAGTAAAGGACTAAGTAAAAAGTGAGGGAAGCTTCTTCTTTCAGCTGAATAATGATTGTACGAACAGCTTTCAGCTAAATGCTCTGTGAATCGCCTTGTTGGTGCTAAAATACAGTTTTTGTATGTCCGACTACTGCCAGTTATTTTTGACACTAGAAACACTAAAGGGGTCAATTTGACCTCTTTTTCATTTTTAAACTGGTGTAACTTTTTTAATTAACCATAATACGTTTCATAGTTCAAGACTGTTTAAACCACTCAAAAAAAGTTTTTAATCACAGTTGAAGGTGAATAAGCTGGGAGCATAGCATTAAACAATAAGACAAGTAGAGGGTGCGGTGGTCACGTGACGTGATTCACTGGAGGGACGGGATCCATAACCAGAGAGGGCAAGCGTCTGGACCCAACATTGTTCTATATATTGTCAAAACGGCGAACAGTAAATGCTGATTTAGGCCCGTCACGAGAACAAATTTTGCTGGGCGATTAATTGTCTCAGAAATTATTGCGATAACGATAATATTGTTTGAAAATTTGACAATAATTAGTAATTATTGTCAAATTGAAGAAATGTTGGTTAATTAGTTTTGAGTGCAGTACCTTTTTGTGACCACTGGATGGCAGTACAAGACTGTTTGAACTGAAGGATGGATAGTGAGGGAGTGAGCAACGGGTCTCTAAGAAAATTGGGAGGGAGGCCCCTTGACGTGACATGGACTGTCTCTTGTTCATTTTTTCGGTTCTCAAAATGGTGGACGCTCGGTGTGGTTTGCGCTCTTTAGCATAGCATTTTTCACACAAAACTTTTAATAATAATAAATAAATAAAAACAGTAAAGAAGTTCTCAGCTTCTTTTTGCAGAGAAAAACCATTTTTTACACAAAGGCACGGGTTTCAACCGTGAATTTTGAAGCAAGACGGAGGTTTTTTTCCTCGAGGTCAGTCTGTTAGCTTAGCTTCTCAGGTTAGCTGCTTTTAATGATCCAAAAACACGATTTTGAACGGTTAAAACTGATTTTAAAGAGAAAGGGAGGGGTCAGTGAAGAGCACTGGAGTTGAGCTTTTAGTCATCCAGTGTCTTCAGTAGAAAGATAGAGACACGAAGAAACGATAAAGCCGATAAATGAAAATGAGGTTGATAATTTTCATGTATTATGCGATTAATTTATTTTATTGTTTATTGTGACAGACCTATGCTGATTATGTAAAAAAAAAAAATTCATGATGATATTACTATAATATTAGAATGTACGTATATAAGCTATATAATGTATATTAAAAGAATGTAAAAATGCCACAAAGCTGTGTGTGCTACGGCTGTACCAACCAAAGAGAAAAAGTAAAACATGTCTCATTTCACAAGTAAGCAGATTTGATCTTATTTTCCTCAATGCAAATAGTGATCTGACCATAACTGAAGCTAATAATGTAACCGTTTAAAATGAAAATTAGCCTATAAAGCCGATGTAATCGCTCTTCATTATTGAATTGGCTCATAGCAGATATTGTTCGACAGTGTAGCACCGTGCTGAAATAATATATGAACATATGTATGTGTGGAAGGGTGGGAATCTGGAAACTCAAACTGATTTGCCCTTTGGGGATAAACAAAGTTGTCTGCATTTAAATTATTATACAATTTAGCGCAAATTATTAAATAGTACAATCTGGCATTGCCTCCGATTTATGTCATCTTTAAGAAGTGTAAAATATTATTATATATTTGACTATTCTAGGTCAGGAGAAGATGGTTAAACAATATCAATAAAGACAAGTCTCATCCTACGAAGAATCACCTGGTACTCAGTGAACACTTTCCAAGTAACAAGTAAACAATAATAAATATACTTCTTTCTGATACTGTTATACAATACACTTTATACGTAGTTCGAGTTGTGCGTGTGTTTATGTGACTGACTTCAGATCTACTTTATATCATGATTACTTAAACAATACCCTTACATATCAACCGTTTACATGATTGTTGAATGAAATCAACATTAATTATGGATTAAAAATAATTTGTGGCACAGATCCAGTTGGGCTTGCTGTTAATCAAATAGTTTTGTCAGCTGTGAGCTGTTGCCTTCTTTGGTGGCCATCTTTGCTCCTCCATGGCATCACAGATTAAAGCAGTGGATGGGACAGAGAATACCATGCCCTCTTGTTGTCTTATCCATCTTATCCAGCTAAACATATATTATTATTAACAGGTCTCTCTTGTAAATAAGTCCTCGAACATATTAACCATCATAAATTTAAATTTAGGTGGTTGAATGAATTTAAATCCATGGATGGAAATGAAAATGGCTCCCTCTGGTGGTGTTATGGGGTAATGCAAGGTCAGCAGTTCTGGTGTGAAAAGATTCAGCTAAAGAAATTAGAACAAATTGTTTCTTTGTGACAAGCTGCAGGTAACAAAGTGCCTACAGGTCCATTTTAAAACTGGTTCTTTGTTAATCTGTTTGTTATGAGTCAACACAAAGACTGAGTTTTGAGTTTAGGATTTCCTGATTTAATCTTTTCATTTAAAATGGAACTGACCTCCTGCACCAAACAACTTTATAAATGTCTGAAAAAGTGACAAAGTTTTAGAGAAGAAAATGTCAGAATGCAGCAGTTGTTGGTTGTTTTGCACAACAAGGACACTGTCAACCATCACGAGTGAACCTGAGATTTGCTCAGACCAACTTCGTACTTTCGGTCCCGAGCTAACGTGATGTACAGTTTGATCGCGATCTGTTAAAGGACACCGAGAACCTGTTTGCTCTCAACACATCCACAAACTGAACAAGCTAATTCTCAGGTCAGTGACCGCCTGAGTGCAGAAAAACTGACCGCGGCACAGTTCGTGTTTCAGCGGAGCTGCGTCGGTCATCCGAGTTTGTGACGTTAAGAACGGCGTGATTTCGTAATGTACCGTTTGTTTTTAGTGCAACTTACCTAGCGGGAAGCTGATCTGGTCACACATGCCGAGCAGCTGTCCAAAGTAAACTTTATTCTCCATGGGGGAAAGGTCCATTTCGTTCATTCTGGGGAAAAAAAAAAAAGGGAAAAACAAGCATTAAAAGCTGTTGCACAATGAAATGAGTGTAGTATTTTACTACTGATGTCACAACCTCAATCTGGACTAAAGAAGAAAAACCTTGCTCCACATCATGTGTTTACTACAACTACAGGATTTAATCCTTTATGAATAAGAACAAAATCTGCATTTGATAACATTTACCCAAGTCTGTAATTTATTTTCAGGACTGAGGCAAAACTTACTTTTCAAGGGTGAACTTCACCGTGTCCTCATTGTGAGTTGCAACCATAATATTTGCTTTCCTGTTGTGTTCGATCTCCTCCAGCACATACTCCAAACATCTGAACGAGCAACAGAAGGCAGAGGGTTGGGATTTAAATGGTCTCCCAGTTGTCAAACAAAAGGTTCTGGACAAAAACCCAAGGCTTACTTGTGATACATCCTGTTAGTTGCTTCATAGTCTGGGTTTATCGGGTCTTCGTAGCCTATCTCCTTTGCCCTGGCTCTCTCCTGGTACATGTAAGCTCCTCGGACGAGTTTGGCTCCAAAGTACCAGCCTTCCCGTCGTGAGAGCTCAACATCCAGAGTCAGGTTGTCATAGGCTTCCTAAACAACATCAATGGCAAAAATGTGTATATATATATATATATATATATATGTATAAAAAATAAAAATAAAAAAAAACTGACACTTTACCACAAAATCTGCCAGCTAACCTAAAACATAATTTTTGATAAGAGGTTAGGTTTTAATTAATAATAAAAGTATCCTATTTAATGAGAAGCATAATTGCCTCATTTGAATTGACCATTATCTTGAACTAGAGGGCAGCACGGTGAAGCGGTGGTTTAGAGCTGTCGCCTCTCAGGTTGCAAGATCACCTCCCAGCCTGGGGCCTTTTTAGGGTGGAGTTTGCATGTTCTCTCCGTGCATGTGTGGGTTTGCTCCGGGTACTCCGGTTTCCACAGGCCAAAAACATGCATGTTAGAAACTCTAAAAATAGTCCCTAGGTGTGAGTGAAAGAGTGAATGGTTGTTTATTTCTAATTGTGTGGATGGATGGATGGATGGATGGATGGATGGATGGATGGATAATGTGACAAGTAGTTTCCTAAAACCTCTTAACTACTACGGTATGTTTTCAACTTTGAGACAAGTCAGAAATATGCAATTTAAAATTAAACCCAATGCTAATTAAAAAAAAATATATATATTTTTTTTTTTTACCTCTGGAGACAAACATGAAGCATCAGAAACATCATCACTCATCAGAAACACAATCCATGTTCATAATAAGCTAATCTGACCTCTCACCTTAAGGTAACACTGGTAAGTGTTGAAAATCACCGGCTTCTCCTTGTTGAACTTCCTCTGCATCTCCAGGGTCAATCGGCTGATGGCCGGTTGGAAATACGTCTGCTCAGCATCAACCATTAGCCTCACACCATTCTCCACTGCATGCTGAGGCACCAAAAATATTTCAGTGTTTGTTTTAACAAATCTACTTAAAGCATCTCTGCTTTTTTACATAAAAAGAAAAACAGCCAACTCTCCATTCACTGTTTATTTTTGCAGCATTCATACTACATATAGCATGATTTCTCATCCTAATGACTTGATGCTAACAAAAAATCATGACATAGGAGCACTATAACTTTTTTTTCCACTAGGTGACAACTAACCATGAGTTTAGATTTCTGTATACATGTACTGTATGCCGAATAAATATTTTATGAATCCACATAAAACTGTTTTGTGACCTCACCTTTGCCAGAATGTCCACTCTCTGCAGCATTCTCTTCATCTGGCTCTCCTCCTCAGCTGTAAATATACTCTGCAAAGGCTCCAGCTGACCTGTCTACACAGTTAAACACAAATGAAACACATTAACCCATGAAACAGCACATGGCAGGAAGCAGGAGAAAGCCTGGTGGGAACAGAACGCCAACAAACTGGTGCCTTTTTCAACACCAGTTTCAAGTTTCTGCAAAAAAAGAGCAACTAAAAGCCAATCCAGATGGTGTTTCATCTGAAAGAATGTCATGTTTTGGATTCTCTGAGGTAACAAACTGTTCCAGCGTTAGCAGCCAGGACATTCAGAAATTACCTTCAGGTAATTGGATACAATTCTGGCATCAGTTCAGTTCCAACTTGTTCCCACAATTAGATGAAGTCGATCGCGGAGTGGAAGTGATTTCTATGCTGCTGCTAACATCTGCTTTTACTGTTTGATGGCTGATACGGTCTGTTTATTGCGCACCTACAGATATGTTTAGAGGGTCAACAGCTCTACAACATTGTCATACTATGTCTGTGGCAAAAATATGAACTTTTCTAGGTTTAAGGCTATTCCTGTGTTACACAGTAAATTCAATTCAATTCAATTGATTTACATAGCGCCAAGACACAACAGAAGTCGTCTCAGGGCACTGAACAGAAACATTCATATATAAAAATAATCAATTAACATTATTTATCTGAGGAGCAGACTGCTTTGAATTTAACTCCATCACAGAACTCTCATCTTGAGCGAGCATGAAGGCGAAAGTGGAAAGGAAAAACTTCCTCATGAGGAAGAAACCTTTAGCAGAACCAGACTAAGGACAAGCAGCCATCTGCTTCAGCTGGTTGGGTTTGAGAGGAACAGATACACAATGGCAGGTCAAGAATCACATGTTAATATAGAAATAATATCAAATGAAACATATTCAATTTTAACAATTCATTTAAGAAAATGAGGTCAATTTGTCGTCTAGTAGTCTAAGCTGCAGGCAGCATAACAAGCCAACCCTAATTAAAGGCTTTATTTAAAAGGTAATAATTGCAGATTTTAAACACTCCAAATGTGCAACACAAGCAGACTGATGTTACACAAAGTTGTCCCTTATGGCACTTGTTCAGTGTTAAGTTCAGTGGCTGATGGATAAAAACTTTTTAAATCTGCTTGTTCTTGTCTTGATTGATCTGCACCTTTTCCCTGATGGCAACAGATCGTGTCCAGGGTGACGTGCCCTTTAAGGGGTTGTGGGCTTTTCCTGTGCAGCGGGAACTGTGTAGATCTTCCAGTGAGAGAAGAGGGCAGCTCACCTTCAATACATACAAAAGAGAACCTCATCATAGTTTATCAACCAGTTTGCTGCTGACAGCCAGAACAAACTCTTCACATGATTAAGGAGGACCATCAGCCTAACGATGGATTGTTAGTGCCCAGATGGCTGCTTGCTATTCGCAGGGGGCTGAGTGATACTAGCAATAACAGCACTGTAAGAGGGGGGCAGTTGAATATGGAGGCTCCGCCCCTGTTTAATGTTGGATAGGTTCTTTTCACAAAGATGGCCTCCTTTACTCCTCTCTCAAACCATCGTTCCTCTCTCTCCAGGATGTGAACATCTTCATCCCTGAACAAGTGACCGCTGGCCTGGAAATGAGTGTAGACCGCAGAGTCCTGGGCTGATAGTGTTGATCTTCTGTGCTGGTCCATCCTTTTAGCCAGTGGCTGTTTGGTTTCCCCGATGTATGACCGATCACCCTCCTGACACTGAACAGCATACACAATATTACTCTGTTTGTGCCGGAGGACTGGATCTTTGGGAAGGACCAGTCTTTGCTGTAATGTATTTTGGGGTTTGAAAGCCATTTTTGTTGAAGCTCCTCAGGCTGAAGAAGTCCCTTGGATAAAAGACAAAACACCTTAAAGAATCCATCCAGTGGATCTGACCCAACCCCGTTTGATTGTTCTACCTGGATTATGAAGCATGCAACAGGACAATAAGTTCTTCAGCCTTTTAGAGTCACTGAAGTAAAACCGGTTTTCCTACAGTTCATCATGTGGTGTTTCAACACAGGCAGGTGATCTGTTGTCATTGAGGGCTGTAGGTGAGGTCAGAGGTGTGTCCACACCAACTGAAGGGAGGCGCTTCAAGACTTCACTCTGGTTTAGAGAAAAAAACATTAGGGGCTCCTAAAGTGCTGGTTCTGTGTGGCTGCAAGGCTGAAAACATAAAAAACCTTTTACTTATTAACAATAACATCCAGTGTGGAAGGTTAAACTGTGATCATCGGGGCCCCCTGAGGGAGGTGGCTCCGACCAAACACGAACCTCGCTTGTTTTTATTTTCCTCCTGCAGGACAACAGCGCCCCCAGGCGGCGGAGGCGCCCCTGAGCTGCAGCGCTGCTAGTTTTGGCTGCAGATGATAAAAGATGTGCAGACAGAGGTTCTCCTGAAGAACCGCCGTCACAAAAACACCGCGAGGAACGCCCACGAACAGCGCGCGGCTAACCGAGCTCCTCCCGCAACGCGGCGGCCGTGTTGCGCCACCAAACACGGCGGCCATGTTGCGCCACCATTTACAAAATCTGCAGAGGCGCAAGAAAAGACGCAGGCGAACAAAGAAAGGGGAGGTCAGCTGCTGGGGGGAGGGCGGGGGGGACATGCTGCTCAGCTCGGCTATCCGCGGGGAACCGTAAGCCCGGACAGACGGCTCGATACCAGTTTGGTGCGAGGAGCAACAGGCTGCAGTCAGTATCGTTTAAACAGCCCATTTGTTCACATTTTCTCCTCCCAGTTAAGCCATTTCACTAAAAATAATCTCACCTCAAGATTTGGCACCATGAGCAGATTAGAAATCTTCGTTGTGTCATTTATCAAGCTGTTCCAGTCCAACAGGTCGATCGTTCTGAAAATAAAGAAAGAACTGATTAGATTTGTTCAAAAACAAAAAATATATAAATATTTGTGCAAATTGGAACAAAAGGCTGCTAAAATTTCTTGAAGTTGTAATAAAATACACATCAAACTTACCCAGATAAACCCAGCTTCTCTCCGGTGAACCAGTTCTCAATGTCGTCTTTGTCTCCAACTCCCATCTGAGCCAAGCTTTCCTGCAAGGACAAAATTCAGTGAATTCATTCATTCATTCAACCTTTATTTATACATAAGTATTTACCGGTACTTAGTTCAGAATTACTTTATAAGGAATATGCAACACTAAATTAATGATAAAAAGCACAAATAAATATTCGGATCAGCTGAAAGGGGGTTGAAGACTGCAGTTTTTGGTGAGCATGTGCGAGCATGAATGGGACTGACACACCTTCAGCTGCTCCAGTTCCAGCTTCTTTTCCAGAGCCGTCATGTCGGATTTTCCTTGTAGTGCTGCTAAGAAGTGAAAGAACTGTCTCCATTTAACCAGGACCTCAGAAAACTGGAGCTGCACAAACACAGGACAACAAAATGTCTCTAGCTTTCACATGACGGTATGAATCCGTTAATAAACAGATTAACTCTTTTAATTGCCAAAATATGTCAAATATTTCATGTTAGCAAGTAGACAGCTGGATATGAGAAGTTATTCTTACAAGAAACTGTGGGCGACCAAGTGCGGTCAATTTTATGGCAGAAAATCCATCACTGGAAGCTCCACCTGCAATAAATAAAGTTTAAATTTGATGCAGCCATGTCAGAACTTGATTTATATTTTCTTAAGGCAGGAATTGTAAATATAAATGGACCTCCTCTCAAAAACAGGAAGTAAGACACAGTTGACTAAACCTTTTCGTCAACTTCGTCACCGTTTTATTTTGTTAAGCGGTGATTTCATTGTACTTCCTGCATAAATAATATTAAATCACCTGCTTCTTAGACAAACTCTTTACCTGAGGCTTTAATGCAGTTTATGAACGTCTCCATTTGGTTGTCACATTTCGCCTCATCTGCGTAGAAGTAGGTGCGAGCACTGATGACCCCCCCACGTCTGTCCCCAAACTGACGATGGGCCTTGTATTTCTTCTCACGGTGATCAGCGCCTGAAGAGAAAAATTAAACTAAAGCAGCTTGTTCTGGCGTGAAAAGGAAAACTTATTTTTCTTTTCTTTTAAAGACTTTGTTCCTTGAAGAATAAATAATTCAAGACTCTCAGGTTAGAGATTATTAACCGTTTTATTGATTAGATTTTAAATAGAAAAACTCATTTGATAGGAGAAAATCAAAACTTTAAAAGGCAGTTTTCTCTATTTTAAAACAGTACTTATATCCATCATTTTGGCTTGAAGGTTTTAACTTGTAAAAAAATTTTTTATGAACCATATATATCTTATGAACTATAGCAGTACTCTTCATACAACCAGTAGGAGTGATACCAAGAAAATTTGTTTAAAAACAACTTTTATTTAGAGACACTCCTAATCATGTCCTAAACATCAACCCTTCACACACGTCAAGCTTCATCCTGTGACGTGCACATTTCAGACCCACTGGATCCAGTTGAAACCAGCGCAGTCCAGCCGAGGACATGCGAGACTCTAATAAGACCGGTCATGGAACACCACAGACTTGGTTCATTCAGGTTGTGCAAAGAAAACCCGTAGTTCATCCTGACACCGACACCACAGCTGCTCCCTATTCAAATTAAGCATGTTGCCCGATCAGGGCAGTAAATCGTCTACAAACCTGAAGGGATTTTAACTGAAACATACCTGGACTTTCTTTCTCTGCTTCAGACACACAGGAACTGAAAAATACAAGATGAGATTAGCATTAGAACCAAACAAGACCAATATAACTTTTAAAAAAATAATAAATAAAAAAATAATCATCATCATCAGTAATATTTGAAACATCTCGTTTTGTTGCTTCCTTTATCAGTTTGTTAAACAGGGGTGTCCAAATGTTTTCACGTGCGCCTAAACTTATCAAGATGAAAGGACTCGTGCGCGACAAATGTGAATTTAACTCTCAACTTGAACAATATTTTAGAGAAAGGACAAAAGTTGACTAATTTTGGTGAAGAAAGGGTCTTAAATTGTTGCAGATCCAAAACATTAAAAGCCTCAAACACTAAGCTTACGTTTTTTTTTTATTTTAAAAGGATTTCATTTATTTGATTTGTTGGGTGTATGTTTGTTGTTTTCTTGTGTTTGGAAAGCTCATTTTAGTTTGTTCTCAGCAACAAAAGTGTAACATGAGTACCATATTTTCCGGACTATAAGTCGCTCCGGAGTATCAGTCGTATCAGTCAAAAAAAGCATCAAGAAGAGGGAAAAAAACATATTAGACGCTTCGGAGTATAAGTCGCATTTATTTTGAAATACAGCTGTCATTTCTAACCCGGGCCCGACCAAAATAACGTGCTGGACGGGTGGGCTGGGTTGGTGTCGGGCTTTTGATTGCGTCAGCGGACGATCCAATTTGGATCACCAGCCGCGCGCAGCCGGTTGAAAGAGGTTAACAAAAAAAGTTCGGAAAGATGACTGCCAGCATCCATCCAAGCCCAACTGGACTCAGCCACTGTGTCAGCAGCCCTGCTGTTTATAATCAGCAGAATATGATCTTCTTTTTGGTGGCATTTTATTTCCGTTACGTTTTTACTCTGTTGTCTTATCTGTACTTGCTTAGTGAATGTTTGGCAGGAGTGTGGCGGGGACTTAGCGTACAGGAACAACATATATGCAAGCCTACCAGTAGTTGTCTAAAGCCTAGAGGGCCCTCTCGCACCTCTAGCGGCTGCAGTTGGTAATGTTTACTCTGGTTCATGTCAATATGAATGAACATTTAAAGCATCGGTCAAAAATTCCATCATGAATATGGAAAAAAAAAAAGTACATAAGTCGCAGGACTGGCCAAAATATGAAAAAAAAAAAAAAACAGCAACTGAAAAATATGGTAAGTATTCTTTTAAAAAGGGGGTCCATCAGCCTTTTGGACCATGGATGGCCCAAAAAGCTGATGGAAGTTCTGGAAAAATCGTCCAGCTGTCAGTCGCTACAACAGACTCATAGAAGGTTGGATAAAATTGATCAACTCGTATGTGGATGACACCATGTTGTATTCATTTAAAAATGTCCAGTTTCCTTCTTGATTATTCAATATTTAGCCACGTTTTATGAATCAATATCCAAAAGTCTCCTTTCTGGTAGAAATCAGTAAAGGCTTTTGGTAAATTGTAGCATGAAGTGAAAATAAAAAAAGATTATAGCCAAAGGTTTGTATTTTGTTTAATATTGCTCATTTTGAGAAGACTGGTTTTCATTTATTTTGCTGTTAAACCTAAATATTATATAAAAAAGGATTACCAACAAATTTGCAGAAACTCTGCAACGACCTCTTAAGCCTGATGGACAAAATGACACCATCCTCAAGCTGCAGCTGTGGGCCGCACAAAATCACTCCAAGGGCCGCAAATGGCCCACGGACCACACTTTAGACACCTGTGATCCAGAAGAACATGAAATTTCAAAAACCAACTATTTTACAGCTAATCTACATTTCAACAGCATTAAGATCAAAGGGCTCCGTTCAACTCGTGCCACGACAAGAAACGCCTCGAGAAACAAACGGGAACGCTCCATGCCCTGTTCAGTGCGTTCTTGATTTCGATCCAAAGACTCTTGATAAACATAATTAAAAAGGGACCAGAGCACGATTTATTTAGTTCATACATGCATTTGTGCGGCGCTTATTTCAACCAGAGTACATTTTGCAACACTTCCACGTGCGTGCGTACGAGTCTCATGAGAGAATTCAGCATGAAGCTTCCTCATAAAGTCCACCCCCTCCACCTTAACCAATCCGAGGAAGGGGGTATGTTCCAGCTGCCCAATGGAGGATAAGAACGCTTTGGCTACTTTAAAAACAAGCATAACACCATCAAATTACAGTCTATTTATGAGACGGAAACATTCTGCAAGTTACATGACTCAGACAGCACAAGAGGCTGTAGTGGAGATTGTGAATGTAAACAACACAACACACCCTAAAGGTGATAAATAGATGAAATGTAAGTGATCACGTTGTAGCTGGAATGTGAAATAACTGTTTTACATGTAATGAGATATACAACTATAATGTGACATAACTTCTTATGGCACATTATAATCCTGCTCGCTTGTTGTAAAGCTGCTCTAACCTGTTCCTGCT
Organism: Nematolebias whitei; assembly: GCF_014905685.2. Lineage (NCBI taxonomy): Eukaryota > Metazoa > Chordata > Actinopteri > Cyprinodontiformes > Rivulidae > Nematolebias > Nematolebias whitei. The sequence goes on along the minus strand of NC_056515.1, from coordinate 28,989,597 downwards.
GCAGGTCTGAGCTGAATCAGCAACTTTAATCTTTAAATGGACTGTTCCTGGACAAAGCACCAGCTCACAGCTCCTTGTGGAACACCCAATAATAAACATTTCAGTAAAATACATGCCACAAAACTAAACAACGTGCACGTCTCTTCCAAATGTGCAGCTCCTGTTACAGCTGTGGACGGATGGGATCCCTCTTTAAATCTGTTCTCTTACTAAAAGCATGTTTTCTTGTTGAACGAAGACAACAGAAAGAGTTTGGTCATAAACTGCACCGCTGAGGCCTCAGGTACGCCCAGGTACGCCCAGGTACACCCAGGTACACAAATCTGTCTTTGACAGTGGGATGGGCTGTACAAACACACCTGTCTAAACCAGTCTATCTCATACTTTGCATGTTGCTCAATTCTTGAGTGAATGCACACAGACAGACAGACAGATCAGTAGATGGACAGACAGACAGAGGTAGATAGACAAATGGACAGACAGACCGGTAGATGGACAGACAGACCGGTAGATGGACA
>NC_056515.1:28980449-28989069 GCF_014905685.2 Nematolebias whitei | reverse complement strand
GACAGACCGGTAGATGGACAGACAGACCGGTAGATGGACAGACAGACTGGTAGATGAACAAACAGATTGGTAGATGGACAGACAGACCGGTAGATGGACGAACAGACTGGTAGATGGACAGACAGATTGGTAGATGAACAGACAGACTGGTAGATGAACAGACAGACCGGTAGATGGACAGACAGACCGGTAGATGGACAAACAGACCGGTAGATGGACAGACAGACTGGTAGATGAACAGACAGACTGGTAGATGGACAGACAGACCGGTAGATGGACGAACAGACTGGTAGATGGACAGACAGATTGGTAGATGGATGAACAGACTGGTAGATGGACAGACAGACTGGTAGATGGACAGACAGACTGGTAGATGGACAGACAGACTGGTAGATGGACAGACAGACAGACAGACAGATGGAAACTTACTCCATTTCTTTCTTTTCTGCCTCCTCTTGTGTCAGGTCTTCTTCCACACTGTAGTCTAAAACTGCTCCCACGCCGAAAGCCTGGTTCTTGTGGATTAAAGGTTTGATGGAGTTGTGGTCTTCACCTGCCACGAACTGGCCATAGAAGGTCATCTTCATCATCTTCTCAAACATGCGCTGACCCAGCAGCTTCCTGCTCAGCTCCATCAGCTGAAAGACGGAGCACGTCAAGATTATTAGAACAACTCTTCCGTCATCATTCAGAGATCTGTGAGTGGACTCACTTCTTTGTTCTTCTCCACCAGGACGTCCACAGCACACAGGTTGAAGACGAGCAGACTACGCAGCAGCTCAATGTTCCTCTTGCTCTTGTAGGCTTCCTCCGTGTTGTCGAAGTCGATGTGGATTTTATGCAGGTGGATATCTTTGGCGTTTTTGGTCTGACTGATGAGTTCAACGGGCTCAGCTTGGACCACGGTGCACCCCTCCAACTGCTTCTTCTCTTCCTGGCTCTTGGGAGATGCGACCGTTGAGCGACATCTTGCAGGTGAAACACGAATTTTATTCACCTTTCCAGAGTTGGCCCGCACAAGAGATGCTACGAACTTTGTGTAGGACATCGTTTCGTCCCTTTCTGAACGAGACAGGAGCTTAGACACCGAGATAACAGCAGCCTCCTTGATTCTTACCGTCGCTGCCAAACTGAGTAATGAGCGCGCGCTTCTTCACTGCTGGATGTAACGAGTGGGCGTGTCGCGAGGTAAGGGGCGGAGCCTCACATGTTCCTGCACGAGGGGCTGATGGCATTGCTGCAACGTGTTGGCTGACTTGGAAAATAAATAAATAAAATTAGGAAACATCTAATTGATATGCTATCTCATATTAATAAGATCATAAACATCTTATAATACAAGATGCTAAGTCTTTTCAAGATAGTATCTTAAATATGAAATGCTAATTCATAATATTTATTAGATATTAAGTCTATTTATATGATTCTAAGTTACTATGGAGATGTTATCTCATAATTATAATATGCTAAGTCAATTCTAAAGTGTTTCATCACATATGTATGAGAAGCTAAGTAAATGTTTTTATATTGAGAATTGTGAAATATTAAATGGATTTTATTGCATTTTATAATCATAAAATGTTATTGTATTGTATTGTTATTGTATTAAATGCTATCATTCATAAGACATAATTTTGAGATTGTATTTTCAATTTATGATATGGTCAAATCATACTTTTGACACATTTCACAATTATGTTATTCTATGTCATGATTTTCTCAAAAATGTGACTTAGATCTGTTTTTATTTAATAAAGTGGTTGAATTTAGCTTCCCCTGATGCTATTGCAAATTGCTTAAGTATAATATTACAATAACATAACAGTTTATCTTTTGTTAACATAAAACTTTATATTTGTGCCAAGTTTTTTTAAGCTCTTTGGAAACAGCTTGCTAATACTAAATTATTATAGTCTGTGTTTTCTTTGGTGTTTTAATAGATTATTTTAAATGAAGGGGTCATGTCATAGTGACAGTCAGCTAATAACAAAGAGAGTAAGATTTTTGTTTTCTCCCAAGTTGTCTGTACATAATAGTTTATTCCTAAAGTTGAGGGAGCTGCTGTGCCTATAAATGAAAGTCAAAGTTTCATGATTTACCAAAAAATAATTAAATAAACCAACAAAAAATGAATTAAACCATTCTTGAAAAAGTGTTCAATGAAACATAGACTGAAAAGGTATTGCTTAACATTAAAAATGGCATGAAATCTTCCAAAAAAGTTCAATCTGGTCCTCTGGACATTCAAAAAAACAAAAAACAAAACAAAGCAAAAAAAATCTAGAAACGTTTCGTCTCTCATCCAAGAGACTTCTTCAGTCTGAGGTGCTGTTTTCAGCTCAGTCTCTTAAATAGCACCTTCTCAGAGTGGATCAACCAGTTTGCTGCTGACAACCAAAACCAGCTGATCACATGCTCAAGAAGGACCATCAGCCTAACAATGGATCATTAGCACACTGATGGCTGTTTACTACTCACAGAGGGCTGAGTGATACTAGCAATCACAGCATTGTAAGAGGGGGACAGTTTAACCCGGAGGCCTCCACCCCTGTTTAATGATGGACGATTTCTTTTCACAAAGATGGCCTCCTTTACTCCTCTCTCAAACCATCGTTCCTCTCTGTCCAGGATATGAACATCTTCATCCTTGAAAGAGTGACCGCTGGCCTGGAGATGAGTGTAGACCGCAGAATCCTGGCCTGATGATGTTGATCTTCTGTGCTGGTCCATCCTTTTGGCCAGTGGCTGTTTAGTTTCCCCGATGTAAGACTGATCACCCTCCTGATACTGAACAGCATACACAACATTGCTCTGTTTGTGCCGGGGGACTGGATCTTTGGGATGAACCAGTCTTTGCCGTAATGTATTTTGGGGTTTAAAAGCCACTGGGACGTTATGTTTAGAAAATAAACGTCTCAGTTTCTCTGATACCCCCTCAACATACGGAATGACCACTGGTCTGGGTCTGGGTTCCTCCTTTTCACCTGATGGCTGACTGGAGTCCTGTTTGGGTTTCTTCTCTGCTTTCAGGAAGGTCCAGTTAGGATATCCACATTGCTCTAGAGCCTGTTTTGTGTAGGATTTCTCCTTCTGCCTGGCTCCCGAGCTAGTGGGGATGCTGTCTGCTCTGTGATACAGAGTCCTGATGACTCCTAACTTGTGCTCCAAAGGGTGATGGGAGTCAAACTGCAAATACTGATCTGTGTGGGTGGGTTTGCGGTACACCTCGGTTTGCAAATGTCCTCTATCCGAGACTGAGACCTCACAGTCCAAGAAAGCCAACTTGCCATTTTTTACATCTTCTCGTGTGAACTTGATGTATTTATCCACAGAGTTGATGTGGTCAGTAAAATGTTGGACTTCCTGAGTTTTAATTTTAACCCAGGTGTCGTCAACATACCTGAACCAATGACTTGGTGGTGTCCCTGAAAAGGACGTCAAGGCTCTCTTTTCTACCTCCTCCATGTACAGGTTGGCAACAATAGGAGAAACTGGAGACCCCATAGCACACCCATGTTTCTGCCTATAATATTGCTCCCCATATGTGAAGTAGGTTGACTGCAGGCACAGTTTCAAGAGTTGACACAGTTGTTCTGTGGAAAGTGTGGTCCTGCTGCTCAGAGTGGTGTCTGATTTTAATTTTAAACTGACCACCTCTACTGCATCATCAACAGGAATGCACGTAAAGAGTGATGTGACATCAAAAGAGACCATTGTTTCATCAGTCTCCATGATGACATCCCTCACCTTATCCACAAAGTCCATGGTGTTCTGTATGTGGTGTTCTGAGCTGCCAACTAAAGGGATGAGTACAGACGCCAGATATTTGGAAACATTGTAGGTGACAGAGTTAATCATGCTAACAATAGGTCTTAAAGGTACACCTTGTTTGTGGATTTTAGGTAAACCATACAGACTAGGTGTGGCCTCCCCTGGGTACAGTCTGTGGTACAGAAAGCGGTCAATAGCCTTGTCCTGCTCCAAATTTTTCAGGCAATCTATTAACTTCTTCTTGTAACCACTTCCTGGATCTCTTTTCAGAGGTTCATAAGTGGTTAAGTCACTAAGGAGTGTCATAACTTTCTCATGATAGTCTTTCTGGTTCAAAATCACTGTGCACCTTCCTTTGTCTGCTGGGAGAATGATGATGTTTTTGTCCTTGCTAAGAGTGGTGAGTGCATCCCTCTCCTCTCTACTGATGTTGGAAGGTGGTGGTTTGGCATTGCTGAGGCAGGATGAAACTTTGATTCTGAGCTGTTCTGCTTCACCCTCTTTCATTTTGTTGTTGCGGATGGCTGATTCTGAAATCTGAAAAGAAATCGTCCATCATTAAACAGGGGTGGAGGCCTCCGGGTTCAACTGTCCCCCTCTTACAATGCTGTGATTGCTAGTATCACTCAGCCCTCTGTGAGTAGTAAACAGCCATCAGTGTACTAATGACCCATTGTTAGGCTGATGGTCCTTCTTGAGCATGTGATCAGCTGGTTTTGGTTGTCAGCAGCAAACTGGTTGATCCACTCTAAGAAGGTGCTATTTAAGAGACTGAGCTGAAAACAGCACCTCAGACTGAGGAAGTCTCTTGGATGAGAGACGAAACGTTTCTAGATTTTTTTTGCTTTGTGTTGCTTTTGTTTTTTTGAATGTCCAGAGGACCAGATTGAACTTTTTTGGATTTTTCTACCTGGATTATTGAGCATGCATCAGGATGGCATGAAATCTTGTTATTTAAAAAAAAAACTATTTATACAGCAGCCTCTCAATGATGGTTAGACGTGAAAACATTTCTCTAAATTTACAGGAAATGTTTTTGTAGTAAGACATGAAACATGGCTTATAAATTGACAGAAAGGAACTAAATCTAAAACTGGTATAAAAACGGCGCTTTGGCAAAAAATGCACAACTAGCTCTTATCTTGGCTATTGTCTGTATGAAACAATCAGATAAATTTAATAAAAAACAGAAAGGTTTCGGCGTTGTAAAATATAAAGCTAATTTCAGATTTGTAGAAATAAATTATTGGAGGGGGAAAAAAACGTATTTTTGAGGCATGCTACTCTGAATCACACTCCAATCTGGACCGTGGCGCTAATGCGCCTGCAAAGATATTTGCCTACCGTAATTTAACAAAGAAGAAGAAAAACAACGGAAGTTGTGAAAGCTACAAGCTAATGCTAACGCACGAGTAGCCAAGCGATAATTTGCAAAGGCGATATCTTTAGTTAAGACGGCATTAGCCACTAAGAAAGGTAATTTTCCACATTTTAAACATAAATTATTATATTGCTTACATTTTATTGCGCACTGAACGTTACAGGCATTTTATTATAATAGAAATATAGTTAAATTTTTAGCCTCACAAGAAGCTAAAGCTCGATGACTAGCTGACCTTATTCAACAAAGAGACTGGTTTGTTGAAGGGATAACATCTTGTGTGGAAAAGCGTAACGTACATGTTTGAGCCACAAATGTCAAGTAAAATCTTTAGTTATACACTTTGAGTTACACAGCTGGTTACTAAATACGTACGTTAAAAATATTTTGAAGCATGCGACTCTTCGTTAGCTAACGACATTAGCCTGATTAGCCATAACGTTACTTTATTATGTCCTTGATTACTTTCAGCTTAAAAGCTTTATTACGAATGTACGAGCTAGTCATTTGTGGAGTTTCGATCTTATTTTAACTATTTGACTTCTCAACCAGCCAAACGGGTTTGGTTGGTTTGATTTTAGAAGGCCTCAGAATTCAATTCCAAGTTAGCCGCATAAGTAACTAATTAATATAAAGACTGTTTATGTTTCGGTACTTTGTCTTTACATTAATAAACTATCACCCATTGACAGTTTTTATGTTTTTCAACTCCAGGATACCAGTGAAAGATTTCACTGAATCGTCATACGAGAGTCAGGCTATGAGGAGGGCCTTTCAGGCAACGCTACTTTTTGAATTTAATAATTAAATTTCCATTATTTGTGAAATATTTTTACACATCCAAAAATACCAATCACTTTTTAAAATGTTGGTCACATATTCTTAAAATTCATATATTAACAACCCTTCAAATATTTCAAATTCATTGGTAGTCCCTAATGTATGTACTGTATACATATTTTCTTTCATAGTTATAAATCTTATGAGTCAATTCCACATTGATGTCTGACGTCAAAATACTCAGGTCGTAGTTTATCACAATGAAAACAGGTCTCGTAAATGAGTCCCTTGTGGCTCAGTGAGACTAACCCGTATAAATAAAGGTTGAATTTTTTTTTTTAATCAGACTAGACTTGGATTTATTTTATTGAAAAACTGTTATTTTTTTTTATTTTTTATGCCTGCCTGTTTTATGAGCAATTTCAAATGAAAAGTGTAAGTGTGACTTTGGTATCTTTTTTTTTCTACTTTGAATCTTTATAAACAACTAAACAATGTGTACTGGTACATATGTAATGTGTTCTTTTATGTCCTGTACATCACTGAAACACTTTGTTCACATATCATGTCTAGGCTTCTCGCGATAAACAAATCAATCGCATGATAAATGAAAATTATTGACGTCATTTTCATTTATCGGCTTTATTGTTTCTTTGTGTCTCTCTTTCTACTAAAGACACTGGATGACAAGGCTCAACTTTGGCGCTCTTCACTGACCCCTCCCTTTCTTATTAAAGTTTGTTTTAACCATCCCAAAATCATGTTTTTGGATCGTTAAAATCAGCTAAGCTACAAGCTAAGCTAACTGGTAGACCTTGAGGAAAAAAATTCCGTCTTGTCAAAGCTCCTAAATTCACTGTTGAAACCTGTGTCTTTGTGTGAAAAGTTGTTTTTCTCTGCAAAAATAAGCTGAGAACTTGTTTACTTATTTTTTTATTAAAAGCTTTGTGTGAAAAATGCTATGTTAAAGAGCTCAAACCACACAGAGTGTCTGCCATTTTGAGAACCGGAAAAAAAGGAGAGACAGCCCATGTGTCGAGGCCTCCCTCCCATTTTTCTTAAAGAGGCACACTGCTCACTATCCATTCTTTGACTCAGTCTTATACTGTCATCCGGTGGTCAAAAAAGTACTAAACTCAAAACAAACTAACCAACATTTCTTCATAAATTTGACAATAATTACTAATTATTATCTAATTTCAAACAATATTATCATTTATCGCAGTAATTGCTGAAACAATTAATTACCCAACAAAATGTCTTATCATGACAGGCCTAATCATGTCCCACTTACACATAAACAATAAAATCAAGTAGTGGAAAGTTTGTTTTGCAAATCCAAAAAAATACCTAAGAGTTCAGAATTTACTGTAATGTTACTTTGTATTAAATTTGTTCATATATTTTGTTTTAAAGCTTTCAGGCTTTGATCCAAGGTCCTGTGCCATTTATATATTTTTTTGAACTCATCATTTCTTCTCTCCTGGCTGCATCCCATGTTTAGATATTTGTTTTTAATCTAAATTAAGAAACTGGCTACGGAAGGACTACGTTTTGGGACCAGGAATAGAAAAAGGACCATTTCTGCTGCCATTTGTGAAAGAAAGAAGTGAGTGAGCTTACATTCTGCAGTTGCTCCTGTTCTGTGTCAGCAGTGCCACCCACTCAATCGACATGTCTGAAGGCCGCATCTATGTGGGGAATCTCCCTGTGGATGTTACGGAGAGAGACGTTGAGGATCTCTTCTTCAAATATGGAAAAATTCGTGAAATTGAAATGAAGAACAATAGAGGCATCATTCCTTTTGCCTTCGTCACTTTTGAAGACCCGCGGTGAGTTTTCGGGATGGTTTTTGGCAAGTCAAATCACATTCCTCTTTTTGGACATCTTAAAATTTGTGATAAAGTTTCATCTTCAGTGAACGCCGGCAAGGATTGGACGGAGACAGCAAATCCAACCTGTGCTCGCAAGGCGTCCTTTGGTAAGGGGTTCTTTGCTCTCTCCTCTTAGGGATGCAGATGATGCTGTTTATGGAAGGAATGGATATGAATATGGGAACACCAAGCTGCGTGTGGAGTATCCTCGAGCCAATACTGGAAAACCTGGTCCTATGGGAGGCAACGCTGGAGGAGGAGGAGGAGGAAGAGGAAGGTTTGGACCCCCAACTCGGAGATCTGAATTCCGAGTCATGGTGTCTGGTAGGTGGACGTCACGAGTTCTGGACAGTTAATATTAATCCAATTTTGGTGCAGTCTGAAGGTCAAGAAGACTGATAGAAACATAGGAGTCATAGACAGATATGTTCCCCTGTCTCTCATGGTGGACTGGAGGACAAAAAATAGTTGCTGGACATTCTAAATCATAGATATGTTTCCCATACCTCTTGGTGGACGTAAGGACAAGGAGTTCAATATATGGAAGTTCTGTCATAGCCAGAATTGTTTCCCCTCTCTCCTGACGGACTGGAGGACAAGGAACTAGTAGATGGACATTCTAAGTCGTATGCAGCTCTGTTTCTGTTTCCTTCTCTCCTGGTGGACTGGAGGACAAATAGCTCAATAGATGGAAGTTCTAAGTCATAGCCAGAATTGTTTTCCCTCTCTCCTGGCAGAATGGAGAACAAGGAACTAGTAGATGGACATTCTAAGTCATAGGCAGATATGCTTCTGTTTCCTTCTCTCCTGGCGG
>NC_056515.1:28934200-28980439 GCF_014905685.2 Nematolebias whitei | reverse complement strand
GTTTCCTTCTCTCCTGGCGGACTGGAGGACAAGGAGCTCAATAGATGGAAGTTCTGTCATAGCCAGAATTGTTTCCCCTCTCTCCTGGCGGACTGGAGGACAAGGAACTAGTAGATGGAAGTCCTAAGTCATAGGTAGACATGCTTTCCTTCCCTCCTGGCGGACCAGAGGACAAGGGACTAGTAGATGGATGTGCTAAGTTGTTGGCAATTATCACACAATTCTGATATGTTTCCCTTCTCTCATGGTGGACTGAAGGACAAGGAACTAGTAGGTGGACATCATAAGCGGATATGATTTTCTCCTGGAGGACAAGGGGACTGATTTAGGGCATCTTGAGTCATAGGCAGATATGTTTTTTCTCATGGCGGATTGAAGGTCAAGTGGATGAAGTAGTCTGCCTCTAAACTCATGAAAAGTAAATCCAAACCGATCATGTTGACTGAATAATCAAGTCCAGCTGTAGTGAATGACAGGTGGGTTTTTGTTCTTATTCCTCATTTGTGTGCTACATCTATTTAAATGTTTCTGCATCTCATCTACTTGAACTGATTCTAATATTAGACTCTTAAAGGGAAAGATTTTTATAAATCTTGTCTTAACTGGTCATCCCTTATGTTGCCTTATTGTGGGATTACATTTAAATAAAGTCTAAAAAAGTGACTGTTTTATTAGCAACATTTTACTAGGCTATCAAAAATTGGATCACTCGTCCTATTAATTCTAATAGGAGAAGTAGTTAATATTAAATTAAAATAACACAAAATTGATTTTTACAATCAACTCTGAGTATGACATTAGTCATTTTTTTAGTAGTAAAGTAAAAACAAAGAATAAATAAGCTGCATGTAAACAGTTAACCCAGTAAGTAACCTTACAAGGTCTAAGAACTATTAAACAAGGATATGTCATATTCTGCAGTTAAAGTGCCTGTGACATGCATATCCTCCAAGTGGAAGAAAACGTCGTAGTATTTAAGAAATTTGGCATAATACACATGGAACAGGAAGTGACATCAAAGGGGAATTCCCTGGTCTTTGGTTATTGAAACAATATTATTTAAACTGACTCCTTTTCGTCAATCTCTGATAGACTCAAAATCTAAAGTAAGATCAGATTATTTGATGTCTGTTAGCCATTGTAGCGATGCTTTGTTTACATACAGGCATTGCACTTTGTCATCACTTTCTGTGAATGCACATGCAAATATCTCAACTACTGTTCATCTTAGCATCTTCTCAAAAATGCATTCATATTTATTACAAAAACTTTGAAGTCACATGCACTTTAAAATTTATGTTGTAATTGTGTAAAATAAGCATAGATATGATGTACTATTTTTCTTGGAAAGCATTTTTATTAGGCACCTTATCAAAGAGTACTGAGCTGAGACAGTCCTAGAATAATAAAGACATTCTTGTAAGGAATAAAAAAAAATCTAGGAGTCAGTGTCCTGTATCGTTTTATCCAGTGAGCTTTATTTTCATTTTGGGTTTAGTCGTCATACAACTACAGCAATATCTCAGTTTAGACTTTAGATGAATCTGTAAATGTGTCTCTTTATATTTTTTTTAAATTCATTTTAACCTCGCAAGCAAAAGTATTGTTTCTCCTTTTCATTCTAGGGTTACCCTCAACAGGGAGCTGGCAGGATCTGAAGGATCATATGCGAGAAGCAGGAGATGTTTGTTTTGCAGATGTGCAGCGAGACGGTGAGGGCGTAGTGGAATATCTCCGTAAGGAGGACATGGAGTACGCAATGCGCAGATTGGACCGCACAGAGTTTCGTTCACATCAGGTAAGAACCGATAATGGAATGATGTAATTCTTTGCCAGTTGATGGTGGGGTAAAAAGTACATGGATTTATTTTCCTTTTTTTGTAGGGTGAGACTTCTTACATCCGTGTGTATGAAGAAAGAGGCGGAGCCACCTGGGGGGGTCAGTCACGCTCCCGCTCCAGATCCAGAGGTCGCTACTCTCCTCCCTATTTCAACAGAGGATCTCCCCCTCCTCGCTACCAGTCACCTCCACGCTCCATGATGCGCCATAGCCCACCTCCCAGGAGGCACCCTCCACCACAACACAGCCCACCTCCTCGTCATTTTCGATAGAACCCCATATTCATTTACACAGCATGTGGAAAATCTTGAGTAATTCAGCGTTTTATCTTCTTTTCTTTTTTTTTTTTAAACCTCAGGCCTCCTTGTAGTATCCAGTGGAATTTCTTCATGCATACATTCCATGGCCAGGAATCCTCCCCACAGCCTTAACATTTTTATTTGTATGTTTTACTTAAAATCAGGATTGTAAGTTTAATCTTCTAACCCCTTCAATGGTTTTTTTTGTGTGTGTTGAAGAATTACTCACGATCGTGACAAAAAACAGCACACCCATGTTGTGTTTTTGAAAACAAGTCACACAGGTCTGCTTCTACCGGATTGACCATATTGTTCAAGTTCGTTTAGCAAAAGTTTGCATCACACTTAAATAGATTTTTAGTTTTCAAATCTAAACCTGTGAAACTAATCACTTTCATAAATTAGTGAGCCATTTTTTTTTCACTATGTACCTCATCTTTTTTGTTTGTCAACCATTGAGGTGACCTGTAGGTGAAAATTTGTTCTCTTTACCAATAAAATGTCAACTTTTACTGAAACAGTTTCATTCTTTATAAATAAATAAAAAAAATCACCAGATGCTATATTAAGAGTTACAATATAGTCTAATTAATACTTAGCCATAATTGCTGACCATTTGACAAGTTTATTGAACTGCGCCCCCCCCCCCCCCCCACAAAAAAAAAAAAAAAAAGACTGGGAAAAGTGGACATGTTCCTTAACTTTACCTTAAAGCACCTCTGATCTGTTCACGTAGCAACAATTTTTGTCAAAGTGTCATGAAATGATTGCTTAAAAAAAAGTATTTGTGCGATAGCAAAATGTCTTGAAATGCTATGAAACATTTTACAATGCAAACATACCTTAGTTAAACTCAGCACTTTGGTTGGCTCTGTAGCTGTTTTAAGTGCTTTATAAATAAAGTGGTATGGTAACTTAGACTGGCTACAAAGCGCGTAGTACATTTCATCCTATATTTTAACATACTACGTTGAAATATTGTGTTCAACTCCTTTTAATTCATAAATTGGACATACCGGTGCTTTTTCCACACCATTTTTATAAATAAAATGTGCACCATAAAAATACTTGGTTCTAGCACTACCACAATTGCTTTATTTTTATACTTTATAGTTAAAACAAAAAATACTTCAAATAATTTACATGGTATAATGGACAGTTCCTGTACAAGCTTCAAAATGAATACATATTTTCAGAAAGAAAATACACTCAAGGCACAATAGATGCAAAATATAAGTTTTTTTTAATGCACAATACATTAATTATACTTGACCATTTTAGAAGACAGAAAAAAATAAATATTTCCAATGGTATACACAACATTTTAACTTAACTCATACAGACATTGTATTGCATTTATTAACTTTGTACCAGCTTAATTTTTGTACAATAAATCTGCATTATTTCAACACATTTTATCTTCTGACCACGATACACAGGTAGCGATACTCGGGCATGTTTGGGATCAGATGGAGACACGTCGGAGTTAAAACATTTTGAACTTAGGCCACAGTGAAACCAGCACAAGTGTTCATATTTTGCATCTGTTAAGTGGCACCATTTTAAAAAACGTGTCTTACCTGACATACCATTATATATATAGAGAGAAAGGTGTCTCCTTAAAATGTGTGTATTGACATCAAAATCTATAGAGTACGTTACATTATTTTCATATTTTCATCACTTTAAGCTGAACAAGCTAAATAAGACAAAGGTTTTCTATGTGCTTAGTGTATGAGTGTCTGAAGTTTCCCCCAACTAACCACCATCAATCCTGAATATCCTGAAGACCTAGTACCCACTAGGTTTGAAAATCATTTACTGAGCAGCTAAAATTTGTAGGAGAAAAGCTTTAAAGGTGATTTATTAACTAATTCTTGTCAAATTGAGTTTTAGACTTAACTGCCAAGTTCTATCTTGAGCTTAACTTGCTTTATGTGCCATTCCAAGCCATCTGATTTAATACTAAAAGTTCTTTACATGGGTAACAGTGATTTCTGTGCATACACCCATCTTTAAAAACATCCTGGGGGGGATGAGAGTGGACTCGTGCTTCACCTTTGTTGCTATAACTTTGATGCATTTCTGTAAAATACCAGAAAATGGTGTTGGCTTGTTAAAAAGGACCATAACTTGTTTATCTTGACTCACCTGGATATAAGCTACATATAAATTAAAAGCTAACCCGATGACTTTTGGCCAAACTGTTGAAACATTATTGTAGCTGAGCACACAGTTGAAACAAATTAATTCATTTAAGCTCAGAAGTGTGCAGTTCCTCCTCTGGTAAACAGGGACCACCATGTGAAACAATTTTATTTCAATAAGGTAAACAAAACCAACATGGTGGGCAAATATGTTAAAGCATATAGTTCCACAGGAAAGCAAAACGATGTGTCCTTTTTCTCTCAAATGAGAGGCTTGTGTGGTATGAGACATGAGGTCAGAATGCTACTAATAAATATGACAATAAAAAAAAAAAAAGCAAGATGGAGGCAAATTCCTGCAAAGTGCGAAGAAAACACGCTGCTATAAATTCATTTCACCGCCGGCAAAAAGTTACCAATCACATCAATTCCCGTAACGGTGCACAAAAACAAAATCTGTCAGTGCTGCGTTTGTTTTAACGAGAACCACAAGTCCATGCGTAGTACATCGCAACAATTCCTGTGTATGTTTAAAGTAAGAGTAAAGTAAGGCTTCAGTAGCGGTCAGAACGAGCCAAAGAAGAAGCATCGATCTGCACAAAAATACAAACTGACACGTGAGTCAACGGATGAGCATCAGCAGGGTGAATCACTTCTCATTCAGCGCACACACGACGTCAGAGACGAGCAGCTCGCAATATGAGGACTCGGTCAAGTGCAGCTGGAAATGTCCTCAAATAAATTCTGTGCACTCGGGCTGAATATCCTGAAGACTGTTGTGAATCAGAGGCAGAAACGGGGCCTTAACTGTCCAAAAGCCAAGCATGTTGTTCTTAAAATGGTTATTAAGATGCAACCCAACGATGTAACTGGTTTGAGCACAATCCTCTAATGCTTAACCCTCCTGCTGCCCTTAGGTCAAAAGTAATTTTGACCCAAGGGCAGCAGGAGGGTTAAGAACCAAATCATCTGAACACATCATGTACCTGACCTGAAAATATAATCAAGTTTATCACACAATGTTCAAGCATGGTAGCTACAAAATAAACACTACAAAAACTGTGTGTATTACAAGATGTGCAACTTAAAGTGATAGTTCAGATCTTTTGAAGTGGGGTTCAGTGAATTGAAATCTTAGCTCTTTAGCTTCAGTTTGGAGAAAATAGTTTAATTCGGACTCAATCGATAAGCTAATGCTAATATGAGCTGAGTCAAAACCGAAGTGGACTGCTGCCGAGTTAAAACATCTTCAACCTACAAAGATTTTGTAGTGGTTCGTGCAAACTACTTCATACACCTTTACATTAAAACCAAATTTCACATGATACAATGATAAAACATCAAGTTTTATGGTGGTACCAGCAGCTAGCGTAGCACTTCAGGTGCAGCCTGAAGCACTACCAGCAAAAACATGTTTGTGCCTAAATAACAGTGGAGTATAATGCAACACTGATGGCAGTGTGAAGGTTTATAGATAAGTTTTCTTGTGAAATTTCAAAGGTTGGGGTTGCTTTACGGCAGCGATCCACCCTAGGCTTGGTCAAGGTTGTCAATCCGATCAAAATTAAACTTTCTTTAAATTGAGCCAGTTCAAAGAGCTATTTGCAACAGGTAAGATATTAATTGTTCATAAGCTTTCCAGAGTACCTCACTTCCAAATATAAGAATTGAACAAAAGTCAGTTTTACTGTCATTCTGTGGCTTGTGTAAATAACCAAACTATCCTTTTAAGCAAATGGCTGTGGCAGAAAATGAACAGAGTGAAGAATTATCCATGAAAAAAAAACAAGTTTTCCAAATAAATTAAATGCTCAATGAATACCACCCTGAAGCAGATTCAATAGGGGTACATTCAATGGGTTAACAGACACTTCAAAAATAAAAATGTCACTGGCAACACTCGTAAATATAAAGAGGAGCAACAGAGAGAAGTTGCTTTACCACCATTTTTTAGAAATAGCTTTAATCGCTGTCTCCCCAAAAACTGTGTCACTGTTATATTGTCGGGATCTTTGACACAACGGAGCACAACAATCAAGGGACGATGCAGCAGCCTGCATTACTTGTTTTCTATGAGGGTCTGGACTTTGTGCACCAGGTCTCGGGCCTTCATCAAGACCTGTGGGACGTTGTGCCGCTCGGCCATTTCTAAAAAGAGAAGGCAGAAATTGCTGATAATATTTAATGTAAAATTATTTTAAAAGACAGTCATTTTGCATTAAAAAAAAATTAATTAAGCTCATAGTCTGCGCTGATTGGTCAGCTGTTTAGTTTAAAACATGGTGCTTGCAATCATCTCACCGTTGAAGAACTTGATGATGTCTGTGAAGTCCATGTTGTTCTCCAAAATGATGTCTCGATACATCTCCACAAGAGCCAGGGCGATGAAGAGCACAAAGTGTTCAGAGGAGGTGTGCTTGGCGGCCCAGAGCGTCTCCCACACGGAGAACACGTCGTCGTACACCATTTCTGTTCAGAGAAAGCCAGAAAATGACGTTTGATTTAACCAAACATTGAGATTCCAGAGTTTCTCATCCCACCTCTTTTGAAGTCGAGAAGAAACCAACGATAGCAGAAGTAGAAGTGAGTGTAGTCTCCGTTCTGCTGCATCAGTTCAAACAGCTCACAATCCAGAATCTGCTCAAAGAAAACCAAACTGTTAGAACGACTGACTCCGATACCAGTGCCACACCTAAAATATCGGTGGCCCCGCACTGGCCCCCCTCAGCCAGACAGTTTTACCCTCTTGAGTCCCAAGCGCGGGGTTTTCAATTTCACCTCCCCCATGATAAGTGAAAAACCGCGAAGTAGGAATAGTACAAGTAGTAGTTTATTTATGAGATATCTATCTATCTATCTATCTATCTATCTATCTATCTATCTATCTATCTATCTATCTATCTATCTATCTATCTATACACATACATACATACATACATACACGCACACACATGTTTAAAACTCTTCCCACACTCTTGCAATATTCTAAACAATGTTTCTAAACTCTAAAGGAGCACAGCATGTCATGATGACCTCCGCTCTCTCTGCCACCTGCCAGCACTCTTGGTCACGCCCACTTCTCCGGAGATCATGACATGCTGCAGGAGGGAGCTTCTCCCTGCACATGTGTGCTGCACACAGGTGCATCAGGTGCTAAATAATTCAAAATAATTTATTTTAAATAACAAACCCATGCCGATCGTGTGGCTCATCCATCAATGAACCAACTGGGTGTCATGTCCAATTTTACTTTGAAAAACCATGAAAGAGCGAGTTTACATAAGTCGAACCACGAAGTAGCGAGGGACTACTGTACATAAGAATGGATCAAACCTGACTAGCATTGTTGTTTTCTGATCCCATTATAAACATAATAAATCAAAAATACCCATGGGTTGCTTCCTGGTTCTTCTGAACCATTAATATTGGAAAATTATTGCATTTAAATACCAATTCTGACAGTTTCATTAGTGTTTTTTTAACAACACACAATAAATCACAGACTGTCACTGAGCTACAAAACATGAACATACTTGTATGAGTGAGCGCATATTTGCAAAGTGAGTGTCCATGGCCCCCCCGTGAGGAAAGTTCTGGTTCATCCTCTTCATGAGTTCAGTGAAGCAGCTGAACGCCATCACCTCTGTGAAAATGTCCCAGCACAAACAGGCGCAACTTAGCAAGGTGTCTGCTGAGCCATTTAAATGCATTTAAAGTTTTGGTGCCTCATAAAGTTTTACTAACCATCATCCAGTATAACCAGAAGGGGAGCCAGCAAATCACACATGCCCTGCACGTACCCTATATCCAGGTGCTGCCACACGTAACTGCAACAAACAAATGGTTTTTATTTTTTTCAATTAAAGGGCTAGTGTTCATTAAAGGAATGCATATCACCCGGTGCTTTTTAAGTCAACGTTTTAGACCAAAATTATCTTATACATATATATTTTGGTTAAATCTTAAAAATACCATTATGCCCAATCTCATGCAATAATAGCAACACACGAAATTTTAGCACAGTATCTGTGATTTTCCCTAGCCATGTTTGTGTAGTCTAAGGCTGATTAAATGAGCTTTTCTTGAATTAGTCTGACTCCAAAAGTTTATTGTAGTTGCAGGAGAACAAAAAAAAAGGCTAAAAGTTTCGTTGAAATCTGTGCAGTGGTTCATGAGATATTTTGCTAACAAACAGTGTTGACTAAAAAGTTAATGCAATGTTTTAAGCAAAAATGTCACCCAATGAAGTGCTGTCAAAATATGTTTTGAGGACTATGCTCAGCTGCTACCACAACAAGTTTTACCCAAACATCTGCACATTTCAAGGTCAAGATTCTTTACCGTCATTCGCATCTCATGTGGTACATGTGGTGGAACAAAACTGTGTACACAAGGTCCCAGTTACATCCAACAAAAGTATAAATTGTAAAAGAAAACAGCAATAAGATCTAAGATATGAACTAAGAATACGCTAAACACTTAATAGTGCAAAAACAATACGCCGAAACAGCAGCACGAACATGAGTCTGTGTGAGCAGATGAGCATGAATGAACACAGCAACATGATTCATGAAATAGATCAGCAGCATGAGATCAGCAGCATGGATAGTCATTGGCTGATTTGGCTGATTTAGAATTATTTTACTGTTTTCTTAGGTCAATTAGATGTGACAGCCATTTTGAATTAGACTAAATCCAAAAGATAATTAATTATACATGTACACCCAATGATTACTTTATGAAAGTGTCATTCAAATCCGTTTGGTGGTTCATGGAATATTTTGCTAACAGACAGAAAGTCCATTTCTATAGTTCATGTCAAAATTTTAAAACTAAATCTGCATCAGTCAGTAAAAGTATAAGGATCAATCTCAGCTACTACATCAAACTGTAGAATGAATGTAAAAATGACATAGTCATATTTGTTGCTATGGCAGCCATCTTGAATCAGGTTAACACTAAAATTTGTAGATGTTCATCCATTTTTCCTGAACGTTTAATTAAAATCAGTTCAGTAATTCATAAGACAATACAGACACACACATACAGACATGAGCAAAAACATAATCACCCTTTCACCTTTGGTAGTGGCTGATAATGATTTTCTTTTTGGGTTGAAACAAACATAAGACGTTGCAGTGGGACATGTTAATAATAATAATGAATTTAATTTGTAACACACTTTTCATTAACAAAAATCTCAAAGTGCTACAGAGTGCAACTAAAATCAGTGATAAAATCAACTAAAATCAGTGATACAATCATGTGGAGGCAGAATAGGCTTGCTTAAAACGTTTACGTGTTTACCTGCACATGATGTTACGCAGCTTCTCCAGGTTTTCAGGAGTGAAGTACAAATACGTTCGGTCGCAGCGTCGGACATCTTTGTCGATGCGGTGCAAGTTGATCAAGTACATGTCCAGCGTTTCTTGCTTGAGCAATAAAGACATCTGTCGGTGTGTATAACAGACAGAATATCTTTATACTGTGGGTCGTGTATGATACTTACAGAATAGGTTTGCTCCTCTGACGATTCTTCATATTTGACACCTCCCATGTCTGTGGACTCCTGTTCAGCGAGGACATTGTCCATCTCCGGCTCCTCTTCAGAAAGGCCCAGATCGGTGACCTCAGGACTGGTGTTACACGCTGTGTCCAGATGGTGATCTTGGACAAAACTCTCGGATGCCATTTTTTCTCTCTGCGCTAAAGGGATAGGAGGTGCAGCGAGGCCCACCAGAGGCCTGGCTCTGATGTCCTCCGAAGTCACACATGTTATGCCAGCAGGAATGTCCTCCATTTCCAGGGCAGAGGGGGAGTCGTCTGAATCGGCTGTATCTGGAGACTGCCGAGAGTGAGATAAGGAGAGGCTGCCTCTCGATGCACACTGCAGAGCATTCAGAACTTGTCTGACTGGAGAATTTGAGCCGGGCTTCTCAATCTCTGATTTTTTGGTTTCTGCAAAGTCACACACTGCTGTTTCTGCATTTTCAGTCTTTTTACTTTGCCAATTATTTTCTCTTGATTCGAGTGGACGGTGTGTTTCACCTTCTACATCTCTGCTCTTTTTTGTTTGGACAGCTAAGGTCTGCCCGAGTAGAGGGGCTTGGAAATACTCGTTATGGATCTCTGTTTCCAGCTTCAGGACGTTAGTGTTCTCCGGAGCAGATTTCACATTCATGTTAGTATCTACTGCTTCTACAGGAGTTGTTTCCTTATTCTCAGCGGCACAAGTGTCCTTGGACTTATTTTGTGTTTTTGCAACTGCTTCACTTTCCAAATATATCTCCATCTTCTTCATTACACCCTCTTCCTCCACAACTGACTGCTTTCCATCTTTTTCTGCTGATTCGCACAAAGTGAGATGACTTTTCCCCGACTCTGAACCAGTTGTAGTTTCATCATTGGGTGTATTGTCCGTCTGCTGGGAGGCTATAGGTTCAGCTGTTGACTCACTTTTGGGAGGATTATCTAACCCTTCATGCTGGTTTGACACATCGGGGGAGGAGGACTCGCAGGGGAAAAACCGTGGACCATCTGTGGTCTTCACAAGACTACTTTGCAGCGTTTCTTCTCCCTCAGCCGTGGACTCAGCCTCAACCGATTCAAATACCTTGTGACAAAAAGGGAAAGGGAAGAACAAGCAAATCCTTTAGAATTCTGCACTGAAATGAGCTGGAGTTAAGTCACAAGCAGCTTATGTAAATCAGTCAAACTGTGTGTTTTTGCATTTCCCTTTTCTTTTTACCTGTTAATCTGGACATATTTGTGATGCAGATTTTAAAAGAAAGTCTGTGGACACTAAAAAAGTCTATGATGGTAAAGCATAAATATATTTTATAACTAGACACAAGACCAGAAGCTGGAAATTGAAGCCACAAAGGAAGAGCTCCCCCTAGCTGCTGGCTGCAGTACAATATTTAAGCCCCGCCCCTTCTTGTAAACAAAAGGGACCTTTTCCTAACTGACAAATAAAGAAACAAACACTTCAGACTTTTTATTTCAGGTAGGGATGCACAATATTATATTTTTGGCCGATATGCCGATATGTTAAAACTTATTTGGCCAATGGCCGATAATCGAGAATGATATTTTTTTATATACTTTCCTTTGTCAGAACATAGCCCTCTTATTTAGGCTTATTTGCTACAAAAATTATGTAACAGCTGTAAGAGCTGGTGACATATATTCAGTAACAGCCATATATGCATAGCACTTGGTTAAATATTATTTATTAGCATTAATCACCTGCGGTGCTTGCTCACTTGTGGAGGCTTGTTCCGAGTTTCTAGCTGCAGTGTTGGATCCTCTGCACTCTTGTGCATGAAGGACAGACATTTTAAGTTCAAAGTTTTT
The DNA here is from genome assembly GCF_014905685.2 of Nematolebias whitei. Taxonomy (NCBI): domain Eukaryota; kingdom Metazoa; phylum Chordata; class Actinopteri; order Cyprinodontiformes; family Rivulidae; genus Nematolebias; species Nematolebias whitei. Next base: position 28,968,797 of record NC_056515.1, on the reverse strand, counting down.
GTCTATCCATTGTGCTGTAAGACTAATCATGCTAACGGGGCTAACACAACGTCCAAATGTCTGTGGTAAAACTCACCCAAGTGCTATCAGCTATTAGCTTCTTAGTGACGTTGGAAATAACGGCTTGTAACTCAGGAAAGGCAGAAAAATATCTCAGACTGGGGATGATGTAGCGAGACTCAACGTAGTCCAAAAATCTTCAGAATTCGACATCTTCAACAAAAAAAAAAACCCTTCCACACTGCTGACATTTTGACTTCTTCCTCTCCACTGTAATCAGACCAGGTAGGTGCGCGTGACATCATCACGTTGTGCTGGCGCTGCAGGCATCCTTGTCACTGGGTTGTCATACAAAAACAGCGCCTTTTATACGGTGATTTATTTTGATGGAATGACCGATGCCCGATATTTAACTTTAACGCTAATATCGTCCGATACCGATACCATACCGATAATATCGTGCATCCCTAATTTTAGGTTATGATTCTTACTGATTCAACGAGTTCTTATCTTGCTGCTTTATGCTGAAATTTCCTCGTTAAAAAAAAAAAAAATTTTTAAAGTGTGGTTTTTAAACTATTTGTAAAAAAAAAAAGACCAGAATGTACTGAATTTTCTATGTGACGTTTTACAAACAATTGTATAAATATTAAGTTAAGTTTTGTTTAAGGAAATGTACTTTTTGTTTCACTTTGCATTCAAAACAAAAATAACCTGCATTATCTTTTTTTTTTTAACAGCGTAAAAAATAGTTTTGATGTTCTTCTTTTAGAGAAATACCTGTGCGCTGCTGCAAGAATCACTTTGCAAGTGGACATTCTGTTGGTCTGAGCTGCTGCTCAGAGACGACTATAACATTACACAACACAAAAAAACAGAGCTATAAGTTAAAAACATTTTCTAACGATACATTTTCATTCGCTACATGGAACTTTTTTCAACAAGAAAAGCGATAACTTGCATCTGTGCTTATGGTGGAGTCCCGCTGTACAGGTCCTCGTTCCACACTGGCACCGGACAAGCATCGTGCGAGGGCCTCGGCGTGCTTCTCCCTCTCCCTCTGGCGAACGATGACCTCACAGCCCTGCCACTCCTTCACAGTCTGTTCGTACATGCTCCGCATCTTCTCATCAATCTGAGTCACAGAGTGCACATGAATAAACAGTTCTAATCCAGCCCAGTTCATGTGGAGGTACATTTAAACATCGACATGAAATACCTCCAGCCTGCATTTCTCGCTCATGCTGAACCGGTAATGTCCCAGCAGGAAGGGCCAGACATCTTTGCGAAGTGACGGGGCCACGCCACCGAAATACACAAGCCTGTGGATCTCCTTCTCCTCATAGGCCTACAACATATGTTTGTTTTTTTCCCATTAAAATACATTAAAAAGAAACGTGAAGCATTAAGAATGATGTCACACTGCCAAATGTTTGAATCTTACAGAGCTGTCTTTGAGGAAACTGGTCCAAACCTCCACGGTGAGGCCCCCTCGAGCATCTCGTGGTGCACTAGGGTCAACGATGGCGGTGTTGACCAGTGCAGAAAGGTGTGTACGCACTGTGGACAGATGGCGACAGTATGCAAGCCCTGCACAAAACATATTAGAATTAAAACAAATCAGCATCAGCTTAAAAAAAAAACAGCTTTAATATATCTAAAAATTAAATGAACTCACATCCATAGAATGCACGGGAGATTATTTGGTGCTTCATTGTGTCACAAAGGAGCTTTATAGGAGCCCTGGACAAATTGGAAAATGATTAATTTAGACAAATGGAATAATCAGAAGGTCAATTAGAGCCAGTCCCACAGTAACACTTACCTTTCATGATTGCATCCATTAGGTAGAGAACCATCTGAGGAGCCATTCTGGGAGCAAGACGAGCATGAGGACTTTCTAGGGGTCGGCTGCCACATATTAACACCCTGATCCATAATCTCAAGGGGCACTAAAAAGCATAGAAGCGCTTAACATTACTGTGGCTAATAGAACAATGACAGAAGTCAGTAGAGCTGGACATAAAGTTCTTGTCTGAAAATTATAAGAACCAAAAAACAGAGAAAAAATTAGAAAAGAAACACAAGAGGTGGACAATACAGATTAGACAGACGAGTTTCCACGCCAAGGCTTGTCATTGTCAACTGAACAATAACTTGAAATTAATATTTGCACTAAACAGACAAGACGTTAATGGAACTCTAGCAGATAAACATTAGAAATAATTTAATTACCAAGGTGTGCACAGAACATACACTGAAGGAAAATAAATAATACAACGTGAAAGCAATCGTCGATGTAATCCCTGATGATTCTTCATTAAATGATCATTTGGAGGCAGAGCAGGAAGATGACACTTACTGAACTCCATCTGAATGCCGGGAAAGATGATCCGAAACACGTAATCGGTTGCTTCATCCTCCTCCTTATCCGACACGGAATCACATGAACTATGGGGACTTCTCTTCCGCAGTTTAGGGAACACCTTTCCCTGTCAGAAAGGCAAAGTGTTCAGACGCTAATGCTAAAGCATTTACTGTTTGAAGTAAATTATGAGTAAATAATGTAGGCTAACTTTTCCTCTTTGATTCCATAGCGGAGGGTCTAGCTGCCCATGAGGAAGCAGGCCGGTCTCGAGGCAGGTAAGAAACTGCAGCAGGTGACCCCCTTTGGGAAAATGCAGGGGAGGTCTCTGGATTCCATCTTGGCTGACCAAAACTACTGTCCCACCACAGTTCACTAAATAAAGCAGGATAAAACAGTTTAATAACACCTAAAGTCAGATCATTTGGAAATTTGGGGAAAATTGAGGGTTTACCTTGCTGGTGACAGTGAAGATATACAATCTCCTCCAAACGAATCGTCATTGCATAATCCCAGAAAACACTGAAAAAAGATGGGTAATTAAGGGACTGGATGGGTAACAAGTATTTATTTTGTTATGCCTTGAGTTTTTAACCTCTTTTCAGAATCTAGCTCTCCAACATTGCCATTCATCAGCTGATTGGGAGTCCACTTCAGTGTCATAACATCTGCGGTTTGATGAAGTGAGAGGTAGCCCGGTATGGCTTCCATCCCATCTCTCTGCAAGCAGAAACAAACCCTGAGAGGTTTCCATCCATCCATCCATCCATTATCTTTACCCGCTTATTCCATTTTGGGTCACGGGGGTCGCTGGTGCCCATGTCCAGCAATCACTGTGCGAGGGGCGGGGTACACCCTGGACGGGTCGCAAGTCCATCACAGGGCCACATAGAGACAAACAAGACAAACAACCATTCACTCTCTCACTCACACCTAGGGACAATTTAGAGTTACCAATCAGCCTAACATGCATGTTTTTGGTCTGTGGGAGGAAACCGGAGTACCCGGAGAAAACCCACGCATGCACGGAGAGAACATGCAAACTCCACCCAGAAAGGCCCCTGGACCGGGGTTTGAACCAAGGACCTGCTCACTGAGAGGCAGCAGCTCTACCAGTTGCGCCACCGTGCTGCCCTGAGAGGTTTCAACATTTCTTATTACAGCACCATAAAATCTCTTTAAGTATTGCTTTATGATTTAAAAAGTCTATTAACTTTCTCACAAACATTGGAAGAAACGTACCGGCTGCACCAGGACATTGTTCTTGCCAAACAGAAGCGTGGCTCTGGAGTTCTGGTGGAGTGATTCAACGTATTCTCTGGCCCACAGGAGAGGCCGATCATCCATGCTACCACTGGACTGTCTCTTCTGGATCTAGTTCAAGAAAACGTGGGAAACATTACACACATCGGAGCCAAAATGCAAGACTGGTTGCTGAGTTATTGGAGCATCCTACCAGGGCAGGCCTTCTGGAGGGAGAGTCCTGCCGACAGTGGCCACTGTGGATTCGATGCCGCTGTACAAGCTCGTCAGCGGACGGATCTGTCCAGAAATGGTCGGCAGTCTTAACTTTGGTGTACTCCAAAGCACAGGGGCCAACTGTAGAACAAAGTTAACAGGTTTAAACTAGAACTCTGTATGATTAAACCTCTAAACTGAAAGTTGTCACAGTAAGGGAAGGTACCCAGAAGAGATGCAAGGATTGGTCCGTCCACAGGATCCATTAGCATGGCTCCTTTATCATAAAATGCACTGAAGCAAAACGTAATAACACAACATAAACATACAGGAAATATAACAGTTTAAGAAAAAAGCTTTTTAAATACAAGTATACAATTTATTTTTCTCCTCTGGCTCTCGCTCAAGACGGACGCCTCTGCTCTCCCTCCCCCTGTTTTCCTCTTCTTCCTGCTTTTGCTCTCTGTGAGTCTTGAAGCTCCTGGTACACATCTCCCGAACAAAAAATACTATTATGGATCTGGTGAGCTGGACTTTCAACGCAATCGACAAAATCTTTTCAACAAAATGAGAGGGTCCTGGAGAACCCTCGTCGTGCTGAGACTCACGCTGCGGGGTACATCAGAGATCCGTGGGTAGTTTGGCAGCTGATGTGTCTCTCATTTATGTCTCAGGAGGACGCCAAAGACGTTTATATATTTGGAGTTGTGATAGCAAAGTTTCTGCTTTTTGGCATCGGCAGGGCTCTTTTTTTAAATCAACTTTTGAAAAAGGCATCGACAGCAGTTTCGGCCATGGCAAATCTTCAGAGTCTGTGTGAAGGTTTGGTTTGCGGTGTGAGTACTCTGGGATCTACCTTGAGGAAGGCCCATAACACAGATCAGTGGAGTGACCCATAAATCTGGTCATTTTGGACCGGCAAAGTTCCAGCAAGACTCAAGGCCGACAAGAAATAAACAGTCTGCCTCAAGAAAATCAACAATTGTGGCTTATCTGAATCTGATTCCCCCATTTGGCCTGGGATTCAAGCCAACTATCAAATTTCTCCTGGGACATGAGTAACTAGGGTCAAAGCTTTGTCTATTGCAATCCAAATACATCAAAACACCATTGGTTGTTTCTTTGAGCAGTAAATTAATCCAGTTTCACGGAGATCAACTTTAGAGATAACTTTGACTTCTGAGTTTTGTCGCCTTGTTTTCAAAACCTGAGATTTACAAATGCAATAAATAACATACCTGCTGTTTTCCACCAAGTACAGAACGATCTTGTCCAGGAGTTTCTCCATCAAAGCTGTTCGAATCCACAAATGTTTCAGCGCCTGAGGAGGAAGGTTGGGCAACTTGGACAATCGGCTGCGGTCATTACTCAGCGAGGAATTGTTTTGCTTGCTAGAAAAAATTTTAAACACATTTCAAATACAGATATGAATTAAAAATTAAAGAAAAATGTAACATAGCACAAACACCCCCTACCGGAAATGTACATAAAATCACGACAGACAAAAAGCTTTCAGAGTTCATATCCGATCTTTTTTTAAGACAGAATAACAAGACAAGATATCTTAAAAGTCAAAAGTAAAAAATAAATGAGAAGTTTTTATCTGTTTTGGGCAAAAATTCAAATCTGTTGCATCATGACTTGATTTTATATCTCTTAAGTGTTGCATCATGACCTTTAAATGCAATTCAAAATTCTCTTTAAATAATAATTTTCTTGATAAATGGAAATGAACCTAGTGAATATTACCAATTTCTAGGAAAAGTTATTTGTGAAGGTTTAAATCAACACTTGGGAAAAACTTTAAAAAGCTAACATTTTTACGCCTATACCTTTCCATAACCAAAAGTTAATGTGATTTTGAGGTTATTAATCTGCTTCTAACTCATGTCATGTCAAAGCATTAATTGTTTAGTTGTTGTTTTTAGGTTACAGTCGTTCTTTATAATTTTATCCACTGCAACCAGTTCCTATGGTCACAAAACAGCACCAAATGTTGATGCTACCACCACCATGCACACAACTGGAGCAATGCTTTTAGGACTCTTCACCTCATTTTTACAGCTCAATATGTTGTTTTCATCGTTAAACTTTACTTCAGTTTTAAACTTCTGCCCCAAATTCTTAAGAATATTTAAATATTTGCTGTAATTTTAATCTAAGCTATGATGTAAACAATACAAACAAGTGAAAAAAAAAAAAGTTTTAAAATAAATACTATCCAACCAAGACATTAATGTCCATGATGGATTTATGGAAATGGGGTAGAAACCACAAGACTACAGAGAATTAGTTCCTTTTAATTGCCTCTCGCTGGCAGAAATGACCTCACCTGTTTTCAATCAGCTGCTCCAGCTCCTGGACTTTACGGCAGAGCCCCTCGGCAGGAGAAAAGCTCTTTGCCACCTTCATAAAGAGTGCAGCCACCTTATTACTGCACAGCAGGCCTGCGATACGCCTTTTCAGCCCGTGTAGCACACATGCCTCTACTACAGCTGTAAACACACAACCACAGGGAGCTTTTAGGTTAATGTATTGTTCAGGTGGTTTCCTTTACACTTCCATTCAAAGCTGCTTTTTGTGTTTTCATTTGAAGAGCACAATCTAGTTAGAGCTTTAGCACGCCTTTACGTATTCTAATATTAACTATGAAGTGCAAGCGCAGGCAGCACAAGCAGGTATAAATTGAAATGGTTGCAAGGATATGAGGGAGATGATATGGCTCATTTTTGGTTAATATTAACACCTTCAAAAGGTGTTAGCCTGCTTTAATCCAAAGTCCTGAATTTATCCAAAGTGCCAGCTGACTGGATACTAATATATGTGGCTATAGAGAGGAAATCTGAAAGATTTATAGACTCCGAACAAACTGGAACAATCTTTGGGAACATGTGGAGATAAAATTGAAGGAGGTGAGAGAGCTCAGCACATCTGCAGCGTTGTGGTAAAAACTCTGCTTAACAGTATGTAGTTTAACACAGGATGTGCAAAGTAAGATTTAATTTAGGTAGAACAATAAAATCACGATGCATAGTTTATTTAGCATCTCCTTATTTCTGGCATCATTCGAAGCTTTCACCTTCATGTAATTGCTACAAACATCATGAGCAGAGAATCGTTTACCGCAGAAGGAGATGATGTGGCTGCTGTCCGCATGCACAAACTTCCTCGTTACCGCTTCCTCCATGATTTGTTTCACCTGAATGAGAGGAAAATACACAAAGACAAGTCTTAACTAGTCTGATAAAGTTAAAGTTATAACACCAAAGAGGCAATAATAACCCGAGTGAGCACTGAGAGGCTGTATGATGAGAGTTAAAGAAGCTAATCCTCTTCCAGTCACAGTTTGTCACATGGTGCCTTCACAAGCAAACTCAAAAGAATCATGCAAACAGGATGGGAGTATGAAAATAGTTTTCCAACAACCGGATCTATATTATTTTAGCTATTTTAGCTTTTAGCTGGGCTCTTGCCCACCTAAACTTTTAGCTAGTCCTTTGCTATATTTGCTCACAGTTACCCTTTTGCTACTTTTTGCTACTCTTTTGCTATTTTTAGCTTTAAATTAGCCTTTTGGTACCTTTAGCTTTTTGCTAAAATCCTGATACTTTTAGCTTTTGACTATACTTAAACTTTTATCTAGCCTTTTGCTACTTTGGCTTTTAGTTGCCCTTTTATTTCTTTTGGCTAGCCTTTTGCTACTTTCAGTTTTTAACTAGCCTTTTGGTTGTGTTTAACTTTTCGGAAGTGTTTTGCTTCTTTTAGCGTTTTGCTATTTTTAGTATTTACATAGAGTTTAGCTCCTTTTAGCTTTTAGCTAATGATATGATTCTTTTAGCTTTAACAGTTCAGCTTCAGCCTCATTTGCAAATTTCAGCCAGCATTCAGAACTCATTTTTAAATGCATTTGTTTCTCGTGCTGTTTGTGACTTGTCAGTGTGCCCTTTTGATTTTGTTTATTCAACTTTATTTAGCTTTTCTTAACCCTTTAGAGCGCAGTTTTTTATATAAAGGTGAGATTTTTCTTTAGCAAACTTGTGATGCAATCCAAATTTTTTAATTTTCTATAAAAAAAAATAAACACAACTGACCCTTCCAGATCTAGGACTATTTTATTCTGCCAACTATAACGCAAAATATACATGGCAACTGAGAAAAATAATTATTTTCCTTTGTCATGTCTTTCAGTTTAGACGGAGACAGAATTACAACAGTTTAAAATAGTATCAATTTGCACCAGGTCACATGACTCCAAAAACATCACAAACATCTGCAATATTAAACCAAAATTTAACTTAATGTTGGATTTTCAGTAGTTCCCCCTTTTCACCGTTTCCTTTTTAAACCAACTTGTTCTCACACTCGTCATTATCTCAGTCAAAATGGACCAAAAGCAAAAAAGAAAACGCAATGAAAACAACTTTTTTGTTAAACACACATGATAAGACGTAGTGAATCAACTTTTAACGGGATGTTCTGTATGGATAAGAAGGAGCATCGTGTATGAAAGGACCAAAAATTCATATTGATTCATGACAATTAGTGCAATCAAAGGAGGCTAATGGTTACAAACATTTAAATTCTGCTTTGCAACAATAACCTGAGCAGAATCTATTTATCAAATGTAGACTCCTCCCTGCAGCAGAACCTGAGCCATGGGTGTGCTTTTTTAAGAAGCAATGAGTCACAGGTGAGGGCGAGCATGAACGCAAGAAAAAGTCTGGAAGGAGCATGCTCTGTTTGCATCCACTCAAAAAAAAAAACGATTTAATTTGTCCTCAGAGTGAAATGAGCAGCTTCATTGTTAGATGTGCTTTTCATTATGAGCAAAACAAGCTGCAGTTTAGAGCTCGTGATGAGGGTTAAAATAATGGGAAAAAAAAGGATGGCAAGGTCACACCTTGAAGTTTGGGGTGATGCTTATTTAAGTTGTTCGTAAAATTCAGCTTCTGCACATCCAGTGACAAAATCTGTGCAGGGCACAATGTAGGCTCCTCAGATCATCATCACTATCGTCATCATTATCATCAGCATCATCGTCAGCCTCAGCAGACAGAAGCAGCTGGACACATCTGCAGCAGCCTCCAGCATCATTTGTGTCTTAACGTTTTTTATTTTATTTTATTTTTTTATTATTATTATTTTTATCATAAACAGGCCTGTCCATCCACGCTCCCTGTAAACACGACGTGAGATAAAGAAAGGCACGCACCTCCTTCTTCACATTGCGGAGCAGCTTCTGGCGCGTCTCGGCCTCTGTCACGGGAGAAAACATGATGAATGTGCGGATCAGTCAGCGGGAAATTACTGGTGATGTGCGGCCGTACCTCCCATCGCTCCGGGGCAGACACAAGCAGCTTTTACCGGAGAGAGACCGGAGGAGGGAGGGGAGGGAAAAGGCTACCAGACGATCAGCAGAGAGGTTCCTGGATGCACGACGTGTTCAGGGACTAAATTAAACCTATCTGCTATCTCACCGTCAACCACCACCCATTTAAAGGGCCAACGCACGCGCGCACCAGGGGCGATGCTAACGGGGAGGCCTAGGGGGGCATTGTTAGAGATTTGTGATCAGTCAGGGGCAGCTTATGTTTGCTGCTATTTTGTTTAATTGTTTTATGAACATGCGTTTAGTTTCTATTGTGAACATAAATACAGTATCCCTCGGTACTTTGTGGTTCGTTTATCATGGACTCGCTCTATTGCAGTTTTTCAAAAATAAGATAAGACATGACACACAATTGGCTGATTGATGGATGTGCTGCACGATCGGCATGGCATTTTTATTTAAAATAAATGATTTAAAAATTGTTTAGCACCTGCTTCACCTTATTTGTGCAGCCCAGAGCTGCAGAAAAAAAAAATCGTCCTCCTGCACCTTTGTGCAACCCATACTGCAGGATAAGCTTCCTGCTGCAGCTGATCAGCTGTTCTCCGTGCAGAGCGGAGAAGTGGGCGTGGCCAAGAGCGCCTGCAGGTGGCTGAGAGCAGAGGAGGCAGGGAGCTGAAACCATGCCATTCTGTGCTCTTTTAGAGCGTTTAGAAACATTGTTCAGAATGTTGCCAGAGTGTGGGAATGGTTTAAAACGACTATCATACACACACACACACACACACACACACATATATATATATATATATATATATATATATATATATATATACTACTTCCTACTTCATGGTTTTTCACTTATCACAGGGCTTCAGGGTACGGATACTCCGCGATAAACGAGGGACTGTTGTATATGAGAGAAGAAGACACATTTCACATGTGCTTTTCTCAGTTTTTTTCTGTCCAATTTCCAGTTTCTGTCCGTGAGGCTGACACATTGTCTAGTTTTAAGACTGGGCTTAAGACTTTCCTTTTTGATGTCCTATAGTAGGGTTGGCTTGTTATGCTGCCATAGGCTTAGACTACGAGAGGACAAAATGACCTAATTTTCTTAAAAGATTGTTAAAATTAAACAGTTTTCATTTGATACTATTTCTATCTTAACATGAGATTCTCGACCTGCCATTGTGTATCTGTTCTTCTCAAACCCAGCCGGTCAAAGCAGATGGCCGCTTGCCCTGAGCCTGATTCTGCTAAAGGTTTCTTCCTCATGAAGGAGTTTTTCCTTCCCACTGTCGCCTTCGTGCTTGCGCAAGATGAGAGTTCTGTGATGGAGTTAAATTCAAAGCAGTCTGCTCCTCAGATAAATAATGTTAACTTGTTATTTTTATATATGAAAGTTTCTGTTCAGTGCCCTGAGATGACTTCTGTTGTGACTTGGTGCTATATAAACAAACTTAATTGAATTGACTTGAATTTTAAGGGGGGGAAACAAGCTAGGCCTAACTCCCACATTATCTGACATTTTAAATCCTATATAATGTATGAGAACAGCAAAATAAAATGTCTGCAAGGAGGGGGAAGCAGTTATAGGGATCTTAATGAAGTGAATGCCGCTTCTTATCAAACTGGGCACGAGACTCGTTCCTAACAGTTCAGTCTCCCATCAGTGAAAGATTATCAGAATAAAACACATTGAAGACTGCTGCCGATTGGTAGCTGTCTTCAAGCATTGATCATTTTCTCAAATAAAACTCATGAATGAAACAAAATCAAAGCAGCTGAATCTTAGTTCTTTGCAATTACAGCAAAGTTGACCATGAATTTTCCTTCTAAACTCTGGTAAAAACTTGTCAGTCAGAGTCAGAGTTTCTTTATTGTCATTCACACCTCATGTGGTACATGTGGTGGAGCGAAATTATGTACACGGGGTCCCAGTTACATCCAACAATAAAATGTAAAAGAAAAACAGTAATAACATCTAAGATATGAACTAAGAAAAACATCAACTAAATATACACTAAGCACTCATAACATAAAAACATTACATCGAACATGAGCACAAACATGAAAATGAGTGTGTGAGCAGATGAGCACGCATGAACACATCAACATTTAAACAGATCAGCAGCAACATGAAACAGATCAGCAGCAACATGATGTGATTTTTTTCACAGTGATTATTCTAGTTAGAGATTCATGAGTCTAACAGCCTCAGGGTAGAAGCTGTTCCTCAGTCTAGTGGTTCTACACTTAATGCTCCTCAACCTCCTTCCTGAGGGGAGTGGGACAAAAAGTGTGTGTGCTGGGTGAGTGGGGTCCTTCATGATGCAGGTGGCTCTCTTCCTGCATCTAGAGGTGCAGATGTCTGTTATGGTGGGGAGACTGATTCCAACAGACTTCTGTGCAGCCTTCACCACTCTCTGCAAAGCTTCTCTTTCTGCAGCTGTGCAGCCTCCATGCCACACGTTGATGCTGGAGCACAGGATGCTCTCCACTGCACACCTGTAGAAGGAGGTGAGGACTGAGCTTCCCAGACCAGCTCGTCTCAGCCGTCTGAGGAAGTAGAGTCTCTGATGAGCTTTCTTGATCAGGCTGGTGGTGTTGTTGCTCCAGCTGAGGTTGTCATTCATGTGTACACCCAAGTACTTGTAGCTGGAGACCACTTCCACTGCAGATCCTCTTATGTTCAGGGGGGTGTAGATGTTTTTGTTCCTTCTGAAGTCCACAATCATCTTTGTCTTCTTCACTTTGATGTGAAGGTTATTCTCTTTGCACCAGCTCTCCAGGTGTTCCACCTCTTGCCTGTAGCTGGACTCATCATTGTTTGTGATGCATCCCACCACCGCTGTATCATCTGCAAACTTTACAATGTGACAGCCTGGATGGGTAGCTGCACAATCATACGTGAGCAGAGTAAACAGGAGAGGGCTCAACACACATCCCTGATGAGAGCCAGTGCTGAGGGTTATGGTGGAGGAGGAGAAGTTGTGGATCCTCACTAACTGTGGTCTGTTTGTTAAGAAGTCTAGTACCCAGTTGCAGATGGAGGGGCTTAGTCCTAGTGTGGATAGTTTGTCCATCAGGGTTTGGGGGATCATGGTGTTGAAGGCAGATGTGAAGTCCACAAAGAGCATACGGACGTAAGAGTTTTTCTGCTCCAGGTGGTTGAGCGCAGTGTGGACCACAGAGGAGATGGCATCCTCTGTTGATCAGTTCTCACAGTATGCATACTGATGAGGGTCCTCGTTGATGTTGATGGTTGTTTTGATGTGAGTCATGACCATTTTTTCGAAGCATTTAACGACTATCGGGGTGAGGGCCACTGGCCGATAGTCATTCAGACCAGTCATTTTAGAGCTTTTTGGAACTGGGATGATGGTGGCATGCAGCATCAACATGACCAACATGGTTCGTCATGCAACATCACAATGATCCCGCATGCTTATAACAGAGTGGCTGAAAAAGGAAGTGTTGCAACCAGTACACAGACCTCAGCCCAGCTGAAATGTTGTGGTGGGTGGAACCTTATTAAAGCTGAAGAACTGCAAGCCTCAATAACGTGAAGTAATGTTGCAAAAACGAGGGAGCCAAAATTCCTCTACAGCCATGTGAGAGACTGATAAAGTCACACAGTTGGGATTAATGTGATTAAGATCCTGATTTAGAGTTTCACAGCCATTGCATTTTGGCTTATTTTTTGTTGGTGCTTGGGCTGTTTCACCAAAACCTATCATGGGATTAAGCCAGGAGTTATATTCTTCATCTGAAATGACAAAAGCAGTAGCATTTAAATTACCATTCTGTATAAGTATCTACCAGACCAGGTTAACATCCAGATTTAGCGTTTTCATTGTCCAGACAGAAGTTTCAGTTAAACTAAAATCTAAAATAATCCATATTTTCATCCTGTAATATGTGTTCTGCTGATTTTGTAGTAGGAAATTACTACTGCTATGCCCAGAGGCTGAAATTTATTTTGTAATTTAACAGAGACCATTAATGTTCTCATATTTAAAGTCAGCCGTAGTAAGACAGAGTATATGTGTGTAGGTGGAACAGTAAGGCTATAAGGAGCAGAGGTCACAAATGTGCAGGACTTCAAGTGCTTGAGGTCCACTGTCCAGGAAAATGGGGAATGTGGTAAAGAGGTGATAAAGAGAGTTCAGGTAGGATGGAGTGGATGGAGAAAAGCTTCAGCAGTGACAACAGGGTGGCAGCAAAGGTCAAAGGAAAAGTTTACAAGACAATGGCGACATCAGCTGTTGTATGGTCTGGAGACAGAGACATGGACAAAAAAAACAGGACAAAGAACTGGAAGTGGCAGAAATGAAGATGTTGAGGTTCTCCTTAGGAGTGACAAGGATGGATAAGATTAGGAATGAGATCATCAGAGGTACAGCACAGGTTGAACAACTGGGAGATAAATTAGAGAGGACAGACTGAGATGGTTTGGACATGTCCAGAGGAGGGACAATGGGTATATTGGTAGAATGATGTTAGAAATGCAGCTGCCAGGAAAAAGACAAAGAGGAGAGATATGGATGCAGTTAAATGAGATGGAGGATGACTGTTTTTTAAGAAATCATTCAGGACGCTCCAAGTCCAAGCTCATCATTTCTTCTTATCCTGGGTTACTGAATTCCACTTTTGAGGGACATTTCCTAGTAAGGACCACACGGTTTTAGGTTTTAGCCTGGGACATTAGAAATAAAATAAAAAAGGGTTAACATTTGACCACCACTGCAACCTTTATTCAAATGCTCTTTTCACTACGGGGGAATAACTTTGTATGATAAGATAACGATCGAAGGACACAAGGAAGCAAGCGGACAAGGAAGCGTGAAGGAGGCTGCGTGAAAATTGGAACGAGACGTCGACGCTTTGTTCAACAGTAGGAGGGAGGAGGGCAGGCAGACAGACAGCCGCTTTGCCTGGGAGAAAATCTGTCTATCAAGGCGGATTACTTGTGGTGTACCTTTTAAAAAAAAAACATTTGCTGTTCCTGGACGCAGAGGATTTGAATCACGGGATGTCAAAGCGAGTGAGAAGCAGAGAGGTCTGCGCTGATTGCAGCGCTCCTGGTACGACGAACAAGCTAGCGCTACCGTTAGCAGCCGAGCTAACGAGCTAGCCATTACTTTAACTTACCGCTATGTCCGATTAGCTAAGCTAACTAACATTACCGACAGCTCATTAGTAATTATCTTACACTTTTAATTGTTTTACAAGTGATGTCGGACAAGTACATATTTCTAGAACTTATTAAAGACGGGAAAACCTGTTACTGTTAAGCTAATTTCGTTTGGCTTGAAATGAGAAACGCTTTCGTTTAAAGGTATGCATCGATGTGTTTTGTGTTTTATAACTACTTTAACAAAAGTGTGTGTGTTGTAGAGCCTCGGTGGGCCTCTGTTAACAGAGGTGTGTTGATCTGTGACGAGTGCTGCAGCATCCATCGTGGTCTCGGTCGACACAGCTCCCAAGTCCGACATCTGACTCATTCTACTTGGCCACCCTCTCAGCTGCAGGTGGGCATGGAGACATCCTCATGTAGATGACTGGAATCCACTGAAATGAGCAGATATGCCATCTGTTGCATAGGTGCAAACGTCTTGAGTCATCCCTTGTTTGTTTACGTTTTGCATCCAAGGAAGAAAGCTGAAAAAAGCAGCCAAAATCACAAGCAAACCCTTCAGAAAGCTTGTAAGATCCATCAACTGAGACCACTTCCAATGATCATGAGAAGGTCTGATTTCTTGGAAGCAAAGTGTGAAGAAATTAGGGGCTGATTTCAAGCTTTTGTATGGCACTGTTTGACATGTTTATGTTTCAGAAAGGTACACAAGTAGTAGACTTGTAAATTAAGCTTCTTCTCTTTAGCTCATTGTGTTTTTGTTCTAGATGGTCCAGACGTTGTACGGTAATGGAGCAAACTCCATATGGGAACATAGCCTTCTGGATCCTTCCTCTTCAGTCGGCGGAAAGCGCAAAGCCAACCCTCAGGACAGAGTTCAGTAAGTGCTTTTTGAGGATTCAGATAATGTCACTGCAGATTTTGGTACGCTTGCTCACACTTTACAGAAAGCTCTTCTGGTCACATTCATTTTCATAGCTAAGGTCAGCAAATATGCACATTTTGACTCTCTGTATCCTGAATGTGACAAACTCGAGACCTTCCTCAATAAGTTTCCAGTAGATGAGAGAGTCCAAAACAATATTGTGCTTATTGAAGTGTAGTATGTTAGGCGTAAACCACTGAATCTTTGAATAACACAAATATATGTTATGTATGTAGTAACATCTAATTCTAGGTATAAACAGTGCGTTATTCTAGTGTCTGGCTGCTGGAGTAGAGATAAACATTCAGCCATGTGTAAACAGAGTCAGAGCAAACGCATTCACTCAGTAGACAACAGACGGGAGTTGTAGGAACTTTCCCAGAGAATGAAGAAACGTTTAGGTGATTTGGAAACTAGCAATGTCGTCAACATTCACAACTTTAAAGTAGTTCTTGAAAAATAGCTCCAGCTAGTTGTGGGAACAGTTTAATGAGTTGATTGTTTGTCCATCGAGTCGAAGGCTGCAGCTGCTTCAGACTGCGTGCAGCTTTATTCACAAAACAAGGAAGACATTCAGTTTCAGTGAACACGCGTTCTCATCACCAACAAAGCCGGTTTTCATCAGTTGAGTACAGTAAAATAGATTAATTTTGTATTCAGACAATCATCAGAGAAAAATAGACGTTTGGATACAAACTGTGACTTTTGGGATTTTATTATGAGATGAAGATGACATCATAGAAGAATTGCACACCCACTAAAAACTGTACATTCAGAATACCAAAACGAACGGTAAACTGACCAGTTTCACTGTAGATATTCCATAAATTATCAACTTATTTGACACATTAATAATTTTAAAATAGTACTGATGTGTAAAAAAAATATTTTCAGTCCCAACAAGACGGAGTTCATCAAGGCGAAATATCAGATGTTGGCTTATGTACATCGGCTGCCTTGTCGGGAGGATGACAGTGTAACTGCAAAAGACCTCAGTAAGGTAATTGCATAGTCTT
Organism: Nematolebias whitei; assembly: GCF_014905685.2. Classification (NCBI taxonomy): domain Eukaryota; kingdom Metazoa; phylum Chordata; class Actinopteri; order Cyprinodontiformes; family Rivulidae; genus Nematolebias; species Nematolebias whitei. The sequence continues at coordinate 28,952,564 of NC_056515.1, read as the reverse complement.
TGGTTTTCACTTAAATATTTCACTGACCATGTTCGATGCAGTAATAACTCATTGTTACTCAACGGGCAGTGGTAGATCTCAAAGATTGTACTGTCACTAAAAGATGATCTGTGTATTTATTTGGTACTGTCCAGTTCCTCTAAATCAGTAAACATCTGACAGAAATAGCATGTACTATTTATATTTATTTTTATATTGAGCATGCATCAGGATATGTACATATGGACAGAACGCTGCCAATTCTGTTGGGGAACTTTGCCGGTGAGGTTTTCTCATAAAGAAATATAAAAATCTTTATGGGGCTGAGCAGGTGGCTAATGCTGGTATATCATAGTATCTTAAATTCTGTACATTTTGCCATTCTCCTGTAAAATAACCACTTATTTTAAAAGAAAGTGACAGATTTTGGTGAGGTGCATGCAGTTAAGTCAACATTGTATGGATGAACCTTGCAGCCAGATCCAAACAAACCACTCTCTGATTTTCTTTCAGCAACTTCATTCTAGTGTTCGGACAGGGAACCTGGAGACCTGCCTCAGACTCCTGTCCTTAGGAGCACAGGCCAACTTCTTCCACCCTGTAAGACCAGAAGAAAACAGGAGAAATGTGTTTAAAACATCACGTTTTAAAAGCTGAAACTGTGTTTGATGTGATATTAGGAAAAAGGAAACACTCCGCTCCACATAGCAGCTAAAGCTGGTCAGATTCTGCAGGCGGAGTTGTTGGCAGTTTATGGAGCTGATCCTGGAGCTCTGGACTCGAGTGGGAAAACCCCCATTAACTACGCAAGGTAAAACGAATCATACATTTTTAATTTATCACTATTTAATCTTTATGTTGGTTTTTAAAGGGGTTTTGATGCCTGAGCAGTCGCATTTTAAAAACAACTATTACGCTATATCCAAACTTATCTAAAAAAGTTAAATCTGGTCCTCTGGACATAAAAAAAAAACAAAAAACTGTAGTAACGTTTCGTCTTTCTAATTGTAGAACATCAGGATATATTCAAACTTATTTGTGTACATCTACTGTATATATTGTCATTTTAAAGATGTGAGTAAAATACAACAACAACAACAACAACATTCTGTTTTTGACCACTATAGCGTGATGCTTGTTACACTACACTTTGCTACTAAGCACACAGGTCACCTCTTCCCACCAGACGTTTCCGATTAGCTCAGTGGTAAAGGTTCTATATAAAAATAGAACAACCCGCATCAATTTTTACTTTAATAAAAATAATCTAACCTACAGTTCAGCTGCAGGCATCGTTTGTCCAGTGTGTGACAGGAAATGATGCACATCCTATGACAACTGAACAGAAGCCCTGAAAATAAAGAACATATTTAATTTAAGCTGGTCTCCCCCTACAGAGTGGGTTTCCTCTAAACCAAACAGTTTTCTCGTAGGTGGCCTTTTATACCATCACATAATCAAACTTGTGTTTAAAACTAGTTTTATAAAGTGTTTTCTTCTGTGGTCACAAATGAAACAAATGTATTTTAAAATGGGTGAAAAAAATCTTTTCTTTCCTTTGACTCCAGAGGAAAACAGTTTCCTTTAAATTCTTCCCAACATACAACACTCAGTTGTCAAAACCTGTCATAAAATGTACTTGTTTTTTAAATAGAGTTTATGTAACAATTTAAACCTTTATTGTTTTGATTCTATTAAAGAGACGTTGGGTTTTCTGTGCCCAAACCTTTGACTGTCAGGTGTCAGTCATGGCAGTGGTTTCACTTCCATCTTGGTGACTGAAAATTAAAACATGACAAGCACTTTAAAAAAAGAAAGTCCTAAAACAAGACTGAGGGCTAAGATTTTTTTAATAACGCAGAAAAAAAACCCACATTTTTGAAAAATTATAATAAAAAACCCAACTAAAAATCATTTTGCTCATGGGTCATAAAGTTAAGAGAAGACACAAAACATAGTATAATGTATAAATGAATCATCAAGAAAAAATAAATTAACTTGTCTTTCAGATGTTTAAGACTGAAACTTGTACTTAAAGGGTTAATATTTAAACCCATTATTTACTAATGTGAGTAATTAGAAATATCTAAAGTATTTAACATGTACATATTACATATTTTGCACTTGATGAAGACTGCAGACTGACCCAGTAGCATTAGCATTCAGTACGATAACTCGGCTAATTTGTTTAGAAAAAGTTGAAATAAAAGGCCAGTAATGTTAAAACATATTCTCTTATCTACTATATTGCATTTTATTTACTCTAACACAAAAAAAAAATTACCTGTAAATAAGAATAATGACAGTATAAGTACATATTTATGTTTAATAATAGTAAAAATCATGGTAAAAAAGTTTTTTTTGTGTTAAAGTCAGTCATCAAAGTACTTATATTTTCTTTGGCTTGCAGTCCAACATAATGACAACCTAATCATCTTGTTTATTACTTATATATAAATCCAGTATAAAGTTTTGAGAACAACACAGTTTTTATACTTTTGGACAAGCGCAGCTGGTTCATAAAGGCAGAAAAAAATAGTTTGCCCCCAAAGTAGTTCCTCCCAATAAATGTGTAATTGCTTAGCCTACTGTGTATTGTTTGTTTTTCAACCATTTTGATCGTTTTAGATTGAATTTAAAATGTTTTTTAATGATTCATAAGGTTTTACTCATCTACAGTTATGGAGCGGGAATCTACCATCAGTAGATTTATCACTCTGTCAGCAGTGATCGATTTTTGCTCATTGATCTGGACAATACCAACTATAGGTCTCATGTAATCTTATTTTATGCAGGAATAGCGTGCAGCAAAACCGTCTGTGTCCAACAGTGGAGATTCTCTTTTTAAAGATCTATTTTTTAAACTACATTTATAAGAAAACTTCAGTTTGGAGCAGGCAGACTGGATATAAACCAAATGCAGAAAGTACACCAGGACACTTTTCTCCAACATGGTCGGCCTTTTTTCAGTGTCTACAGCTGCTTTCATCGCCCACAGCTGGATCTTATTTAACTAATTATGTGGCTTCTGATGTAAATGGTTGGGGCTTTAAAGCAAAGGGGTGAATATTTACACACACCACTTCTTTAGTTTAAAATGTTTAGATTTTTTTTAACATACGTTCCCCCACACCCCATTTAACTTTGTTAATCTGGGGTATTAATATAGAATTACTACAAAATACAAATAAATATTCAGTCCAGAAAGCTGTTACCTGTGTGTATGTATTATTTAACATTTTTTAAATATGAAAATATTCCCATTTTGGGTGGATGTGGGTGCGGGAAGTGTCTGTTTCTCTGATTAACTTTTTAAACTGGACTGTTTTCTTGAGCCAGAACCTGCAGGAGGGAGGAAAAAAACCCAAAACGCAACAACGTTGTACACAAAAAAGGCAACAAAATAAATAATAAGTGTTCTGTCTTTTTATTTATTTTTTAACAAAAATGTAATGCAGTTTGTCCACCCCACTAATATTTACGATCAGAAGCTGCTGCTGCTTTTGAAGATAAATATATATATTTCATCTTGATCACTTTTAATTACTATGTGATGAGATAATTATGAAAGGTTTTCTTTTTAATCTCCGCAGACAAGCTGGCCACTTTGAGCTTGCAGAGAGGCTGGTGGAGATCCAGTATGAGCTCACAGATCGGTTGGCTTTTTACCTTTGTGGCAGAAGACCAGGTAAGAGCTGGAAGGTTCTCCACCTTCACCTGCTGCCTGACTTGGAGACTAAATGTTGTTATATCCTTTATGCGTTTCAGATCACAGAAATGGGCAGCACTTCATCACTCCTCAAATGACAGACAGGTAATAGCTGCTTTCTCTATTTTTTTTGAGGATGTGTGCCTTAGATGCAAAAACTGAGTTTTTTAAATTCCCGATAAACCACAACACTATCAGTTGTGATGTACTCACTTCCACAAATCAGTTAAATCTAACTTTTAAAGTAAAAAATAAGAGACATTCATTGCAATCCTGTTTTTCCTTGTGCTTCATTGGATGAATAAGAAATAAGTAAGTGCATTTGTTGATTTTAACACCTCTTTCTTGGACTTTTTCATTAGAAAAAAGTAAAATATTGGAATTTGTTTTTGTCCAAAGCAGCCTGGATTTGTCAGATTTTGCAAAGGCTGCAAAAAAGAAGCTGCAGTCGGTGAGCCATCGTTATTTGGGATGTATTTCTCTGAGACTTTCTAACCTTGCATTCAACTGCTACACCTTTTATTCTTCATCGTTATTTCTTGCAGTTGAGCAACCATCAGTTTGAAGAACTCGCCATGGATGTTTATGATGAGGTGGACAGAAGGGAAACTGATGCAGGTTCAATTGCAAACCTTGTTAAAACTACACAGTATTGTGCATAATGTATTTTTTTTAAACTATAATTAAAATGTCTGTGTAATGTTAATGTGACAACCCCTCCTTCAGTGTGGTTGGCCACTCAGAACCACAGCACACTTGTCACCGAAACCACAGTTGTGCCTTTTCTGCCCGTCAATCCTGAGTATTCTTCTACCAGGAACCAGGCGAGTGACAACATCAATGGATCTCCGTGTTCAAATGTAACTTTTATAGCTGCTTTTTAAGTGTTGACACTTTTTTTTTCTTGTAGGGTCGTCAAAAACTGGCCCGGTTCAGCGCTCGTGAGTTTGCCACCCTTGTCATCGATATTCTAGCAGATGCTAAACGACGACTGTGGGGTAATTCCTGCGACAGCCCGAAAGGTACTAAAAGATGTTTGTCGATTTTTGTTTGAACACACTTTCAGTTCCCTTATTCATGTATTTTTGTGCGTTTTATGTGTATGTGTTACATCTTGCTGTAAGCATCCTCCTTTCTGCTGATTTTTAAAAATTTTGTAGGGATGCACGATATTGGATTTTTGGCCGATATCCGATATGTCAATATGTTAAAACTTATTTGGCTGATAAACAATACCAATACCGATTATTTTCCCCTAGACCTACTTACAGAGACTACAGAGCTTTCTCTGCTGTGGAATTAAAATACTACATTATTCTGCATGGTCTTTGTCAGTACCAAATGCAGATGCCAAAAAGGGGGCTGAAAATGAACTTGGATTATGTTTAATGTAAATTTTATTCATGACATTTGTCTTGCTATCCGAGCGAGGTAGGCACAGGGCACGTGCCTCGCCCTCACCGCAGCCTCTCCTCCAACGGGTCTCAAAACTAATCCTATGGCTCAGGTCTTACCTGCAGCAGCTTCCAAGGACAGTTCTCAATTTAGGCTGTGTTGAGATGATTCACCCAGACTGTTAACTACCTTCTTCCTTGCACCACACCCAACTTTTCACCTCGTGCCTCGCCCTACCTAGCAGCCGGAGCGGAGTCGTTCGGCAGACGAGGGAGCGCAAGTTAACGGTAGCTCATCTCCTGATTTAGCATTGCAATTGTTAACCGATCTGGCAATCTTTAGAGTCTAGGAACAAAATAAGACTCCTGGGTGTTGTTTTATAATCAAAGGCTAAGAAAACCGTTTAAAACCTCCCACATACTTCTGTTGTTTCATTGAACCAAGGTTTCCACTTCCATGAACAAAGGGGTGCTGAAATAAGAATCCAAAATTGTACGTTTTGCTTTGTTTTAATCAATGATTTGCAGGGGAACAGCGTTATAGCAGAAATCCATAGTGATTATTCGGTTACATAACAAAGTCAGTAGTCAAAAGTCCACTTGTTACCTGAAAGGTGTTACTGTTGATTGTTGGTTGATGTCCAAGGGGCAAAACAGTTCAATCGTGTTGTAATTCCTTTGCTCCAATGAGCTGAACCAAAGAATTATAAATCTGTGAAGCTCCGATGAGTAAAAACAGAAAATTATAAATTCATAAGCTCCGTTGAGGAAAAATAGAAATATATTAATCTTCACTCTGTTGAGCCAAAGTAAGGTAAGGTGATTAGGTTCAGGGGAAGACTTTTGCTGCTCCGAGACCCCAGAGAACACTCAGAAACTCAAGATCGTTACTGGACTCGATGAGCCGTCAGCTGGCATCTCGAGTTTACCTCGTGTTCCCAGAATCCTCCGGAGTGAAATATCAAAAATTAAGTTTAGTTGGGAAAATAAAAAATAAAAAAAGTTAAAATCTAAAGTGTGTTCAAAAACTATCAAACAAAAAGGAGAAAAATAAAAAAATAAAAATACAAAGGCATCTTCAGAATCCCATAATGCAGCAAAAATGGGGAGACTCTCCTAAATTGTATCAATTACGACTTTAAAAATACCAAATTTAATATAATGAGTAAATCCCAATAACTCAAAATGTTGTCAAGAGTCCTGACATTCCACTAGTATATATAGCTATAAGCAATTTTAATTATTTAATTTTATTTTAGGACAGCTATTAGTATGTGTCATACCATCTCTTCTCGAAGACCCCTTGTCAAAGGGGATCCTTGAATGTTGAAGCTGGTGACAATCATCCCTCAGTTGCTTTTGAAGAATATTTCATACTGCCTTCAATAAAATCCAATCTTGGAAACTTGAGTTGGCTTTCAGGTCCGGGCTGAGCTGAGAAAAATTATTTTCGTCTTCGGATCTTCAAGTTCCCTTTAGTTAATGAAGGCGTCAATGAACTGTCCTTTAAAGCTCTCCAAGTGCTTCAGCCCCGATCGTTAATGCTGAGCGTTTTTATACATTTGTCTGCTCATTGCATAATTTCTGCATAGCAACAGTCTTGGATACGGACTATTCTACAACGTCAGATCACATGTTCAACGTCACTGTCATTGCTAAATTATCTTCAACTGCCACTAGGTGTATCTTCCTGCTTTTCTGCAGAGAGCTTCCTCTTTTTCTGAGAGAGCCTCTTCACTTAAGGTATCTCGTTCCTGTTTTCTGGAGATAGCTTTTGCTTTTTCTACAGATAGCTTCCTCTTTTTTCTTCCTACTGGCCTGGTCATCTGTTCAGACTTCCTCTTCTTGTGGTGACTTGACACACGAACATTAAGCTGTTAACTTGACCTCTTGACCATCAATTATATTCACTTTTAGTCGGTAACTAATTCATTTATTCTTAATCATTTAAAGTTCACACTCTTAACACATAGTATATTAGAAAGACTTCACACACTGTTACATACTATTATTTAGATTTGTTTCAGTAAATAAACCTTTCTTGCTTTTCCAGAACACGTACTCAGGGATCTGTGATTTATACTGTGCTCAACCTTATTTTAGGTCATGAAAACTGACTTCATACCTCACCTGAAATGCACAACACTTGACACATTTACTCTCTAACACATTGACAACACTTGAACAGTGCAAATTCGTAATTTTTCACAAATCTAAACTCAACCTGTTCATAAGCGACAAGTGGAAAGCGCATAAGTAGTAGTGCATTAATAGATATACTTGACTGTTTCTTAAATTAAAAATTAACTTAAAACAAAAGCCATTTATATCGGTGAGTTATTTTGATGGAATGTCCGATATTTAACTTTATCGCTAATGTCGGCTCATACCGATACCATGCCGATAATATCGTCATTCATCTCTAATATTTTGGTTTGTTATCAGACAACGTGGAGTTGATCCTCCAAGGAATAGACAGTCGCCACAACAGTGAGAGCCAAGACAACGACCAGCCGGATTACGACAGCGTGGCTTCAGATGAAGACCCCGTCCAGGAGGCCACGTGTGGAGACAGCTGCAACGATGGAAGGACAAAGGTCCGTCTTTCAAAACAAATTGAACCAAGAAATCTGTAATCAGACCCAGATCTAATATATATATTTTGTCTCAGAGCTCAGAGTCTTCTGACCTGTCTGACGGCCCGATCACAGTACAGGAGTTTTTGGAGGTGAAGAGCGCCCTCACTGCATCAGAAGCCAAAATACAACAACTTCTCAAAGTCAACTGTCATCTGAGTGAAGAGCTGCGGATGATGCAGAGCAAGGTTTGTTAAATTACACGCTGATGATTAATAATGCAGTTTGAGGTCGTTTTGCACTTGAAATGTTCCATTTATAGCCTCTTTGATGCATATTGGTTGGTTCTTTGCTCTGCTCAGCAGCATTAGTTCATTAATAAAAAGCCTGCTGGTTCATAAAATTTATTTTCACCCGTTTTTCCATTATCAGGCAGTGAAAAGTGAATGATGAGCTTGATCTGACATTCTTAATGAGCCCAATAGAAACTCTTTAAATTAATTGTTAATACTTCGTGAAGTAGTTTTATTAGAATTGTACCATTAAATATTTTGTTCCCTTTTTTTTGTTTGCTTGTGCAAAAAGTGGACTAAACAATGAGCTTTAAACAAACTAAACCAATGATGTGGTCCTGATGGGGTGGAGCTTCTCAAGTCCTTAATCACCCTTACATTGAATAAACATGTACACACATATTTTACAGACTTTACAGATAAGTGTTTGTGAAATCCATCTTGGCAGCTGCTCCACAAAACAAAGAATTTCCTCTTTTATGCCAAATTGTGGATTTTAAAACCTAAAGACATATCCCGTTGCAAAATTCTATACTTTTATTGATATATTAAAAGAGTAGTAGTTATTTTTACATTTAATTTTATTTTTTGTTATATTCGTAGTTTTTTGTGACGTAAACTAGAATGACTTGGGCAGAATCCTAAATGAATCAGAAGGCCTAGTTGTTACCACAGAAAATATGGATCCATTTACGTGTCTGTGCAGCCATCAGTTATAAACCATCTAAATGTAGCAGAGATTTGTGTTTTTGTGAGTGCACCCTTGAAATTACCACTTGTATTTGCTAACATGTCCGTTTAGTTAACTGATGGTCAGATTATATATGGTGTGCAGAAAAACACAGATTGTGTTCCGTGCATACAGAGCATTTTCAGTTTTCTGGAGTGCCTCTGGTCCTTCTGCATTTTTTTTCTTTGCTTTGAATTAGAGTAATGTCTCCTCCTGCTGGTTTATTAGGTTCATAACTGCCTTTTACCTTTTATTCATGGACCAACCCAAACTTCAGCTGCTGTCAGTCTGAACAGTAACTACTGAACCAGCAGATCTTTAGTGTTGTTTCCCCACATTTTCACAGGAATAAGTAAACAATTCAGGATCAAACTGGTAAAAGCACAACTCATTATTATTTGTGTTGCACTGAACTTTAAATGGCCTGGATATTATCATGATGAGCAACTACCAGGTCATTTTTGTCCCAGGAGCTCTCACTGTGGGCATTTCTGTCAATGGAAAGTGTCAGCAGTTATTTTGTCAAGGAAACAAAACTTGTGAAATGCTATAAAGAGCAAGCAAAGCTTAGATGAATGTGAATTCAGTCTGCCCTTTACATGGAGGCTTAAGAGCCCGGCATACCATACCATACCATACCAATTTATTTATATAGCACTTAAAACAGCAACAAGGCCAACCAAAGTGCTGTACAAAAGACCACAAACAGGCATACTCCATCCATAGTCGAACAGTCAATGCACAGTCAGGTGTTTGCAGGAAGTTTGTTTTTGCACACATCTTGGTCCACAAGACACAGGCGCAGAGCTCTTGGGAAACCCCTCCCAATGCAGTATACGTCACCCCGTGGATTTCTTCCCACCCGTCTCCACTCTGTCCCTTCCTCCGCCGTTTGGCCACAAATCTATCATGAAGAAAACGCCACACTTTTCAGCAAACAGACTCTTTGGCGCACAATGTCTGCACAATCTCATTCCAGGAGTTTTTGGCCATTTGGCTGTTATGAAGAGTTGTACAGATCGATGTCAGGGCTTTTCTGCACTCAGCTACAATCTTCTGACCAACCAATCAATACTTGCTGCATATTCCTGTGAGATAAAGATTGGCCTGGGCCTTGCATCAAGAAGGCGCGGGCAACTGCTCTGAGAACAAAATGACGTGATTTTCGTCACGCAGCTACGTCAGTGAGAACCGATTTTGCTGCTTTGGATGGAGTATGCAGGGCCCTTTACTCGATGAATACAGAGCTTTTGTGAGGGATGCGCCCAGAAATCCAGAAATGTTTTGTTGTTCTCTACAGCTGAGCTCCCTGCAGACGGAAAACACAACGCTGCGATGGCAAGCCCCCAGCGGGCAACAACACCCCCAGGGGCCATTTGGTCGACATCCGGTTCGCGGAGGTCGAGCCATGTCCATGTACGAGACGGGCTCTGCTCCGAGGCAGTTCTCCCACCGAGCTGAAACGACTCGCCAAGATGACGGAGTCATTTTACAACCCTTCCCTACAAACGTAAGTGCAAACACCTCACTGATGTTTCTCCTCATGGTGATTTAAAATGACGGTGCTCGGCTTGGGGCTGGTGTTGGTTTTTCATTTATTCATTCAATGATTTATTGCATCTCAATAGTGTGTGCTCAACCCGGTTTGACCCCTTTCTAGATTGGTAGGGGTCCTTTGGGGACAGCTGCCTCCTCCCTCCCTACCTTCCCCTCTCCCCTGTCCTGGTCGCGGGATGAGAGATCTCGAAGGGTTGAGTACTGAAAGTCCCCTTGGCTCTGAGGCAGCCCCGGGGAAAAAACTGCTTCTGCTCCTCCTCTGAACTGCTTTTTGTCACTACTGCCTGCATGCATGTACCACAACAGCATCTCTGCTACAGTTCAATCATCTGAATGTAAACATAAGCAGTGATGAAATGTTGCACCAGTGTTGTTGGAGCAGTCGCTCTGCAGCAGTATATGACAAAGTAAGACACCAATGCTTTTTGTTTTTGACACTGATGATAGAAAATGAATATTGCATCTACTAATTGCATCTGCTGCACTTCAGACGTCTTCCACTCCAAACACCTCGGTTTGCACTTCTTTTTCTCTGCAATGGCTTTCAAATGAAATAATTCAGAAGCATGACTATGATCTAAAGCTGCTGTGACGTATGCGCTAAAACCACAATGGGTTTCCACTATATTTGACTGATTTTAGTTCACTGATGTCAATAGGGCTGTAGTCTTGGAGGGCAGAGTACGATGCTGGAGAATGACTATGACACAACACCCAGTCACTCTGAACAGGAGGATGCTAGGTAAGTAAAAACATCTGCAGAACGACCTGCAACAGACTGCTGATTTTTAAAGCTCGTTTTCTTCATAAAGCTTTGAAGGGGTTAAAGACTTTAGTCTGAGAGACATAAAATTGTCTTTATATTTTCTAGCCCAAAATGTTTTAGGAAGACAAGTTTTGTCTGTGGACGTTGCAGGTTGATGCTGAAAATGTTGTGCAGCCTAAACAGATGTTACAGGCATCTGCAGAAATCAGCCAATCAAAGGTTTTACTTTGATACACAGCCATTTTTTTAAAAAACATTTTTATTGTCATCAAGGGTGAATGCATAGATTGAAGATGTTTTTTATACAACTGGCAAATAGTGCTTTTAGATTTTATGCTTTTAAGAGGGAGAGATACAAATATTAATTACTGTAATACAGCAGTTCTTTCTAAGTGACAATCAAGAGCCCTATGTGGATCTGTTTTTAATATTGTCTCATTTTAATAAGCTTATTAGAAATGTTTGTGTAATCTTACCGGTGATCGTCGGGTCACAGGTTTTGTCATTTTGTAGGTATGAAGCTGCATTTAGGACTTAAAATATAAAACAGTAGTCATTGTGATGCATGTATTTTACTTGCTTCAGTTCATCCATCAGAGTTGGTTTTAGAACAGGAGAGCATATGATCTTCCTGAGTCAAGATTGTTTTATTACTATTGTAAAGATAACAGTTGTTGTGTCTTTGTATTTCTAGCAGCCCTCTTGCAGCCCCTGAAGCAGTGGAACCAGAAGAGGAAGGTGAAGGAGACTTCACCCTGCCGTGCACAGAGGATGTTATCTGTAAGACGGAGCAGATCACGAAGAACATCCAGGAACTTCTTAGAGCTGCTCAGGAAACCAAACATGAGAGGTACAGCATTGCTAGAATAAAAAAGTGTAAACCGTTATTTATCAGTCCCTTTCAACTGCTGTTAATCTCAGGCTGTAAAGTTCAGCAGTTTTCTGGAAAGCATTGCCCATGTAGCTCTTTTTGAGCTTAAGAAAGTTTGAAGCAGATGCTATTTTTTTTTTTTTCATCTTTTTCTTCCTGTTAACAGCTTTCTGCCGTGCTCTGAGAAGATCTGCCTGGCTGTCACAGAGATGGCTGCCCTGTTTCCAAAGGTAAACGACCTAAATAATCCAGAACAAAACAAAGATCTGTCCTCATTCATTAGCTATGTTTATATGCACAAAATTCTTTGATCGGATTGAAATGTATTCGGATAAAATAATAAAATAATCCAAATGTATCGTTTACATACAATCCGTTCATGGCGAGTGTTTGTTTACATGCAGCGGGCTTTTATTCAGAATAGAAGTACTGACGTGTGCAGAGTGGTAAACTCTCCTTTAAAAACACACAGAAGAAGAAGTTCTACTTCTGTGATGAACATAAACAAACCTGAGCACTCAAAATGGACTTGCAACAGGTTTTAATGATGGTGGAGACGTTCCTGCACTCCCTGACTGAGCTACAGGTGATGCAGATCATTTTGAGCTCTTTCAAAGTTTCTAGTAGAAATGTTGTCACTCACCGACCAGTTTTGCTTCCGACATATTAGCATACAACCAGGCGGAAATACGTGAGGTAGACATTGGTCGCATGTGCGCAATCAGGTCAGTTTTCAACGATCAGAATAAAATGATCAGATTAAGTGTTTACACGCACACCGTTCAGATTATGAATCGACATAAATCACCCCTCTCATTCTGATTACAGATTTTTTCGTATCGAACTGAATCAACAAAGAATAATCTGAATGGGGCGTTTACATGACACATTTTTATTCCAAATGGCCGTTTAATCCGATTACTTATGTCCTTGTAAACATAGCTATTGTTAAACATTCACTTCAGACATGAATCCAGCATCTTTGTGGCTACAGACCACAGTCATTCATCTTCATGCCTCCTTGCTGTCCTGACAGAGGCCATCTCTGGAGACGGTACGGAGTTCTCTCTACCTGCTCACCTCCAGCGCCAACCGGCTCCACGGAGAGTGCCAGAAGGCCGCGGAGCACAATCCCTGCCCATCGGACATCCAGCTGGTCACTCAGCAGGTTATCCAGTGTGCCTATGACATTGCCAAAGCTGCCAAGCAACTTGTTACTGTGACAACCAAAGAAAACAACAACTAACTAAAAGCAAAACCAAAGACGTAGCTGATGCACCCATTATTGCTTACATTTAAATTGAATCAATGTATATTTGTCTGATAGTAATCAGTGTAAGCCGTTATATAACTGTACATTCCTTAAGGTGGGAAAAATCTAAAAAATAATAATAATAAAAGAGAGATGTCATGCAAATTTATCAATCAGTCAAAAGCTAAGTTATTTTTATCTGTGCCATGCGTTTAAACACAGTGAAAGATGTAGGAGAAATCCTGTTACCATTCCTTACCTCACAAACTCATACAACTTGATGTCCGAAAGTGCAATGTTTTGTGCTCATGTGCAACAAAACTGAACAAAAATATGAGTTTTTTTACATTTCACTCTACTCCGCAATACTTTAGCTGTGACTGAAGGTTGATCAGCTGTGCTCCTTGAGGTTAGGAAAACTTCCCAGGAGATGAACCTTTATCCACGTCAGTCACAAGGGTTTATTTTTCTATTTAACTGTAAGAGGTAGTGACAGTATTGTTGTGTCAAATCTTTGTGATGTTGCTTGCTTAAAGTTTCAGTGAGCCAACTGTGATTATACAAACGCCTTCAGTGTATTAGGAGCTTTGTCAGGCCAGCAAGACTGCACACTTTCATTCCATCCAACCGGTGTATTTTTCTAACATTTCTGTTTATTTTTCTCCTCTTCTGTTTAAAATGTGTTTTTTTTTTTAGGTAAAGTACTTATTGAAGTTATAAAATAAACAGCCATACTTATAATATGATGTGTGTTTTTTTGCATAAAGTGTGTAGCTCGTGTGAAAGCCAGTTTAAATTCATTTAAATAGCTTTATGAAAATATGTAAGATGTATAAGTACCCATGACGTTTTGTAACGGATTAATCCAAATGCTTTTTTTTATTTATAAACTGTACATCACACGGCTAACGGTAGTCCTGGCGCTTGGGACGTCTCAGCTGGCGCTAAGTGGGAGGCTACATGTGAGCTCTGTGCATTTGGTGTGGTTCTGCTGTAGCTCTGGTTTTAACCTGCTTCCTGTGGTCGGTTACTATCGTTTGCATCCACTGATAAAAGTACCCCATGTGTACCCATCTGTAGAATTTGAACCAGCAGTGGAAAGGCCATTTTCTGCACACTTAATTTGTTCTAACTCAGGTTTAAATTAGACTTAAAAGAAGATTCAGCGTTTTTCAAGAAAAGTATAAAATCTCTTTTGAGTTGACTCTTACCTCTGATCAGCATCAAACAGCCAGAACGACTGTAATATTAGTCATTATTAATACTTAAATTCACCTTTTGGGCCAGTACGACATCTCCGAAATAGTTTTTTCTTTTTGGTTGTTGTTTTTTTAAAGAACATAATTTATTTTATTTAAAAGGCACTATGAAAACCTTTTTCAAGAAGCTTTCATTAACTATATCAACATATTTTTTGTTTGTTTTAATAGGCCAATAATTATCTTTATTTCTCTTTCTTTAAAGCAAGGTTTAACAGCGTTTGCTAAATTATGTGATGATTTTAAACGCTAAAATAAAAACAAAACAGACTTTAACAGCTTGATCTTTGGTCTTATAGACTGAGGAACCACCTTCTGCCTCAAACGGTTAATAAATCAATTTATTCACTATAAATTAAAAGCATTTAATTTCAGACTACGTTTTGGCTACCAACTCATTAATTTAGATTTAGACCAGATTACGTAAAAAAAAAAGAAAAAAAAAAAGCCAATCAATACAAAACACAAAATAATTTTTCTAGTAGTTATTGTAATCCTCTGTTTGGAAAACGTTTATTTTAATTGAATACTGTGGTTGGTTACATATGTTAAAAGTTAATTCTACAATGTGGATCAAGAAAAGTTTTGCACTTTTAGTTGATTCGATCAAATCGAAGCACCCCTACACTTAACTGTTGTGCTGCTGCTGGTCATCACATATGGGATACTGTTTAGCTTGTTTGTTTTATCACCTTCTACTTTCAAAGCGCATTAAGATGATAAATATGTATAAATCACAATTACACTAATAACATTTTAAGTAAGTTTTGAAATTACTCAACTGGAAGCATATTCCTGACTATATATCGTACTTGCCGCCGTACATGTTGCCCCGCGTATAGTCGCATCAGTTCAAATATGTCTAATAAAGTGGGAAAAAACATAAATACGTCACTTCGCTGTTTAAGTTACATCTATTATGAATCATCGCTGGCGTATCACGTTTGTTATGCGTCACCGCTGACCACTCGGAAACGTGGGCCAGTGTTGTGCCAAAAATCCATGAGCATGCACCTATTAATGAGACACTTGGCTTGCCATATTACTGACCGCCCTCTAGTGGCTAAAAATGGTAGTGTTAAATATTTTCCATGTCCGAATGAATGAAATCGTCAGATCTCAGCCAAAAATTGGGTTATAAATATAAGCCGCTTCGCTGTATAAGTCACAGGGCATGCCAATTTATGCAAAAAGTTGCAACTTGTACAGCGAAAAATATGGTTGGTTATAACATTTATCCATCTAACTGTCCAGCATTTTAATAAAAACTTATTTGAGGGATTTATAATGTAGTATTTTATTTTATGTAAATGCTCAAAATGGAGTATTTAGTGACTTTCTACTCTGGTGTCAAACCTGATGTTTAACTCCCTGCAAGTATTAGTTCCCACCAGCCTCTGTGGTTAAAAGCAAACCCTGTCTCATGTACAATAAACTATGATTAATACCTCAACTTGCTCCTGGTTTTTTAGTTTTGTGCATGTGTTTTACACGGGTAGCACAATTCGGACACACCCCATGCATTATTTTCACTCAATGAAACACATTTCTGTTACTAATATAATAATAATAATAATAATTTAAGCATTCCAGGGTTAAGTCATATTTGATATGTCCATCCAGTATCTTCTACCCACTTCTTCCTTTTCGGTTCGCGGTCACTGGTTCCCATGTCCAGCAGTCACCGTGCGAGAGGCGGGGGACACCTGGTTTCCAGTCCATCCCAGGGACACATGGGGACAAACAAACCACTCACACACCTGGGGACAAGAGTTACCAACTTACCTAATGTAATTAAATTGTAATTATGACTAAAATAAATAGACATTATTATGAGATACTATTGACAACAATGATGACATGCGTCATAATATAAACTCAATGACTTTAAAACTCATACGTATGACTGGATGTCATGATAATGGCACTAAATATCTAAATCTCGAGTTAAAGTTAATAGTGACATTCTGTAATTAACATCATAATAACGACTTAATGTCGTGATTTTAAATATAAATGTGAGCTTTAAAATACAAAAATTATTACAACTTATGTTGTATCTTATAATCACGACTCAATAAGTCAGATGTCAAGTTCACCTCATGTCCCACATTGAGTTTTAGTCATTCAATCGGCTTTCTAAGCAAACATCACAATTCAAAGTTTTATTCCCTACCAGTCACAGCTTGGGATTGTTT
Organism: Nematolebias whitei; assembly: GCF_014905685.2. Classification (NCBI taxonomy): domain Eukaryota; kingdom Metazoa; phylum Chordata; class Actinopteri; order Cyprinodontiformes; family Rivulidae; genus Nematolebias; species Nematolebias whitei. The sequence continues at coordinate 28,935,980 of NC_056515.1, read as the reverse complement.
CCCCCAAAATGATCAAGCTCCCAGACGTGTTGCTCTACTCATGATACGCAGACAAATCTTACTTGGCCTATGTTAAATTGAGGGATTATTACCTTTTTTTTTCTTCTTTTGGGCAGAGCCAAAGTCTATCAAGATCATACAAATTATTAAATTAAAATGTTTTATTTTTTAACTAAAGGACAACTCCAATTTTAGACAACTTTATTATGTATAAAGTTTTTCATCAAGAAATAGTGCAGTGATAATGACATCTAGGAGGCAGTTCAATGGTCAAACATGACATCTCATCACAGTTCACCAAAGGTTGGACCCACGAGTTCAGACAGCACACACACGAGGAGTTCGAGTAAACTTAAAATCACTTATTAAAGAAAAATGAATGGGCTGACGTGGCAACAAATAACTTACAGGAAGTCATACAAGGTGAAAACATATGGTAACCAAACGTAAGCATGACACAGTGCTCAATGGATGGAGGCTGAGAGAATATAAGGACGAGCTGATGAGTAGAGTGGCTGCAGCTGTGACTGATAAACCAGGGAACGTGTGTGATCGGTGTGGCAGGCTGACTGAGGGAAAAGGATGCTGGCAGGCCCAAAGAGAACACAGGTGGGGCAAGGAACAACCAAAACACAACAAAATAAAGTTAAAACAGAAAACACAAATCTTACACATCATGTGATCCAGTGATATTGTTGGGATATCTTACTTATTTCCTCGGAAATGTGGACTAAGATAAAAAGAAGGTTGGCTTTTCAGATTCATGTGGGCCGTAGCTACAATGAGCCAAAACATTTATTTAAATTTGTAAATTACGAATATGATTTTAGAAGCGTATCGTAAATGCCCCACATTTAATGCTTACTGCTCATCTGATACTTTCTTTGGCCGACTCAGTCTTTAACATCAATAAACGTATTTTCCCCCCATCAAAATTAAAGACAAGTTTGTTTTTTTAAATTTATTTTTAATTTATTTGGAATGGTTAAAAAAACTGATAAACGCTGCAGTGTCCCTCAAAATATTTTCATCTATGCAGAAACATGCAAAACCTAAACATTGCAGTAACTACACCAGGCCTGTGTGTGGCACTGTAACAATGCCAAAGTGTACACCAAAAGCATTCACATTGCTCTACACCCACTGCTCAAACCTTGAAAGGAGGCTCTTATCACGGTTTACTCTAAGATGTTAAAAACAAATGAAGTGGGGGGGATGGGGGTGGTGCAAGGGCGGTGAGCATGTCCAGAGACAAAACGTAGAGGCACTGCAGAATTCAGATAAAATCGCTCAGTTCACATAGTTCTCTCTGGAGAGATCCGTACACTCCCGGAGGGTGCCGAGGACGGCCAAGGACGACGTCAAATAGAATCCAAAGAGTCTGGGCCCCACTGATTGGTCTGTAGACTTCGTCGGTGGGAGTGGGGGAGGGGCAGAGCATCAAAGGTTGACAAAACTTCCAGGCGAATTAAGATAAGGTAGCCTGTCAAGGCCAGTCAGCAAGCCGAAATCAGATAAACACGATTGCTTTGGGGACAGGCAGAACTGTAATGACATCTACCTTGAGTATGTGTTGGTCTACTTGGTTCAGAAACGTCCAAATTAAATGGTCACACCAATGGCCCATGCCTGAGAGTAATCCCCGAGATCTGATCCATCCTGCAAAAAGTATTTGAGTCTGGGTGCTCGAGGCACGAACCAAGCCATCACACAAGGCAGGCAACCTGGCCAGGTTCAAATTTGCTGCTGACGACTTAAGACAAAGTAGTAAAACTCCAGG
>NC_056515.1:28933538-28934100 GCF_014905685.2 Nematolebias whitei | reverse complement strand
TATATATATATATATATATATATATATATATATATATATATATACACTAACACAAATACAGCTCCTTATACATAATAAATACATCTAAATGTAGTTGTTTAATAAATTTAATTGCTGTCATTACCTTTCCAGAATGCATCATCTTCTTACATTTAACAGCATTTCGATGCATCATTGGTGATTTTATAGTACAATTTAGACAACCAGACTTTTTTTTTTTTAACATTCAAGTATTTATTTATTTATTTTTTTCAGTTTGAATATACAAAACACAAAACATAAAACAAACAAACAAAAAAAAAACTCCCACACTGGACAAGTCACACATACATTAATTAATTAAAATAAATTACATAGGCACTAAGTTTTCCACATACAACATAAAAGGCTGCCACGTGTCCCAAAATCGTTTAATAGAACCCTTCAGTGTTTATCTTGGTTTTTTTCTAGATAGAGATGATCCATCACTTCTCTTATCCAATGTAATGTACATATGCTGGGGGGGGTGTGGGTTCTTGCACAGAACCAGTCTTCTGGCCAAAAGAGAGCCAAAAGCAATCAC
>NC_056515.1:28884917-28933138 GCF_014905685.2 Nematolebias whitei | reverse complement strand
ACATACAATACACAGACATATATATATATATATATAATTTATATATTTTAATTTAATTTATATAAATAAATATATATATATATATATATATATATATATATATGTATAAAATTTATGTATTTTTATTTAATTTATATATATAAATACAATTCATCCGGAAAGTGTTCACAGCGCTTCACTTTTTCCACATTTTGTTATGTTACAGCCGTATTCCAAATTGTATTAAATTAATCTCTTTCCTCAAAATTCTACACACAATATCCTATTGTGCCAATTTAAAAAAAGAGTGAGAATTTAGCAAATTTATTAAAAATAGAAAACTGAGCTTTTACTTAAATATTCACAGCCTTTGCTTTAAAATTTGTTGATACACCTTTTGCTGCAATCACAGCCTGTTCTTTTTGAATATGATGCTACAAGCTTAGCACACCTATCTTTAGGTAGTCCTCCCCACCCCCCACCCCAATTCTCCTTTCAGTACTTCTCAAGCTCCATCAGGTTGGATGGGAAACATCTGTGCAGCCATTTTCAGATATCTCGAGACGTTCAGTCAGATTCAAGTCTGGATTCTGGCTGGGCCACTTCAGGACATTCACAGAGCGTTCCTGAAGCCACTCCTTTTAGATCTTGACCATGTGCTTTGAGTCATTGTCCTGCTGAAAAATGAACTGTCGCCCCAGTCTGATGTCCAGAGTGCTCCGGAGCAGGTTTTCATCCAGGATGTCTCTGTATTCATCTTTCCCTCTATCCTGACTAGTCTGCTAGTTCTTGCTGCTAAAAAACATCCCCGAAACATGATGATGCCACCACCATGCTTTACTGTAGGGATGGTATTTGTCTGTTTTTCTCCGAACATGATGCCTGGCATTCACACCAAAGAGTTCAATCTTTGTTTTATCAGACCAAATAATGAGAGTCCTTCACCTTTTGGTAAACTCCTGACGAGGAGTGGCTTTCATCTGGCCACTTTACCATACAGGCCTGATTGGTGGATCGCTGCAGAGATGGTTGTTCTTCTGGAAGTCTAAAAAATGTTAAGTCTGGTCCTCTGGACATTCAAAAAAAAGAAAAGAAAAAGCTAAACAAAAAAATTGTAGAAACATTCGTCTTTCATCCGAAAGGCTTCTTCAGTCTGAGGTGCTGTATTCAGCTCAGTCTTATAAATAGCACCTTCTCATAGTGGATCAACCAGTTTGCTGCTGACAACCAAAACCAGCTGCTCACATGATCAAGGAGGACCGTCAGCCTAACGATGGATCGTTAGCACCCTAATGTTTGTTTGCTATTCACAGGCCAGTGAATATGTATTTTTGAATGTCCAGAGGACCAGAATTAACTTTTTTAGATTTTTCTACCTGGATTATTGAGCATGCATCAGGATATTCTTCTGGAAGGTTCTTCTCTCTCCACAGAGGAACACTAGAGCTCTGAGAGGGTGACCATCAGGTTCTTGATCACCTCCCTGACCTAAGACCCTTCTCCCTTGATTGCTCATTTTAGATGACCAGCCAGCTCTAGGAAGAGTCCTGGTCGTTCCAAACTTCTTCTATTTACGAATGATGGAGGTCACTGGGCTCAGTGGGACCTTCAAAGCAGCAGAAATGTTTCTGTATCCTTCCCCAGATTTGTGCCTCGACACAATACCGTCTCGGAGGTCTACAGACGATTCCTTTGACTTCATGCTAGGTGTTTGTGCTCTGACATGCACTGTCAACTGTGGGACATTATGATGACAGGTGTGTCCATTTCCAAATCAAGTCCAGTCAACTGAATTTACCACAGGTGGACTCCATTTAAGTTGTAGAAACATCTGAAGGATGATCAGTGGAAACAGTATCCGAGCTCAATTTTGAACCTCATGGCATAGGTTGTGAATACTTGCGTAAATGTAATTTTTTAGTTTTTTATATGCATTGTACATATACATATATACATACACATATAAATAAAAATACATATATACAGTAGATACAGGGTTCCCCTACCATTTGATTCATGAACAACAGCTCTGGTGGACATCCCTGTAGTCAGAATGCTAAATGCACGCTCTCTCAAAACTTGCAACATCTGTGGCATTGTGCCGTGTCTGATAAAACTGTACATTTTAGAGTGACCTTTTATTGTGGTCAGCCTAAGGCACACCTGTATAATGCTGTCTAATCAGCATCTCAATATGCCGCACCTGTGAGGTGGATGGATCTTCTCCGGAAAGAAGTGCTCACTAACAGATTAATACAAATTCGTGAACAAAATTTGAGAGAAAAAGGCCTGTTGTGGACATGGAAAATGTCTTAGGAGTTGAGCTCGTGAAAAATGGGAGCAAAAACAAGTGTTGCGTTTATATTTTTGTTCAGTGTATGTTCATCCAGAAAACAAAAGGTGACACAAAGGTTCCCCAAAGCCTAAGAAGACATCTGTACCAGGGTTATTCACTTAAATCCTATCAAGTTAGAACATGAGTTAGTGTCTTCTGTAATGGACCTTTACTGCTGCTCATTGGTTTTGAGGTCACCTCATAGCAGAAAAGTTCTTGGGTCCAGTTCCAGCTGAGTCATTTCTGACTGGAGTTTGGAAGTTCTTGTTCTTTCTTGGGTTTTTGCTCCAGGGTCCTCCATTTCGGAAACCGGTTAATGCGCTATGACAGCTACGATATCGTCCAGACCCCTTGTGGCTCTGAACTAAAAGTAGAAATGGAAATTGAACATATGTATTTAATTGTATTCTAAAACATCAGTGTGCGATGCATGATCAGTGCACGACTTACTTGTTTTTTGCCGTGTCCGTTTGCGTCTGGTAGCAGCAGAGTCTCCATGTAAGCTTCTCCTTGGACAGGTAGAGTATAGGCTGAATGGTGCTGCTGAAGTCCATCAAGCCAAAGGCCACATAGTGAATGTAGCAGCGAAACACGTCAGGAGAGAAGTGGTCCTGGAAAGGGAACAGGGCAACAGGAGGGAAGTAGTTAAACACAATGATGGCCAGGATGATGAGAACCGTCCTAAAGGCTTTCTTCTTCACAGGATGCATGGTGTCTCTGCCAGGCCCAGACTGTCGCAGGGCCCAGAGAATGGCTATGTTACAGAACACCATGAAAGCAAACGCTGTGAGGATCATCACTGTGAAGACCTTCTCGAAGTTGAGGATGTTGCCCACACATTTAGCAGAGGCGTAAACCAGAATGATGAGCCAGACCAGAAAGGCCAGGACTGTTCTGTGTTTGCGATCTTTAAGAGCATTGAAAGTGATGGGGTGGATCACAGCCATGTAGTGGTCCAGGCAGATGCAAGATAGAAAGAGTGGCGAGAAGTCTTTGATGCCGTAGATGAAGCGCAGGATGTACCAGGTGGTGCCACTAGTGAGGAAAATGATGTCAACCAGCTCCAGGGGAGGGATAAGACAAAACAGCACGTCTAAAATAGCCAGTTGAAAGATGAAGATTTCCAAGGTGGAGGAGTCACTCTTGTTCTTGTGGATGAGCCACAGGACCATGAGGTTAGCTGGGATGCCCAGGAACATGTTTGCAAACTGCAGACTGAGATACCAGATGAGGACTGTGGGCATTTCTCTGCAGCTCTCATAGACCGTCTGCCTCCCACTGAAGTTTGAAGGTCTGTGAGAGATGAAGAGCGCAGAAGAGTTGAAGTCTGGAAAGTCCATGCTGGCTGTTCAGATTGTCCTGAGAAATAAAGATCTGTGAAATAAATGGAAAAACCTTATTGGGATGAGCTGTTATAAAAAAACACAAGCCATAAAACGGCATCACAGCCGCCTAAAGTTTACTGTCAGATTATTTATTCGTCGTCTTTCTGCATTTCTTTTCTTTTTTTCTTCACTAGCTCTCTAACGAGGCGCACACGTTCTCCCCGCTCCCTGTTCTCCTCCTGCTTTTTTGCTTTCGGTCTGTGTATCGGAGCAGCTCCTATTTTTACACATCTCCCGAAATGGAAACTACTGTTTTGGATCTGACCGACTGGACTTTCGACGTATATTACAAACTCTTTTCAACAAAGCAACAGGGTCCTGGAGAACCCTCATCTGCTCGAACATGCGGCTGGGTAGGTGGGGGGGGGGGGGGGGGGGGGGGGGGATGTGTCTACCTCTATTGACCGAGGACGCCGACATTTCATATAACTGGATTTATGATATTTGTCCCTTTTTCTATTTTAAAAATTGTACTCTGAATAAGAATAAGAAAGCCGCGCTTTATAGCAGCAGCTTCGTGCACTCCGCCCATCTTTCGGACGGCTGTACGTACATGTTCTCGTTGTATCTCGGTGCAATGATAATAAAGCTTATTCTGATTTTGATTTCTTCAGCTGAAAACACTCAGAAGTCCCAGCGACACACATAAGCTGTTCAAATGTTCTAAATGGTTAAGAAATGCTAACCTCAGTTCCTTCTTTGTCACTTTAACATTAAAAAATATATATATATAAAGGAAAAGGCCATCACAGTTCATACAAATCCATAATTAATGCAACGTTCAGGTAATTTTATGCAATCATAACTATTAGGTTTCACATGTGAGGAGTAACCGTTCATCTTTGCTTTTCCACATATTTTAACTACATAGTGTAATTTATAGCGACATAATGTATTCTGTTAAATATTAAATCAAGATGTTTGTGCAATGCTTTTACTGTAGAATACTTATTGAAGATGTGTTAATTCAGTGCTGCAGCCATCACAACTCAAGATAAATGTGAGACTTAAATGATGTTTTTCCTACCATTAGTTTTTAAATTGATGGCAGTTACAAACAACATTGAAGTAAAAAAAAAAAATCTTAATTTGTAATTTTTTTTTAATTATACTTTTACTTTTAGACCATAGCCCAGAACACACTATGAAAGTGTTTTTTTAATTTTAGTCAACCTTTATTTATAATCCCATTGAGCCTCGGAGACTCATTTACAAGAGAGACCTGATTTCTTTAACAAACGGTGATGACAACAGAGGATAACAACGACAACAATAGACTGTCGTAAAAGAGGCATACATACAGTATTAGAGGTTTGATTAAAACAGGTGTTTATTTGTGATTATATAGTCTCTTTATGAGTATTTAGAAAAGCACTATACAAATAAAATGTATTATTATTATTCATGTATTTTCTAATGGTATCCCTAAACTTTTGTTTCTTATTTGCATTTGTTGGGGAATTCCACTGGAAAAAAAAAAAGTTACGTCACTTTTACAAACTGGTTCCCCCTGTTAGTTGTGACAAAAATTCATCTACACCGACGAGACTTAAAAAGTTGAACTATAGAAAGCAGAACAAAAAGAAAGTCTGAGATCATCATCAGAGTTTAGAAAGTTTAGAAAGTTTAAAAGGTTCAGCATCCAAGTCTGAGCGAGGAAAATGTTCGGTATTAAATTTCCCCCCCAATTTTCAACACTAAATGGCTGTAATACATATTTTTATTATGATGTTAAGGTTTTAACCATTTTCCCTAATGTTCAGAATTGCACTAATAATGCTGTCTTTTTAAAATTATATTTATTATTTAAAATATCTTCCTGTTGCTGTGACAGTTTCATTATTATCCTCATTATTTTTCATGCTGAGCAGAAAAAAAATTATGATAAAAAATATTTGAAGCTGATAAACTGCTTTTATTTTATGTACTACACAGTGTGTATGTAAGTAATTTATATTACAACACATACTGGACTTCCCTGAAACACCGGTGGTTCATAATAACTTTTTTCCACAGTGTTCAATCTTTTTGATAAACTACTGTAATTTATTTTATTTTAACAGTAAACTTAAAAAAGGCAAACATTCAGCACTGTTACTTCTTGTATTTGGAATGTGAAGTTTCACATGCAGTGACATCAACAAACATGTGACAACCGAGAAATAATTTTAACGATCATATGGTCGTTTAAAGCGTGGATTAAATTACTGATGTGAATTGTTCAGTTTAATTTTTTCCTACAGCCTTTACGCTTAAAAACAGCAGTTCCTACCTGTTAGTGGTTCCCAGTTTGGTATGAAGGGATCTTTGAACTGTTGCAACTCAAAACTCCGCTCATTTCCTTCTCATGCAAAACTCAGCTCGACACAAAACAGCATGACTGTGGAAGGCATGGAAATGAGCTGATCAGCAACAAAAGCCTGCTCTGCTGAAGAACATGATCCAGCCTGGAGCTTCAGACCTTCACCCACTGATGGACTCCCTCAGATGTTTCACTCACCTGTTCTATGGGATCCTGTTTTCCACGCTCAGTGCAAATCTCCTCTCTGTATCTTGGACATCATTTGGATTAGGACCCAGCACTTCTCGGATACGTCAGATTGTCCAATCACAGCGTTGAGTTGCGGCTGTAGACGCTGAAGCTCTCCTCTTGGGCGCCATTGTGTCCGTTTGACCCCTGTTCATCCAACAGATTTGACATGAAATACCTAACGTGGTTTTATCAACCGAAAAGGTGGTAAAGCGGTGAAAACAGCAAAAGGTATGAAATCCGACAGTAACGAGTGCGGTTAAAGAGGAAGGAGCAGAAATGTTGTGGCACTCCGTTCACACTGATTGACAATGATGCAACAAACCTGACGGAAAATCGGCGGTAAACAACTGATGCAACCGTCCTGAAAACCATATCTGATTAAATTCACTGTAACATTGTGTAACACGTTACATGAAGCCGACGTGTTTTGAGGTCTGATGACTCGGAAACTGTGACCTCTGACCTTTTCACCATAAATCTTAGCGCATTTAAAAGACTGCGGAGTGTGGGAGTCACTTTGGAGTCTATTCACTAAAACAACAGCAAACACCGTTAACGCTGTTGCTTTATTAAACTCAAGGGTTCTGTCATCCATGTTGTCTTCTTGACTATGTTGGTTGGACTTGTCACAGTGGGACGTTCTGAGGTTAGTTCAGGCTGTTTGAACGGTTTTATTGTCGTGGTTTAACCCCGGTTTATTTATTTTAGTCTGTTTGTGTTTGAGCTTATTTGCATTTGTGTGTCTAAAGCAGACAAGTTGGCAACATTTTGCAGCAGTGACTCGTTTTATTGATCAATGGCACTTTATGAAGCTGCAAATTAATCCCACTACTGATTGAAACTTGTGAGCCTAAATATTTGATTTGTATTCATGCTTTGGTCTTTATTCTGTTCAAAATGGAGAAATCGTGTTTAAACAAAGTGATAGTTATGATTAAATCTAGCAGATTTTTAACAGTAGATACATGAGCGCAGCAAAAACAAGGAAAGCAAAGCCTGAGGAGTAAAATATTCAGTGTTATTTTTTAATATCTAACATGTTAATATGAATAAAAGAGCAATAAATATGAAGTGGAGCTTGAATGTTGCAGGTTTTGCTGCGGTTTTCATTTAGCAAAAGTAAAACTTGATCATAGCGCTACACTAAAACATAAACACTTATACAAAAGCAATTAAATAAAACTAATTTTAAATAATAGCTATAATTAATTAAAATACGAACATAAAACCTGCTACTTCAGCCCGAAACAGGAGCTGAAAAATAATAAAAAATTTAAAATAATGGCTGGATTACACAAATAAGGACAGAAATCACTGATGTGTTTCATGTAAAACTGTTTGACAAAGATATTTTAGTGCTCACGACGCAGTAAAGAGAAGGAAATCTGCAATAAAAAAATGCACTGAATACGTTAAATACAACCAATTAGACTTTATTTCTTTATTTCACTGCTTTTACTTTGATTTTCCCCCTGTACCAGTTTCATCCCAGAAGTACCATTAAGACAAATCTTCCTTCTACTGCAACTCACCCACTAAATACGGCTGTAAACGTTGTACGGCTTTATGGTTTTAAATCTAAAAGCGTCTGTGTTCAGGATTAATTTGACAAAACCTTATATGAAGATAATACAGGTGTTCCCATCTGATCTCCTCGGTGGAACGTACTTTGAGCTGTAAACATGCAGCCACAGCAATGGCTTAGTTTTGAACCGTTTTTGTTCCTGACGGATCAGAATCGTCTCACAGCGCCATCGATCATTCTTCACAGCTTTCTTCAACGTGCAAACTCCCAGATTTCTCAAGTCCGTCTCTCTTGCATCTTTCACAGCTGTAGACTGCCCGTCCAGCTTTCCTTTCACGTTTGAGACGTTTTAACGAGTTCACCGCGGCCCTGAAAGGTTACAGCCACCACAGGAGTCATGGCAAAAATGTACCGTATTTTTCAGACTATAAGGTGCACTTAAAATCAACAGTGAGCCTTATAATCAGGTGCACTTTATGTATTAATTTTGGTTGTGTTCACTGATCTCGAACCGATTTTATGTGGTTATTGTGAATGAGTTGAATAGTTTGACTTATATCTGTTTTGTTTTGCTTAATGCGCCTTATAGTCCAAAAAATACGGTATATATGTACATTTTTGGGGGCAGGTTATTGTCCAGGGAATCCAGAGCAAGTACTGACGAGTCTTTTGAATGCATGTTCGATGTATTAATCGAGGTAATAGTTACATCGTTACAGATAAGTGAGATAAGTGTTATAGACAATGTTCTTTGAAAGGGCCAAACTGATTCATTTCTCAACTCACCTGTGAAAACTAAAGAAAGTCTCAATATGAAACAGGCTAATATAAAATACAGAAAACCATTTATGTAATTCCTTAGTGAAAAAACACTGCAAAAACTAGAAAAAAAAATACAACAAATGTACACGAAGAGAAAGGAAAGAAAAAAAAAGTCTTCTAAAAGTATCAAACTGGAAAAAAAATGCGTATCTGATGGGTCACAGCAAGTGGGTGCAGCTGGTTGTTTTCATCTGCAGAAGTATGGCATTTCATTCCAACACAAAATATTCCTCACTGGCCAATAGCTGTTTGTGCTACGTTAAGTTCATGATCTGTTCTTTGTGCGGTTGAGCAGCAAGAGTACAAATAAGTCTTTTAGGAGAGGGACAGGAGATTTTGTTGATGCTGCAATCCAGCAAGAAATGGAGTGATTGGAATCATGGGACCTGCCTGAGTTCATGAGTGCTTCAGTCTTTCAGCTTCGATCAGGCAGGAAAATAAGAGCTTTTCATTTGGGTCGCACAGGTCAGAACTGATCATATCCAGGTAGTGCATGCTTTGAATCCTGTTGTAGTGGAGGGTCCTGGTGTGTTGTATATCTACTAAAGGTGCATTAATGTCATAAATGGTCAGTTGGGTAAACTTGTCTTGTTCAGTTCTCCTCCAGACCAGCACGCATACGTTGACAGGACTTCGTTATGATTCCCGTCTGACACTTGGCGCTGATGATGAGCTGTTTCAGATAAAAGTGGAATCCAAGGTGCTGGTGTCCTGAGCGCTGCGAGCGCGAGCTTCAAAAAGCTGCTTTATCAAGGCCGACTTCTCCTGCTCCAGCTGTGCGATCCGCTCACTCTTCTCTGTCACCTCCTGCAGGAGCAGAAAAGGAGAGCGATTAAAGGGGGGCACTTTGGGCGCGTGAATATTATTAGTTCTTCGTTGGAAGAGAAAGGGACTGTGTTGAACCTGAGTGAGAAGTCGGTTCTGGTCCTTCAGCCTCTGGATGGCCTGAGGGGGTGCTGGGGTTGGAGACTGGGAGTTAGTGGACAGCACTGCAGTCGGAGCACCACCCGAAGGAAAAGACGGCTAAAAAAACACAGTGGAAAAGGAAAACCCACACATTAGTTGTTAAATATCATCTTTACCAGACGTTGCTTTGTTAGAAACCTAACAAGTTTTATAATAAATACTTTCCATCCAGGTTTCCAGAGTATTCAAGTTTGCATTATTTTCAAAACAATAGTTAAATAAATGTTTCGACTTCTTTCTAATATTTCAAGGTAACACATATTCTGCTTCTAGCACACAGTTTTGGATTATTAATATAAGATTAAACAAATTATAAGTTTATTTTTGCTAATTTTTCTGTGGGTTTGGTCGGATTTGTTTGGAACTCCTGTATGAAATGACAACCTTTCAGAGGAGACCCAACCGTGTTCAGTCAGGTCATCTGGACAGTTTCTTTTGTTGCTGAGACATTTCATCCTTCATCCAAAGGACTTCTTCAGTCTGAGGAGTCCACCAAACCAAACTGAATCCCGCAAACAGCTGGTGATGGCATCCGGGACCATCTTTTGGGGACAACACCATGGTTTGGTGGACTCCTCAGACTGAAGAAGTCCTTCAGATGAAACGTCCCAGTGACAAAAGAAACCATCCAGATGACCTGACTGAACATTGCTGGATTTTACCTGGATTAATGAGCATGAACTTTGGTCTTTCAGAGGAGACTTCTCTGAAAGACCAAACGTTTTTAGCACATAAAATCAATTATTAAAAGAAACTCAACTTGTTATTTTATTTAAGGAGTACAAATCTACTCTGTGATCTTGAAGGTTTGCAAGTGGTAAGTTTGGATCTGATATTGAACTCCCATAAAACCGAACATGGTTGTGATTCTGCCAGGAACAAAGATTTTAATCTACCTAAAATACACACTTTGTTATTTACTGGTAGCTACTGTGATAAATAATTTTAATTTAAGAATAAGAAGCTTATTTTAAATCCTAGAACAAAGTAAAATCATATTTAAGAACACTTAGCACTCACCATTCCAGGGCAGGAAATCAGGTCATTAAGGCAGCGGCTGACGTCTTGTAATTTGGGAATGAGAACATTCATGCGACTCTGGCTAGCTTCTGTGAAGAAGTCCTGAAGAACAAAACAAACTAAATTAACAGAGAACTAATGTAATATAAGAGAAGAAGGGACTATTTCTGCTCATAATTTTTTTTTTTTACGCATCATAATTTATAAAGCCCTGTGATGGACTTGCGACCCGTCCAGGGTGTACCCCGCCCCTCGCACAGTGATTGACGGACATGGGCACCGTGACCCAAAATGGAAGAAGTGGGTAAAATATAATGGATGGATGTAATTTATAAACTGGTGATGCTAAGTTTTATTTTTTATTATAATAAACATCTGCTATACCTGTTAAGACTTTTACGTTTTCCAGGTTCATGTAAGCATCCTCTGTTTTTGCTTCTTTCGAGCGGGCCTTACCGTACATTGAGAACTCTGTCCGACCTGTCGCTGTCTCTCTGCGACGTTGTGGATTTGGCCCTGGTACCAGTCCCGGGCCCGCTCCACCACTTCCAGGCCTGCCAGCAGGGAGTCCTTCTCCTGCTCCAGCTCTTTCATTTGCTTCAGCTGCGAGAGATGAAAAGTGAAGCACAAGTGACAGGACGGAGGTGAATGAATTTAAATCAGAAAACGTTGTGCTTGGAGCCACATTCTGTGATTTGATCATGTTTTGAAGTTTCTTATGCCGTCGTTAAATTGCTGCCAAGGTTTAATCTAATCAAAGATGTCGCTCCACCAACAAAGTTTGTAGACACACTCGTTTTTTTGCAGGGCATCTGCAGCACACTCCTCTGGATGAGACAATGGCGCCGCACCAATAGTGTTAAACTCTTTCCTGTCCTGAGCAAGGTTTAGAGGAGAAATGAGTCCGGCGTCATGGCAACCACACAGCAACCTAAGAAAGGGGTAAACAGTGGCTCCACTTCAACTATGGCCACCCCAGTGTGTGTCTGTGAAAGAGAGATGTGTGAGAGAATATGTGTGTGTGTTTGCAGATTGAGTTGTGCTGACCAGGCTGTCCATGTTGTACACTGCTTCAGTCCAGGCCTCACTGCTGGCATTCAGCCACGTGGTGTGTCATTTTTCTGTCCATCCATCGTCCCTGAGCTGCTCGCTACATTCCACTGGTCATAACTCATTGAGTCAGAGAAACGCTGCGATCATGGCCCGATGCGAGACCACAATCCAACCCCTGCAACATTTTTTCAGCTCCTTCCGAAAAAGCCATAAACAAGGCATTTACAGACAAAGAGAACGAGGGAGTCGGGGGTCTTTGCCAAGAACAAAACGAGACCCAGTGTCAGGCTGCATGAATGTGGGCTGAGCCACACGGAGGACAAACAAATAGAAGAAAGGAGCAAAGAAGAGAAAACAGGGAGGATGTAGGGCATCAAAGGGATGAAGTTGTGGAAAAAAGTGCATGTGGGTTTCTGTGCTCGTCTACTCAATTAAACAGACAGAAATAAAAACAACAAAGCACACCTAACAACAAGACACCCACTGCACAAACTCTTTCACCAAATCAAACAGGCCGTGGAGCTTTGGTACAAAGAACAGAACAGGTTAAATGAAATAAACAATGGATCGTTATTTAGTCTAAAAAGTGTCTCAGAATAATAGAGAAGTATTTAATTATCTCCGTTCTTGACAGTCAAGTTTTTTTTCCAAGTTATTTAAGTTATAAACAAGCAGAAACTGTTTTTGCTGAATCATCTCACATGTTTCTGCTCTCACTGAATCCTGTGAACACGGTCAGTTTGAAGGCAACGAATCCTTAAAAGTTCCCCGGGATTCTTTTTGAGCAACATATTCATGTTTAAGTGCATTTTATGTAAAAATAAATAAAATAATAATAAGTTTAACCAGCAGCAGAGAACTGTTTTTTTAATGGAGGGAAAAGTAGTCACTAAATAACAAATCCCTTTTATTTTCCTACAAGAAATGTGTTGAAACATCTACTTTCTTATTTCAAATGTGGTGCACACTCCACAACATGGGAATAAACCAACACACACGTCTCTAAGTTTCTAGAATAACGGCAACAACATAACCCTGTCCAACAAACAAATCACAGCCTCCTACTTCCTGCATTGTCTGAACTGTCACAACAATTCATCAGAATAACCGGATGCACATATTGAAATACTCTTCATAAAAGCAATATTTAAATCCATCTATTCTCCATAAACATTTCCAGGATTCCCTCCCCAGATATCTCGCCCTCAGCCTACTCACCCAGAGGAAAAAGTGCAGAGCCTTGCTGCTGTACAGGCTGTTGCTGAGGGGGATGAAGACGGTGGTGTAGGCAGCCCACACAGCCGTCCAGGCTGGGCCGGCCGAGCAAAGCGAGTCCTCTACTTCTACCAGGCCCCTGGGCCCGACCCGGCTCACTACCATCAGGACAGCAGTGGGCCAAGTTGGCCAGGGTGAGAGGGATGGGGGGGGGGGGGGGGGAGAGATGGGGCAGGAATGAAGGGGAGTCAATATGTTCTCCTCTCCAGACACAGAAACCAGGAGAAGAGACGGAGACGAACACAGAAAAGAAAGAGGGATAGGAGCTGGAAAGAGTGAGAAATGATGAAGCAGGGAGAAAGACAAAAAGCCAGAGGAGGCCCGAGCTCTGCTGGATGGTGGGAGGGTCAGAGAGGGGGCCGGCAGGAGTGGGGTGGATGCAAAGGGATGGGAGGGGAATTTGTGTGAAAGTAAAAAAAAAAAACCTGTGCTGGGAATTACTTTTCACTGCTTTACACTTTATCATACATATATATCTTTTACGCATATGTAAATGTTTGTGTATTCATATTTATAACTATATTTTTCTAATTCTATACACTAATTGTTTTGTTTACACATTTTCCCAACATGTCTGGTCCAAAACATGTAGACGTCTATCTCTTCAACTTTATTCTTTATCGTGAACCTAAAACAAGTTCAAACAGGGTTTTGTTTCCCTCTCAGAATGTCTAACCAGAGTTTCTGCTTTATAGCCAGTGAAAAACTATTAAAGTCAATTAAAAGAACCATAAAGTTCACAGCAAATCTCATTTTGAACATCTGTCTATTGCTACAAGAAATGTGTTGTTGTTCAGTAAAAATACAATCTAGCTCATAAATCTTGAATAGCTACTTAAAATGCTAAAAATACATTTGAAAAAAAAAAAAAAAAAAAAAAAGTCCCGTCTTTTACATAGATTCAGTTTCTACATCAAAAATAAATTATTTAAATACATTTTCTATAAGCAGACTTTTAGTTAGACACAGGTATTTTTATACTTTACATATATCTTTTATGCTTACATGTGTAAATGTATGTGTATTTTTATTTATAACTGTACATAGTTCAAATTAAATATACACGCTATTGTGATAATATTTCTGTGAAAAGTGCTTTATACTTTTACCAAAGCAGCACAAATAGGAAGTTAGGGATTTGTTTACAATGAAACGATTGGTCAATATAAATAGATAAAAAATTAAAAGCACTTTTTATTAAAAAAACATAAAATTAGTTTAATCAACAATCTAAGAGATAAAGTGCAGTATTTAAGTGAGCCACGTGAAGATCCTTGTTGTTTTTGCATGTGCAATATTTAAAATGTATATATTTTTTTTAAATCAGTACCGCAAGCTCATTTTTATAGTTATTTACACTTATTAATATTTGAATACTGTTTAATTCTTAACTACATTTTTGGAAAATTTATTTGAAACAATAAATGGCACCGAACAAAAATTAAGAACAAAACAAATCACTGTTTGTTGTTTTTATAAAAACTATGTTATTAAATGGAATCGATTAACGAATGAAGTATTTCACACAAACACTGCCAGTGTTCATAATAAAGAGTTTGGCACCTTTAGAAACGTACAAATATAAAGTATTTAATAATTTATGCACATTTGAAATCGACTTGAGTTAGTCAAATTATAATGAGGACAAATATTCTTGGTTTAAAAAGTTAAAAGGCTTGATACGAAGTTATCTGTCCTAACTCTGCCGCACATATAAACACCAACAGCACAGTAAAGCTCTGTGTAAGTGAGGGTGTGTGTTCATACACTAACCATTTCATAATCCACTCCGTTGGAAATGGTATGCCTCCTCTGCTCCTCCCGACTCCGCCCATGTCGTCTGGAACCTCCACTAAAGCCTGTCGCTGATTCACTCTGAGATCTCGGTAAACCTGATTTCACAACGCCTGGACAGAAAGAGAACAAACACGTCTCAACACTGCACTCCGTAATCCTGGCTCAACTCAACTGTAAAGACAAAAATGTATAACCCTCATTAATAACCAATATTTGATTTATTGCACAATTGATCAATTCAAAGACACTGAAATGTGTTGGAATGCAAGCATATGGGTTAACAGACATTACTTTATTGGCACATTAATGTCAGACATTAGAATTACACGGCATCATGTAAAGTAATATATGAATCAGAAACCCTTACTGTGCAACAAAGTCATGGACAAAAATATGTATTATTCCAAAAGAATAAATGTACAGCTGTGTGCTGGATCAAACATCTGCATCCTCTGCCTTTTGTCACATTTTGTTTTTGTTTAAATAATGTGAACAACTAACAAAACCTTCATTTGAATTGCTAATGTTGCTAATTGCTGATGTTCAATGTTTTATGTTATGAGTGCTTAGTGTATATTTAGTTGATGTTTTTCTTAGTTCATATCTTAGATGTTATTACTGTTTTTCTTATACATTTTATTGTTGGATGTAACTGGGACCTTGTGTACATAATTTCGCTCCACCACATGTACCACATGAGGTGCGAATGACAATAAAGAAACTCTGACTCTGACTCTGACTCTGACTCTAATTCATTTAGTTTGCATGTCGTACCACAAGAGGGCGCTGTACTGTTTGAAAGAGTGTTATTACAGGAGCAAAACAGTTTTTCCTTGTTCCTGATTTGATTGTCTGAGATAAGTTCAGTGAAGCAGAAGAAAATACGTGGAAAAACCTGAGGCTCATTGACTATTATTATTATTATTATTATATCTCTGGCTCTGAACATTTCATTCTCTGAGACACGATTATGAAAGCAAAAAAAAATGTTATTTGAAATAAAACACTCCTGCAAACGCTTGGATAACGATGCTGGTGTGAAGTGGACGACTGAACGAACAGTGTACAAAAATGACCATGAGTATTTAAATAAAAAAAATTAAAAAAGCAACTTCAAAACTAGAACAAAACAAGATTTATGGAAAAAAAAAATCAAAGTATAATCCCAAATTAGGTTCTGTCATACAATCCAAAAATGTGTTTATACAAATGTTTTACTGCTTCATTCTCTCTCAAAACACTAAAAGAGTGTGGTATGAAGAATTCCTGAAGATTAAGAATTTGGGGAGTTGTGTTCTCTAATGGGGCCAGGTCAGGATCGCTGACATTCCAGTATTTATACACTCATGCTCCACTTTGCTCATACCTGTGTAACGTGTGCAGAAAGTGGTGTTGAAATGCACTTTTCTGTGTTAATGTCACCGTCACAGTGATGTAAATTACTTTTGCCAAGTACTCTAAACAACTCCATGCCATCACAGAATCTGGCTTTAGATTTTTTTTAATTAATTTTTATATTTGATCCCTAATGGCTTACTTTTTAAAAGTATTTTTCCACTGTGAGGAAAACATGTTGCCTCTGAGCTGTGAAGCATATTAAGGTTTTTGCACAACTAAGTTTTATTTTGTATTTGGGATTTTTTTAAATTTTTTAATTTAGTTCTTTGAAAGCATTTAAATAAAACCAATCTAACTTTGATTAGTCTGTAAACGCAGCTAGTGCTTTCTTTCCTCAACCCAAAACACGCTGAAAGAGAAAGTGCTTGCAGGGAATTTGTGATGACTGCAGCGGTGAGTCACTGAGCCCTGGTCTGTCAGCTGTAATCTGGACTAAACCCACACATTTTGGCTGCACGTGAGAGATTATAAGAGCAACTGATGTCCATGGTTTTATGATAGTCAGTCTAAATTGTAGCTATTTAAACTCCCAAACTTCATGCTGATGTGTAACAACTGAATGTTTCAGTCCAAAACAGCAAACATCAGCATGCAGATGTGGACAACTGCAGCTAAAGGACTCATCTGCTGCAGATTTGTTGTATTAAACTGCAGAAACATGAGTCAGGGCACTGGTACTGAGAAATAAACTCAAGTTCATGGTCAGAGAATGCAAATCTGAAGTGCTGCCTAACGTTTTAGGGATTGAAAGCAACCCTATAATTTTATTCTGAGCCGCATAACTTCAAAATACAAACAACCACTGACCAAAACAATCAAATGTGTGAGTTTGTTTGGTGCCAAAGATTCATTTCAGAGTTGCTGAGGCCATTGGACACGTCACATGACACCCTGCTTCCTGCCAAAACCAGGAGAGGTTAGATTGCACAGCTGATCCTTGTGCAGGATGACAAGATGAGGAAAAAAACAAACTTGCAATAGTTATAAAACTACAACATAAGCATAACTGGATGAAACGATCTAGAAAGCTTTAAATGACAAATAAGATGTTTATAAAAGTTGCATTGTGATGTTTCTTGTAGGTTGTATTTTAGAAAGTATATGTATGTATTCCTATTATATCGGAGAAGTAAAAAAACGTAGAGCAGAAAAATAATAAGAGATAAATGCCTTATACTCCTCCCCTGTGTCAGCATTATGAAACAAACCTTATCCATGCATCTATCCATGAGAAAACCAACTCTGTCCTGAGCTCGAGTGGCTTCAGCAGTGAACGCCCTGAGGGCAGGACAGAGATAGCAAGAGAAAGTCTATTTGGATATTCCAGACAGGCCTGAGTTTACAAGGACAAATCAAACTCTGAGTCTAGCTGAGCAAGTACGAGTGTGCATGTGAGAGACAAATGAAGCAATGTGAGAGTAAAACAGAAATGCTTTGACAACCTATATACATAAACAAGATAATAACGGGGCAAGTACGGGAGATCCTCCAAACTCAAGTGGGGCAAAAATGAGCGCGACTCATTTTTCCTACTGGAGAGGATACATAAAACTGCAAGCTCCCTCTTGGAGGAAAACACACAATTTGTGCAATTCCTGACATGATCTCTGACCTTGTCTGGGGTTAACAAAAGCAATTATTCAACTGGAGACTCATGATTTGTACACGGGCTGCTAACCCGGCCCTGTTTAAGCTGTGACATAATACTGATACATGAGAAGTGTCAGGATCCAACGGTCGCTCCTACTGAGCCTCACTGAGGTTCTGCTGAGGGCTCCCATCCTTTGTGCTATTGTTACCCATAAAACTCCAGCTACGTGACCCAGTGCTGACATGCAACATCTCTGCACATATACACTTCTGTGGACAACATGGTTCAGTGCATCCAATGAGATTATGAAAGTGATGCACAGCTAGGGAAAATTTAACAACGACATGTGGTGCAACTGAGAAGCTCTTCCATCTTTTTTTTTTATATATCGTCATTGCTACTTTTGTTGCAATACTGTGAATTTCCCTGCTGGGGGATGAATTAAAAATATATTTAATTCAGTTCAGTTTACTTACACAAGTCATCTCAGGGCAACATACAAACAAAGTCTGACTCATTTAGATTCAGATTTAAATCAAAGTTGTCAATACAATTCTTGTTATCATACAATAAAGTCACATATTATAAAATGCCAATTAGAAAAAATCAATTACATTTTACTTATTTAGTTGTAATACATCATAAGGTGCATTCTGGAAGTTATTAATCAATGCAAAGCAACTTTGGCACTAAAAGCAAACTAAAAAAACTGTAAAAGAAATGAAAAAATAAATACTTTTTGTTCAAAACAAATGGGTACGCTTATAGATGGCTAATAAATAGTTTATATGTTATTAATTCCTCTGTAAACACTTTATAAATCATTAATAACAGTTTATTATGCATTAATTAAGGGTGACAGAGACAAAACCGACCAGTTTCTTGCTAAATAGTGAGCCAAATCTGTTCACCTACATATTTAATCTAGAGTTGTTATATTAAACATTTCCCACCAACTTACTACCATGTAAGCACAATAAGCACCTATTTCTTTAGCATATAATATTGTACTTTAATATAAGTATCTACAACTAATATAGCCTAAAAAAAATAATTCTAAAAACAGGCTGTTAAAACAACTCTAGATTAAATATATAGGTGAATAGATTTGGCTCACTATTTAGCAAGAAACTGATCAGTTTTGTCTCTCTGTCACCCTTAATTAATGCATAATAAACAATTATTAATATTCATAAAGTGTTTATAGAGGAATTTATAACGCATCTATAAACTGTTTATTAGCCATCTATAAGGGGAGCCTTACTGTAAAGTATTACAAAGATTAAATTAGTCTGTTAGTAACTTCCCCAACTTTGTTAATCTAATTGAATTTGGTAAATTATAATAGAATAATACAGATTTCAGAAGAAATCCTGGCCAGAAGACTTACATGGATCCTGATGGAGCTGTGGGGACTCCAGGGCCAGCGACTCAATCGCCCTCATCCTGCTCTGCTGAGGCTGTGCAGCTTTGGAGCCATGTTGGACCGGGTCGGTTCGGTAACCCCCATCCTCCGGAGCTACAGGAACCCGCTCCAAACTCCGCCCGGATCTCTGGAAGTCCGCGCCGTACCGCACCTGTCCACACGCGGGATACCCGGGCCCGTCCTCCGGCCTGGCCCGGCTCTGCAGAGAGGACCCCCGGTGCTGCTGCTGGGTGTTCGTCACGTTGCTCGGTCCCAGCGGGCGGACCTTGTTCTCCACCACAGGTCCGACGCCACACGATGCGGGGACGGGTCTCTGTGGCAGAGGGTGCACAGCAGCCTGGGCCTTGAAGTGGGAGCTATTCTCCGGATTGAGCATGGAGTACCGCAGCCCAGCCACGAACCGCTCAAAAGTGAGACAACCGTGCGGCGGAGTGACCCTCCGGAGGCAGCCCAGCACTCCGCCCGGCAGCTCCCTCGTGTCTGCGCCCTGCCAGCGACTCTCGATCTCCGAGATGTGGACGTAGCCTCGTCCGCTGTCGTCCAAAATGTCAAAAAGAGTCCTTAAACTATGCAGGAAAGCTTTGGGCAGCCCGTCGGTTTCTTTGGGCTGCATTTTGTTAGTTTTAAATCCGTTCAAATGGACTTGCATCACGTCTTTTCCTGCTCCGACTCTGTTATAAATCACCGACGTCCCGTTCGGTTTGAAGCTCGGGTCAGTCGCTATCAAAGCCATGAAGTATTGATAACTTTCACTACTTAATTACTCAAAAGCACACCAGCACGAGCTGATTATAAGTTTCGTATATGCGTAAAGTTAAACCAATTAAAAATACTTAACTGCGTCTTACTTACGGAACAACAAAAACATTTATGATGTTAAATCTTTTATCCTAAACCCCCAAAATGTATGGCTAACTACCTCCATAGCTCTGACGCTGAGACTGATCCATACTTTCCTTCTTATGCAAGACCGCCCTTCAAACGGCTGTGCGCGAGCGTCCCGGGATCAGCCATTGGTTGGGGCATGCGCGAGCTCGTCACTGATTGGCTGTGACCGGAGATAGGCCCTATTTTGAGTTGTGCTTTTGTTATTACGACGCCGGAGAGACGTTATTCATAAAGGCTAAATGATATTATATCCCTCCGCCTAATCAAAAAGAGCTGCTACCTTACAGGCACCCCACACAAAACAACACAGATATTGAGGGGAAAATCATTAACTTAAATGATTAAATTACACCTTAGTATCAATGTAGTATGCAAATGTTTGTCATTGAGATGGAATTTAAATAGCCTAATTTATAAAGTTTTTAAAATTCATTGTCATGTAGCACAAAGAGATTCATATTGTACTACAATACAAAGGGATATACAACATCTCTATTACATTATAAAAGATGGGGTTAAAATCAAGAGGTTTCTAAAGTTTTTTAGGTTTCCCATCTTCCTGTAATTGCTTGTACATATTGCAGTGTGTGCACCATACATAGAAATTTTGTGCAATAAATATATAAAAAATCTTGTTTACCTTGTTTTTTTTATTTAGCTACAACCTTATACTTCTCACACAAGTGAATCAGTCGAATAACTTTGTTAAATGCACATTTGATTGTATTTTGTTTACATTTATTTGTTGTTTTCTTTTTTAACTAGGTCATTTTTTATTTGGTTTCACTGTATTGAAAATTTACCTGTAAATTAGGTTACTATAAGTAATAACAATGATCGAGATTGAGTGCAAATTGTTTTTTTTACCACTCAAAATGACCTCGAGTTAGAATCGCCTTTGAGAAAAAACTATTTTTCTTGGTCACATTCAGCGTTTTGATTGTTTTACATCCAACTCAGTCACATGAAACTCAACTCTGCAGTCCTTTGTCTCTGACCTGCCTCGACATGAACTCTCATCCGGTCGTCATCAGCAAAAACTGTATTTGTGATTAACCCTGAAGACAATGCCAAGTTGTTCTTGTAATCATTACACGGGCTCTTCTGTTGGGTTTCTTGTCAGACCAGATTTAGCTTCCTTATAAAACAACAGTTGTTCCTGCATAAGGACGTGCCCTTTCTGTCACCCATTCACCTTCAAGGCTGTGGGAACAGTGGGTGCTGATGGTGATACAGCAACCCCTTTTCTAGATAACATGAAATAACATAAAAAATAGAAATACAAAAGGAATGAATAAATAATAAACAAAAAAATCCAATTATCTTTACCCACTTCTTCTTTTTCGGGTCACTGGTGCTTATATCCAGCAATCACTGTGCGAGAGGCGGGGACACCCTGGACAGGTTGCAAGTCCATCACAGGGACACAGAGACGAACAAGGCAACCATTCACTCTCTCACTCACACCTAGGGACAATTTAGAGTTACCAATCAGCCTAACATGCATGTTTTTGGTCTGTGGGAGGAAACCGGAGTACCCGGCGAAAACTCACGCATGCACGGAGAGAACATGCAAACTCCACTCCAAAAGGCCCCTGCGGGGATTTGATCAATGTTCTTTTTTTGCTGAGAGGCAACAACTCTCTACCAACGGAGCCACTGTGGTGCCCAAATAAGTAAATATATATATTTAAGTTTATAAATCAAGTTAATTTGTATGATAACTTAAGATTAAGCAGGTGTTTGATTGGATCTCTGTTGGCTGTAATGAAGCTTTTCTGACAGCACCAGCCGCCCCCTCACATGTTCCACAGCTACAATCACACATTATGCATTTATTTAGGGACATTTATAAAAATAAGGGTTTGACTTTTCCCACATCTTCTTTAGGTTTTTTCCTCTTTAAGGGTCGCCACAGCGAGTCATCCTCCTCCATCTCACTCTGTCCTCTGCATCCTCTGCCCTCACTCCATCTACCTCCATGTCCTCTCGAACTTCATCCATACATCTCCTCTTTGGCCTTCCTCATTGTCTTTTTCCTGGAAGCTGCATTTCTACCAATATACCCACAGTCCCTCCTCTGGACGTGTCCAAACCATATCTCCCAGTTCTTCAACCTGTGCTGTACCTCTGATGATCTCATTCCTAATCTTATCCATCCTTGTCACTCCTAAGGAGAAACTCAACATCTTCATTTCTGCCACTTCCTGTTCTTTCTCCTGTCTTTTTGTCCGTGTCTCTGTCTCCAGACCATACAACATAGCTGGTCTTGTAAACTTTTCCTTTGACTTTTGCTGACACTCTTTTGTCACAAACACTCCTGAAACTTTTCCCCATCCACTCCATCCTGCCTGGACTCTTTTTCACCTCTTTACCACATTCCCCATTTTCCTGGACAGTGGACTCTAAATATTTGAAGTCCTGCACCTTTGTGACCTCTGCTCCTTGTAGCCTCACTGTTCCACTGACCTCCCTCTCATTCATGTACTCTGTCAAACCAAAGCTGACTTTCATTTCTTTTTTTAGTGCATATGGTCACCTCTCCATGTTCTCTTCCACCTGTTCCCTGTTCTCACCACGGCATCTGTAAACATTATAGACATCAGCCACAAAATGGATGAAAATTAAATAATTTTGAACATATGTAGATTTTACACATCACAAATGTTTAAAAAAAATCAAGAAACATGTGGGGGGAACAACACACGTTCTCCACTTTGATTATTTATCTCACAGGGTTTTACAGGTGAGTGCACGCCTGATCTCCCTTGTTCATGTTGTTGCAGACAACCCTAACTATACAGCTGTTACACAAAAATGCACACACATCTGTGGGCTTAACAAGCAACCCAAAAGGCCACACCACTCTGCTATTTGCTTTGGACATGCCCCACTGATCATCTGCCATCCATCCTCCCTCTCTCATCAGCTCCTGTTTTCCAAGTTTCTCCACGTCTTACCCTTCAGCAGTATCCATGCGCATGTGTCAAAGAACGTGAAGGCTGTTTTTTGGATCCAGAAAGGCAGAGATTTGAAAAGCTTCAATTCTTGGAGGGGTTAAATCAGATTTGAATTGCAGTGGGTAAGTGCAAGAAGAATATAAAAGAAAGGAGTGGATTCAAACAGGGATATACTACGACATTTCTTAATAAACATGTTTTCCCCCATTGCAAAACGTGGATTTGTGTTCTCCACAGATTAGCAGCTTGGACTTTAGTTGCATTTCCTCAAGATGTTAAAGTATGTTAGAAAGACTCTACTGTTTCGTAGACTGGCACTGCATGGCGCAGATTTTCACTTTCTAGTATTCTGACTAACCAAAGCAACTGGGAGAGCAGTGTAAATCAAACGTAACATATATTTTAAAGATGTCATCGCCCCCTAAAATAAATGTAGACCACGTTTATCAGTTTCACTTTTTGATTTGAAATTCAAAAAATTTATTTATGGTCTCCTTTTGTTTCTTTGCAGAGACCAAAGCCTTAACATTTCACGGTAATTACAAAAGAAAGCTTGACCTTTATTCAGCAGTTATAAGCTGAGCAAGTTTAAATTAAATTTGACAACTTATATTTTTATGTTTTCACGTATTTTTGATTCATAAACTGTAGTTCTTTTAAGAGTTATTGATGTCATTGATCCATATCTGCCTTTTCTCTTTTTAGAGCTTTATTTTCCCCTTTGTTTGGTCCAAAACATGAATATGTGGGAGTCGAAGCAGTATTTTGGTTTTTGCTCTACATGTTGGGATTGTGTCCGTCTATAAATACATATGTTCATTCAACACATGATTTAGTTTTATTATTCTTATTTATATTTACAGCAGGCTCGTCTTTATGTAGCTGTGATGGGTCTGAACAGATCCTTCAGTGACTTTAATGTTAATAAAGCTCCTCTAGAAAAAAAAAATAATAATAATTTTCTCATTGTTGCTGCTGTAAAAAGTGTTGATTTTATATGTCACTGTAAGTTCAACTGAATGTGTGTTTTTATTAGATGTTAAAATCATAAAAGTGTTCAGTTTTTTCATTTATTCTAATACAAATTTTAGGTTAAAAGCTTTAATTTAAGCTGCTTGGCATAACATACATTTTACTATGATGGTTAAACATGTTAAAGCAGTTTTACTGGGATCAGTCAACCCATGCAGGTCAAAACAGACACTTTAGCATTTACCGGAATATGAAGTGAGGAACGTTTATGTGTTCTTATGTGGCAGCTTTCAATAGCCAATGTGGTGGTTTTTTGTGTGTCTAAAATGTATCAATATTTGCTGTAAAGCATGGCAAGATTATTTTAGTTGTTTTACCAGACTATTTTGGATATTAATTTCCTTTGTGGAGAATAAAAACTGAAATCCAGGAGTTATGTTGCTCTTTTGAAACATTTTATTAGTGGGATCCAAGTGGCTGACTTCTATATCCCTCTGCATGTCTTTATGTCAAACTGCAAACAAATAGGGAAGTTGCAAAGTCTCTTACAGGTTGTTTTAATTTCTGCTTTATTCTTTATAACCAAAGCTGATCTATGATCATAACCTGGCTTGAATCCATCAAAGGCTCCAACACACAGGATCATATTAGTCAAATATCTAATTATTTCTGCAGCAACCATCAGTGGTAGGTGCTGGCAGTGCAGAGTTAATTCTGTTGCATGACAAACCAACATATCCAAACAATAATACAGATCAAAAGCTTAACATCAGATTCCTGCTAGAATCCTACATAAAACCCTGGCCTGCGGTTTGAGGAACACACATTTAATCCATGTTAATGCTGTTATGAAATTGAAAAGCTCCATAGAAAATTAAATTATACCATTTTGACACATGAGGAAAAACATAAAACTCTCCTAACAAATACAGAGTGTACGTTTGTACACAAACTCCATATATAAATACTTGGAAAAAGCCATTGTAGATGAAAAATAGAGTACGTTTACTCCATGGCATCTCCATATTTTGTCTTCTGGGGTCCTTGCGATGCCTCTAGTTGAGGTACTGAAAAACAAAAAGAAAGAAAAAAAAAAATCTAGAGCGATAGAGCTGCATTCTGTTATATCATCTATTGTCACCAAATTAAAAAAAGTATTACTGTATAGTAAAAATAATTCTAAGGCTCAAAGTGTGTTTACTTAATAGAATCCAGTTTTATCATATATTTAATCAACAAGTATCATGAGAAAGATGATGAGTAGCATATATTCAGTTATTTGTTCACGAGTATTCTCACCTGGTGCTGGTGATCTGTCCGGGACTTTGCCAGTTTCAAGCATCAACCAAAGATCTGAACATTTCTGTGTTTCCCAGCGAGTTACGGCATAACTGCACAGCGATGACGCCACTAAAAGAGGGCAGCGAGAGGTTTCAAACAAGGCACTCAGAGGCTGCAGAGTATCCAGCCTACATCAGATTTTTGGTGTATTTTAAATGTCTGAATGATCACCTATGGAAATGAGCAGATTCCACTGAAGAGGATAGGGCAGCTTCTTTTGTAGAGCCTTCTGAACGGTGAAAAAACCTGCAACACCTGCAACCACAGAAAGCATTTGTTTCATACTGGGTCATATGAAGAAAAGCGCAAATTTACACTCATTTATTTTTATTGCATCAATACATGCTTCTTGTTTCTGCTGCACTGTTTTTTTTTATGCATATTTTTCCAATACTTAATAAGCAAAACATTATGTTTGAAATACTATGTTGGGATAAAGAAAATCAGACCTGTACAGTTCTTTTGTGATGGGCAAGAGATTTTTTTTTTTCCCAATTAAAAAAAGTGAAGTTAGTACCATTTGCTTTTTTGTATCACATTTTTAAATGTGCACTACTCTTGGTGATCAGTTAATAAACTGCAGACACTGACTCATGTATTTTTGCCTGTTTGCTTGCATTTTTTAAACTTTCAGTTATTTGTTCACATTTTCTGATGCCTTCCTTGGTTTACTGACATGAGGTTTTTTTTTTCAATCTTATTTATTTATTTGTATTTCTGTATTTCCTCCAAGGTAAAAACAAACCCCCTATGTTAAATTACTGTGTTAAGAAGTTTTAAAATCCTTTCAGGCCTCCTGTTAGGTCAATGTTTCTTTACAATAAACACAGAGTAAAGTGTTTCAGGGTCTGAAATCGTTGCTTTATAAATATAGGTCAAATTGCATATTTTTGTCTGATCTAGAAATAAAAATGACAATTTTTTTCATATTTTCCCACCTATTTAAACAAAAAGTCATATTTAAAACAATTGTATTTATAATATCTGTGATATATCTGCCTCATTGAGCAAGGTTAAAGTCAAATATTTAATGCCAAAATATGTTTTTCCTTTAATTTACAATTCAAGAATCGTGTGTATTATTTTTCCAGGAGTTTCACGTATAAGGATTACAGCGCCCTCTAGTGGTTTATATTATACGTTTCATTTTAATGGTTTAATTTCATATCCAACCCATTTAAAGCCACTTTCATAGGCCAAAGTTTTGTACTTAATAAAAAAACACAAAGAACTAAAACAGCTAAAAACGCAATAAATAAAAACACAATAAGATTCCACAAAACGTCAAAATACTTGGGATTACAATTGGCAAAGTTTACGACTTTGATTTCAGGATCTAAATAAGAAACAACAAACAGATATGTCAAATACAAGCTGGTATTATTAAATAATATTCAACACAGAATAACATATATTTATTTTAAAGAACGATTTCTAGTTCTTCGTGAATAAAAAAGAACATTACCCAGTAAAAAGGTCCCAGTTCCCTTCATAAAGGCGCGAGACTGACAAGCAGCGTAACTTTGTAACCCCTGAAAAACAGACACAACTTTAAGAAATGCAGCTTTTTCTTTATGACTGAGTCTCTAAAACATTACCGTTTAATCTTTGGTGCATTAGAAAAATGTCAAGTGTGTACAGCAGCTGAATATCCGCTTCATAAAGTACATGTTCTCTAAATATCACTGCTTCCGACCAACAACAAATTCTCACCGGATGTTTTGCAGCGACCGCGTCGTCTACTTTTCTCAAACCGAGATTAACCATGCTTTCTAGAGTTATAAAGCAGAAATTATAAATAAAGGTTGAATAAATTTGATTTTTAGGAGACGAAATCACATTCTGTTTATATTGTTACGAAACTTCCGCGTTCAACACAAAAACACAAAAGCGAAGAAGAGCGTTCCGTTTGAAGCGTTAGCGACACCTAAAGGTAGGAGGGCGGTACTGCACCATAGCGCATTAGCGACATATAGTGGTAGAAAACTATAATTTCACCTACAGGATGATCTGCTGAATGATGGTGCATTTATCAAGTCGTATCAGGTCTTTGTTTTCTGATTTTTTTTCAACATAACTTTTTAATGCTGTTCATCAGCTGTAGAATTTTATAAATTTTAGTCCAATTCTGCCACTTTTTCCTAAAGGCACACTGTTATGTAAAGTTATGTTAAATTTACAAGGATTGGGAAGGCAAAAAAGAGACCAGAGTAAAAATAAATAAATAAATTAAAATAAAGAAACCTTGGGACAGTCTATCTATGCTCTAAATAAAATAGTACATTTTAAGAAAAGTGATAAAGTTTAATTTAATTAGCAGTTTTTAGCTGGTTGTGATATGTCACACATTTAACAGGATATATATATATATAACAGGACATGCTCTGGACGTGTCCAGATAAAATATTGGTATACAGTAATTGTAACAACAGTTTATTTTAAAGTGAACTGTGCAAGAAAAAATAAATCATGCATTTAGACAATTATACTGACGGTGAGATACACAAACTCTTGCCACTAATTAGTCTCGTTTATTGCCTTTTAATCTTCAGCTGTTCCATGCAAAGGCCTGTTACTTAATTCAAGTTCAAATGATCTCAAAGGGATAAAGCTTTACAGTTCAGTTAAGGAGTATTGTATGTTTCTATAAAAAAAACTGATGGGTTCATCTCTCATACATGGAAAGGAAAAGTTTCTTTTAGCAGAGTATAGTTTTACCAATTTAAACCTAATCATATTTCAACTGGAAATATTGGCCCTTTTATGCAAAATGTGTGGTATAATCAAATTAATTTCAAATACATTAAGATCGAAAAATACATGGTTGATAAAACATTGAATATTTCCAGTCGTTTTGATAAATTAAGTTAAAATTTCGGCATTCATAATACAGTGCTTGACTTTCATTAAAAAGTGATTGAGTTATTCCTCTAATAATATTAATAATAATAATAATAATAATAATAATAATAATAATAATTTTAATCAATAAAAGTTCATTATTAATTGATGCTGCACTTTAATGGCGTTCCTTTATTCGTAAAATATCTGAATCAAAAACTTTTTTGTTTTAGGAAGGCGTCATCACACTGACCGGCAGGTGGCAGTAGAGACTTCCCTTGGCCCAGTCTGCCAGAATTAAACAAACGAAGAAGAAAATGAAGCTTCCTAGCATGAGGTTGGCGGGTTGTTAGTTGCATATGAATGTTGAACGTTTTTGTTTAAAATTTACCAACGAAGAGCCAAATACAACTTGTTGTCCAAATAAATCAACATCACTCGGATCATTTTCAACAGGGTAAAGGACCGACTTAGTTAAAAAACACTTTAATTTTACATTTATTTACTTATTAGCTTGCATGCTAAGTGATACTGATAGAACCAGAGCTAACGTTAGCATCGACTCAGGATCATTCAGCCTGAGTTTACTGGTGATAAAATAAATCTCTGGCTTATTCGTATTTGTTTTTGTGTTTTCTTTACAGATAAATCAGACACGATTGTCTCAGCGATGCCGTCCATCTTTGGACCCAGCAGCCCTGCAGCTGCTCTCGCAGAAGCTTTGGACAACTCTGGCCGTCTGATTGACAAACATCTGCAGGATGATCGCTGCTTTCCTGATCTGTCCGAGCTGCTCAGCGTCCCTTCACACAGTAAGTCCAGTTATTAGGTTAAACAGCTAGTAGCTGTTTACATTTGGGCTTTTATTATGGTAAGAGGAGGGACTGTAAGTTAACTAGTTAAATTTCACACAAGGGGAAATTTATATTGGTAATTTTGCATGATCCGTTAATCATGGTCATAAATATTGTATTGAACATCGGATAATACAAATTAAACGTTATACTTGTTGATTTGATTGCAGACATGCCGTCCCTCTCTGGAGTGTCAGATATGGATTACCCTCTCCAAGGACCCGGGTTGCTCAGTGTACCAAACCTCCCAGAACTCAGTGCAGTCCGAAGAGTCCCTCTGCCACCTGAGCTGGTGGAGCAGTTTGGCCGTATCCTTTCACTCATTATGGAATGCTAATCCAAACCTTTCAGACAGACCCTGACATTTCCATCATACTCAAAAGAAAATTGTTTACAGCTTCTTATTTTGTTGGCCAAGAAATTCAGCTTAACCATCTTTTAGATATGCAGTTTAACTGCATGATGGGAGTTTTTCCTGAGATTTCTCGAGCGTGGCTAACGATTGACAATGATATCTTCATGTGGAATTATGAAGATGGGTGTGTATTTTTGTTGTCATTATACAGTATAATAATTGCATTCAACTGTCTGAAATGCACACACAGGTCATTTAAATGTAATTTTTGGTTTTGCCAAATTAATTTGAGCCATTAAACTTGTACCAGTGACAGCTGTCTTTACTTTTCTGAGCTGTGTTGTGTTCTTTGCAGAGGTGATGTAGCCTACTTTGATGGCCTAATTGAAACTATTCTAGCTGTGGGTCTTGTTAAACCAAAACAAGGTATGACCAATACATTATTTAACATAGATCATTTTATTTTTTTTATGAATTGAATTTGTTTTTTTGTTGTTGTTTTTTTCAGGGATTTTACAGCCGCATATTCACTACCTCTTGGTGTTAGCCACTTCTGTGGATGTTGTGATCCTTGGACTCAGCTTCCCAAAGGGCCATGATGGTGAGTCATTCTTTCATTTCTTATAATTTTGTTGAAAGCATTTTTTATTTCACAACCTAAACAGGATTTTTTTTATTGTGGAGAATTGTGTCATTAAGTTTCAGAAACAGCTCAAAGCTAAATGTCTTTGTTTATGTGTATAATATGATCAAGCAAATGACTGATAATTGTTGGACAATGCATTGTCACAGAGACTCAATTTTCTATATTACCAATAGGTTGATGTATGTGATGAAAACTCTTCAAATCTGTGTGTTATTCTTTTATTATCATCTAAGTAGATGTTGAGGAAAGTTAATAAATGCTGTGTCTGTCTTTTGTTTTAGGACTAAATGACAGCATGGCTGGTGGCATGCAGCTGCTGCCAGACCCTCTGTTCTCAATCCCCACAGACAACACCTACATCCTGTCCATCACCTCCACAGACCTGGGACGCATCTTCATGGCAGGAAAGGATGGCTGCCTCTATGAGATAGCTTACCAGGCAGAGGCAGGGTGGCTCAGTCAGCGCTGTAGAAAAATCAATCACTCTAAAAGCTCCTTGTCCTTCCTCATCCCCTCTGTGCTCCAGTTCTCTTTTTCTGAAGATGGTGAGAGAAGGAAACAATTGTGTATAGGATGAAACGTCACTAATCTAACCGAACTGCTCCTGAACATTGTGTTGCCTCTGTTTTCCACAGATCCCATTGTGCAAATTGCAATAGATAATACTCGAAACACACTTTTTACACGCTCTGAGAAAGATGTCCTACAGGTAACATGTGTATCTGGTTAGCAATACATGTAATGACTGTCATGAGTTGACACGTTTATTTGGTTTCTTTTTAGGTGTATGACCTGGGTGCTGATGGTCAAGGTATGAGTCGTGTGGCAACAATGTCCCAGAGCTCCATAGTTGCAGCTGCAGGAAACATTACCCGGTATGTCTGTGCTTTGGTGTTTCGTGTGTGATGAGCTCTTCTCACTGTGAAATAATTTCCTTTTTTCAAACTATTTTTAGGACAATCGATCGTTCTGTCTTCAGACCCATTGTCCAGATCTCAGTCATTGACAGATCAGAGTCCTCAGATTGCCATCTGCTCGCTGTCACTCATGCTGGTAAAAATTAACAGGCTTAACTTGTTGTAGTGTGTGAAATATACTGTTTGCATTGTCTGATGGGGTGTTTTTGCAGGCGTGCGTCTCTACTTCACCACCACGCCTTTTGCACCTCAGCATCAGAAGCACGTTGCAGTTCGCCCAAGCCTGCTTGCTTTAGTCCACGTCCGGCTTCCACCAGGGTTTTCTGCTTCTTCCACCTTGCAGAAACCCTCAAAGGTTCACAAGGCTCTACACAGCAAAGGTAATGGAGCAAATCAGTCTCATTTTTACTTTTTGAATTTTGTATTGTTTCATTCTGACAAATTTTAAATGTTACAGGTGTTCTGCTGATGGCTGCTTCTGAGACAGAAGATAGTGACATTTTGTGGTGTATCAACCATGACTCCTTCCCCTTTAAGAAACCCCTGATGGAGACACAGGTTTGTACAACAGAAGCAGACAGTGAATTGAAAAAATAAACTCAGGAGGCTTTTTGTGAAACAGTTTGCTCTTGGGGGCCAGAAACAAACTCTGAAACTTGTTATTTCTTGTGTGTTGTGTTGCAGATGATGTCTAATGTTGATGGACACTCTTGGGCACTTAGTGCCATAAATGAAGAAAGGCCTCTGAAGATATTTACTCCATTGAACAAGGACCACATCCCCATCACTGATTCCCCTGTGGTTGTCCAACAGCACAATATCCCTCCACAGAAGTTTGTCCTTCTGTCTGCAAAGGTTAAAGTCATAACTCATCATCTTGTAATCTGGTTGTGGCATGAATTCAGTATTAAATTTATGGTTGTCCTTTAGGGAAGTCACATCTTTCAGAAACTGCGACCAGTAGACCAGTTTCGTCACCTCCTGGTCAGCTGCGCTGGAGGAGAAAGTGAGGAGATTGAACGCTTCTTCAAGCTGCACAGGGTACCATGCATTATCATTACCGTGATGTTTTGTCTTCATAATTTTTGCATATCGTCTTAAACTTGTGCACGGCAGACATGTATGATTATTAGTAGCATGTCGCGTACACCAATCTGCACTACCATCTTTTTACACAAGATTAAACCAGGTGTGTTTTCCACATGCACCTGTAATACACATTTAAATGATACCCCTTGTGTTCAGGAGGAGCAGGCTTGTGGCACAGCATTGATCTTGGCTTGCTCCAGTGCTGCTTCTGACCGAGAGGTCTCACAGTGGGCCACCAGAGCATTCTTCAGGTCAGATGGGGACTTTTACTTTAATATATTCGTGATTATTTTACATTCTGTGCAAGCTAAAGGCTGGTTTTCCTTTTGTTGTGGGGATTAGATATGGAGGAGAAGCTCAGATGAGATTTCCTGCAGCCATGACAACACCCAGCACTGTTGGACCTGTGATGAGCTCTCCAGCACCTGGTAAGTTAGTGAATTTGAAGTGTTTGGTTTTGAAGGTCAAAACTGGTACCTGAACCCTCATATGTACTTCTCATGTTGACACAATTAAATAGGAGATGAAACTAATTTGACTGTTTCTTATTTGAATATGGAATAAACAACGATTCAATTCTGTCCCCAGGTATTGTACCTCCTGCGTTAGCCACACCTTTTGCACCGATGCAGTCTGGATCTGTCCCGATCACGCCCATGTCAGCCGGCCCAGAGGTGATTTTCTCTGGAAAGCACAACGGCATCTGCATCTACTTCGCTCGCATTCTCGGGTAATTAAGCACAGTTTTCCTGGTCAAAGTTTAAATCTGTGGGTGCTTTTTTATCCAGAGCCCTGAAAGTTGGTGTTGATGGTGTCTTAATTTTGTTTCCTCTTCCCGTTCACTGCTGTCACAACTTTAACAGAAATATTTGGGATGGAAGCCTCGCTGTAGAGAAAACCATAAGCAGAGGAAATCAGGCAGTCACTATTGTGAGTATCATAACTACATTACAACCCCCCAAAAACCATATGTTTCTAAAATGAACACAAAGGTTAATCTGTTATTAGTTTAAACCTTTATTAAACTAAAACATATTGTGTCTTTACTCGTCAGCTTTATTGTATAAATCTACAATTTGTTGACATGGACATTACACATTTGTTTAAACCACTTGAATATTATTTTAAGGTTTTATTCTTACTATCAGTTATTTTTTTGTCTGCACAGTTGGAAAGCACCCTCAGTTCATTTGAGTTGGAGGTGGTCCTCCTGGAGCTCAAAGGTCTACAGGAGTTCCTTGACAAAAACTCTCAGCTCAGTCCTTCATCTCTCGGTGCTGCAAGGTAAAAGCTCTTCTGCCAGAAATGTGTTACACTGAGTTAGTTGGCATGTTAACGCCTTAATATTATGCTTAACACCATGGTGCTTTTCTGTAGCAGAACAGTGCTGGCAGGGTGCAGGAAAACACCTCCTGTTAAGATTTTAGGTCAGAAAGCAGTCGAATGCAGTAGATTACATTTTTGGTTTCTGTGACACGCCTTCCCACATGAACTCTTGTTCAAACCATTTGCCTTTTTTTTATAAAGCTGCAACTTCAAAAAATATATATATTTTACAACATCTGCACCAAAATTTAGGACTCTTGCTCTCGGATTTAATGCTTTATTTGACAGCTGCAGTCCAAAGAGTTTGTTCCTGTTTCAGACTTTTTTCTTTTATTGGACTGCAACTAAAACAGGTCATCTTTAAATCACTTTGTCCAAATAGATGTTGATCCTTTTCAGAGTGTTTGTGAACTTGATGCAAACTAAGGGACAAGCTGCAGGTCGTTTTAAATTTAGCAGACTGCTTTATTGCCATTACATTTGGTTAATATTATTACCAACAGCATTTAGTGCTGCTAATCTAATCTAATCTAATCTCACACATTTTGTCACCTTGTCTTATTTTCTCGGAACAGAATAGTCATGATGAGAACAAATTTCGGCTCTTAATTTCCCGAGATTACCAGGGCGGCCATTATTATTTAGATGAAAAGTTACCTGGATGGAAAACAAGAAACTGAAATCAGCATTTTTCTGAAACATTCAGACAATTTATTAGTCACATCATTCAGAGTAGCTGCATAAAAAAAGCATAAAACTTAAAAAAAAAAAAAAGATCCTGGAAGCAGATCTGTTTTTTTAAAGGCTGCATAATCTTTCCATTTTTGGGTCAACTCGGAATAAATCAATTTTAAGTAAGTATTCTTTGTAGACGTAGACTTTTATGCTACATTGTGTATATTTAATTAGCAGCTCTTCTGATCAGAGCTTCGCTTTAGACAAAAATGGGGGTGAAGCTGATTCATTACTGAAAAGATGCAAGTGTGTCATTAGGCCTGTCATAGTAACATTTTGCTGGGCGATTAATTGTCTCAGAAAATATTGCGATAAACGATAATATTGTTTGAAATTTGACAATAATCAGTAATTATTGTCAAATTTAAGAAGAAATGTTGGTCATCCGGGAGGGACTCAGAGTAGAGCCGCTGCTTTTCCACATAGAGAGGAGCCAGTTGAGGTGGCTCGGGCATCTGGTTAGGATGACTCCTGGACGCCTCCCTGGCGAGATGTTCTGGGCACGTCCCACCCAGAGGAAGACCCAGGACACGCTGGAGGGACTATGTTTCTCGGCTGGCCAGGGAACGTCTTGAGATTCCCCCAGAGGAGCTGGCCCAAGTGGCTGGGGAGAGGGAAGTCTGGGCCTCCCTACTTAGGCTGCTACCCCTGTGACCCGACCCCGGGTGCGGAAGAAAATGGATGTTGGTTAATTTGTTTTGAGTATAGTACCTTTTTTGACCACCGCATGGCTGTATAAGACTGTTTGAACCAAAGGATGGATAGTGAGGGAGCCAGCAGTGTGTCTTTTGAAGAAAAATGGGAGGGACATGACATGGGCTGTCTCCTTCCTTTATTCGGTTAGCTTAGCTTGCAGCGTAGCTGCATTTAACGATCCAAAAACACGGTTTCGGACGGTTAAAACGGGTTTTAAAGAGAAAGGGAGCGGTCAGTGAAGAGCACTGGAGTTGAGCTTTTTTTCATCCAGTGTCTTCAGTAGAAAGAGAGAGACATGAAAAAAACGATAAAGCCGATGAATGAAAATGAGCTCAATACTTTTCATTTATCATGCGATTAATTGATTTATTGTTTATTGCGACAGGCCTATTTGTCATTTTGAGTAAAGCACCTGCTGTGACATATATGGTATGGAATTCTGTATAAACGTCTTGAGCTTTTTTTTAATTTGATGGAACCACAGTAAGAGGCAGCACGGTGGCACAACTGGTAGAGCTGCTGCCTCTCAGCGAGAAGGTTGCCGGTTCAAATCCCGGTCCGGGGGCCTTTCTAGGTGGAGTTTGCATGTTCTCTCCGTGCATGCGTGGGTTTTCTCCGGGTACTCCGGTTTCCTCCCACAGACCAAAAACATGCATGTTAGACTGATTGGTAACTCTAAATTGTCCCTAGGTGTGAGTGAGAGAGTGAATGGTTGTTTGTCTCGTTTGTCTCCATGTGTCCCTGTGATGGACTTGCGACCCGTCCAGGGTGTCCCCCGCCCCTCGCACAGTGACAGCTGGACATGGGCACCGGCAACTCCCGTGACCCAAAATGGAAGAAGTGTGTAAAAGATAATGAATGGATGGAACCACAATAAACATTTTCAGGCTTGTGACTATTTAAATAAATAAAATAAATGTGCGGTTTAGATTTTTAACTCGACGCGACTCGCGCTGATGTAAAATCTAAACATACTTTATCATTTCTCCTACTTTTGCAAACTTTTTATTCAATGAAATAACTTTAATAAGACGCGTCTTCTTTGGTTTTCTGTTTTTTTTGTTCTTCTTGGCGTTAGCTTCAGCTCCCCTGCCAACCTGCAGCAAAGGCTGCTGGGATTTATGCGTCCAGATGGAGCCAGCTCTCAGCAGGTTCAGCAGGAACTTCAGAGGAAATATCACAGTAAGTGTTGAGCTCTATTTGGTGATTATATTAAAATTGCAAACAAGGAAGGGCTTATTTGTATCCAACACTTTACACTAAAAACTGTTGTATTTATCATTAAAGTTAAAGTGACTCTTGTTTTTGTACTTCGATATTTTTGTTTGTTTGTTTGTTTGTTTTAGCCAAGGCTCAGGTCTATGAGAAAGTGTCCCTGCAGGGTATCCAGCAGTTAGTGCATCGCTCGTATCAAACTCTGGCGCTGTGGAAGCTCCTCTCTGATCATCAGTTCAGCCTCATTATGTCTGAGCTGCCTAAGGTACTTTAGCATTGCGAACAGATGCTCATATGTTTGTGCAGAAACTCGTGATTTATCCAAAAACCTGCTGCTCGGGGAGTGCTCACTACGAATTCAACCACTTTTTACAGGAGTTTCAAGAGCAGATTAAGGGGGCAAGTTTTAAGGACGTAGTGATTCGCGGCAGGGAATTATCCGGAGCGCTCATCACCGGGCTTATTAATGCCTACATCAAAGATAATGCCTCTGTGGACGCCATCAGCAATCACCTGAGGGACCTTTGTCCGCTGCTGTACAGCAACGATGACAGCACTTGCTCCAAGGTGCACACTCATCGAAAGTGCATTGTATACATAAATTTATCACAGCCTTATTGATGTCACCTTTGTATTCTTATTTAATGTGATCTTTTGTGTCTTGTTTTTTGCCCACGCTAGTTTTCAAGACCATTTTAGGCGCAACAAAGTCTTGCACTCGCGAGATATCGATCAGCTCGTATTGATTTATGTCTTCGTAAAGTGAATTTGATTTTGTCCCCCACTTAGGCTAATGAGATGCTGCAGGGCTCCAAGCAGATCCAGAACAAGGGCGATAAAGAGAGAACACTGAGGGAGTCTCTGCGACTCTACCAGCAGATCAGCCAGCACACAGACCTGCCGCTTGTTTGCTCCCAGTACAGACAAGGTAAAAGCAGCAGGCACTGCCACTGCTTTTGTTGTTGGCACACTGTGCTTACTGGTGCTGTTTAACTTTGCAGTGCGTTTTTACGAGGGAGTTCTGGAGTTATGTCTCACAGCGGCAGACAAAAAGGACCCACAGAGACTAGGACCCCACTTCTATAAGAACGGAGAGCCAGAGGAGGACAAAGTGGGGCAGCAGGCCTTTCAGGAAAGGTAATGTCAACAGGAAGTAAAACAAGAATTTGTGTCCAAGTTGTCTATTTAAAAAAACAAACAAACTTGTTTTTCAGACTTTCTTGTTATAAGTGCATCACAGACACGATGCAGGAGTTGGTGAACCAGAGCAAAGCTGCTCCTCAGTCCCCCAGCGTCCCTAAGCAGCCTGGACCTCCTGTCATGACCTCTGACCCCAACATGCTCAGCAATGAAGAAGCCACAGCACACGTGAGTTTAAAAAAGGACAACTGATGCTAATTTCCTTCCACTGCTCTGTACATAATCTGCATTTCTAACGATGATCTGTCACCCCTCTGTAGTTTGAGCAGATGCTTGGCTTGGCCCAGAGGTCTCAGGACGAACTGTTTCACATCGCCCTGTACAACTGGCTCATTCAGGCTGACCTGACTGACAAGCTGCTGGAGGTATTCTGTTCATGCATGTGTAATTCATTCTCTCCAGACCCACATTTCAATACGGTGTAGTTTATAAAGCTGGGAAGGAATTTTTATTTGTATTTTATGTCTGCACAACAGTAAAAATGTCTCCGCTGTGTCTTTTTCATAACTGTTTTATCCATCAGTTTACCTGCAAATGTGCCTTGTCTCTGTAGTGTCCCAAAGGGGAAACAACAATATATCTAGAGAGTTTTCTTTGTATCTCCTGGAGTTTTATAGAAAAGGGATATGTGTTCGGCTGGTTGCACTAGTCTATAAATTTCATTAAATTGCTCGAACTGAACATTTAAGTACTAAGCTGCCTTTCAAACTCTTATACCCACATGTTGCACCAGCTGTCAATAAATTAGATGATACAGTAGTCCCTCGTTTATCATGGTTTAGGGGACCACGCCCCCCACGATTAGTGAAAAACCGCAAGTAGGGATACAGTAGTCCAAGTTCGAGTTTCACTCCCAATCTCCCTCCTTGTGTAAATAAACACTTTAAATCCATGCAGCATGTGTTGTTTATTTAAAATATTACAGTATTTAAATTTAAATTGTAGAGAAGTGCAGCAGGACAGCAAGAAATGTACTTCTTGATCACTTACACTGCTGAACATAGAAGTTCTAAAATAATTTAAAGTAACTTTTAACACATATATTTTGTGATTATGATGATTTTACCATGTGACATACTTTGAATTTTAAGTTGGAAGACAAAAGTTGAATGCTGCAGCTGGACAGCAAAGGGCTTCACAAAGCTGCTTCAGTGGGAGCAGAAATGTGTGGGTGGCAGAGAGCGGAGATCATGGCCACATTGCTGCAGGAGAGAGCTTCTCCCTGCACCTGTGGGCCGCACAAAGGTGCAGCAGGTGTTACATCATTTAAAATAATTTATTTTAAATAAACAATCCATGCCGCTCTTCCATCAATCAGCCAATTGTGTCATGTCCAATCTTATTTTGAAAAACCGTGAAAGTTGAACCGCGAAGTAGTGAGGGACTACTGTACTATGAAAGTAGCTGTAGAAAAAAAAAATAAGCTGTCGACTTTGCATTTTAGATTTTGTTTCATTCACATTCTATAAGTTCTATTCCATGTTATCTGAATTTGGCTTCCCCACTCGGCCTTGAATCAGCCAGCTATCTCAACTTCTGGTTGTTTATGTGTTGAACAAGAAGCTCTGCCCCCCACGCCCTTCGCTCTCCTCCTGAGGACTTGTGGGGAGCTGTGTCAGAGTTGAGCCGGCTGAAAGACACTGCGTTCTCTTATCAGAACTATGGAACTCTCTGGCAGTCTCCACAGTCAACTCACTGCCTTCCTGTAAAAAGTTTTTCTCTGCAAAAAGAAGCTGAGAACTTGTTTACTGATTTTTTTAAATTAAAAGCATTGTGTGAAAAATGCTATGCTAAAGAGCTCAAACCACGCAGAGTATTCGCCATTTTGAGAACCGAAGAGAGACAGCCCATGTCACATCAAGGAGCCTCCCTCCTATTTTCTTAGAGACATGCTGCTCGCTCCCTCACTATCCATCTTTCAGTTCAGTCTTATACTGCCATCCGGTGGTCGAAAAAAGGTACTACATGCAAAACAAATTAACCAACATTTCTTCTTAAATTTGACAATAATTACTCATTATTGTCAAATTTCAAACAATAATATCGTTTATCGCAATAATTTCTTAGACAATGAATCGCCAAGTAAAATTGTTATGGTGACAGGCCTACTCAGCTTAAATGTATTATGATGTCAT
Organism: Nematolebias whitei; assembly: GCF_014905685.2. Taxonomy (NCBI): domain Eukaryota; kingdom Metazoa; phylum Chordata; class Actinopteri; order Cyprinodontiformes; family Rivulidae; genus Nematolebias; species Nematolebias whitei. Next base: position 28,893,863 of record NC_056515.1, on the reverse strand, counting down.
CAGTATGTTGCTGTTTTATGTGCTGAGGTCACTTTTTTGCGACTTTCATTCTGTGTCCCGTAGGATACAGTATGAGATTAGATTTTTTTTTTTACACCTCCCTTCCCCCTCGTGTTTCTTTTTCCTTATCTGAAAATAAAGCTGGCGGCCTCAATCGCCTCCGTCTCCCCATGTCAGTTGTTTATGTTGTTCTCTTGGACGGGCTGTACTGAAAATGTAATTTAGTTGTGCTTTGGTTCAATAACAATAAAGCTGATTCTGATGAGATATTTTAATTCTTGTTTGTTTCCTGGTTTCTCATTTCCCAGGTGAATTCTCTGTATCTTGAAGAGCATCTGATGCATATGATCAAACAGGACCAGAGTAAAGTTCATAACATGGACCTCCTGTGGCGCTACTACGAAAAGAATCGTAACTTTGGGAAAGCGGCTCACGTACTAGCCCGCCTCGCTGACATGCACAGGTTTAAACATGAGATTTTATTAGGAAATTTATACGGACCAATCACCAGAACTGCTGCTTACTTATACATGCATGTTTGTTTTCTGCTCGTGCAGCACTGAGATCTCTCTGAAGCAGCGCTTGGAGTACATTGCTCGAGCCATCCTGTCTGCAAAGAGTTCCTCCAGCATATCCGCTCAGGCGTCTGACGGGGAATTCCTTCACGAGCTCGAGGAAAAGATGGAGGTACTTGAGCTCATTGGTGTCGATGGAGAGAAATCAGAGGGTTTTCCGTTGCTTGTTGTGTATAAGCATTTATTTTCTTTCACTCGCTTTTAGCTTGTGCGTATTCAAGTGCAGATCCAGGAAACGCTACTCAGACAATACTCCCATCATCCCTCCGTGAAAAATGCCGTCTCCCAGCTGGACTCTGAGCTCATGGACATTACAAAAGTAACTTGCTACATCAGAATTGGTTTAAAAGTATTTGTTTTCACTGTGAATGCAACATGTTTACAAATGTGGCTTCTTTGTTTGTTTGTTGTGCAGCTCTATGGCGAATTTGCTGACCATTTTAAATTGTCTGAGTGCAAGCTGGCCATCATTCACTGCGCAGGGCACTCTGATCCAATCCTGGTTCACTCACTGTGGCAGGAAATCTTGGAAAAAGGTGAGAACATTAGCATCCTGCCAAAAGTTGCCCTCTTCCTGCTTTGTTTACGTGTCTGTTTTGTCTTTCAGAGTTGGCGGACAGCGTGGCCATGAGCCCAGCAGACAGGATGAGGTCTCTGAATCTGAAATTGGTTTCACTCGGGAAGTTATATGCTGGAACGCCGCGATATTTCCCTCTTGGTAGGCTTTTATCATCATTCCGCTTTATCTTTGTGATGTTTATTAAGCTTGTTTTTTTACAGTTTTGTAAACAGTAATATAATGAGCCCTCCTTTTTGCATAATTTATATATCTCTGGGGTGCAGGTCTGTTTAAGCCAAACAGCTGCTCCTGCTCCTAATTATCCTCCTTTTACAGCCGGCGAGTTCAAACTTGTCCTGTCTGGAGACATAGATTCATTTTAGATACATCCTCGGTGCTTGCGCGTGTGCACGCCATGATGAGCGTGCAGTGTTAACAAGTGCTGATGTGGTTGCAGAGTTCCTGGTAAAGTTCCTGGAGCAGGAAGTTTGCCGTCTGAACTGGGACGTGGGATTTGTCACGTGCACCATGCTGGAGATCGGTGTTCAGCTGCCCCGTCTTCTGGAGGTTTATGATCAGCTCTTCAAATCTCGGGTACACGTAACACTTTATGTTTTGTGCTAAACACACAAATATGAGCGAAATCTTCTTACACCAGCAAAATGACTTGCTTTTAGGACCCCTGCTGGCAGCGACTGAGGAAACCTCTACATTTGGTGGAGTGCATCCTCGTGCTTCTTTCAGGATACGTTGACGACCCCAGCAGAGTACCAACCTATGACAGGTGAGCTCTGCTGCTTTAGCTGCTGGCCTGTAGTAGGCGTCGATTAAGAAAAAGTCAGTTTTTTTGTGATGCATTTTAAATTTAAGGAGCTACTTTTTTATCGACTGCAAGAATCTTGAGCTAAACAAAGTTCTGGGAAGAACTTTTGAAGCCATTATAATGACCCTTAGACCTTAATGGAAATGTAGAAGATCCATCTTTTTTTTTTTTGCTATGATAAAAGTCATAAATCGAAGGAACTCATGTTCTGGGTTCTGCTGGTTGAAAATCTCATTTTAAATGTACAGCGGCGAAATGATTCGACTTTGACATGCGTTTTTGTTTTTTTCTTTATAGCAGCTTAATTATGTCACATTTTAGATATCAGTGTTATTTACAACCACACCTAAAAACAAAATTAAAGCTTAAATACTAGGGATGCACAATATTGGATGTTTGGCTGATATCCAATATGCCAATATGTTAAAACGAAAGTTACATATGTAACTACGGTTCTATGAAACCCGGATGACCGCCAGAGCTTCTCTGTCACTCAGAATTCTTGCATTCCGCGAGAAGATTCTGTAGGAGCAGAGCTGCGGATGACGTCGGGCTATATAGCCTCTGACTGGTCATGTGTCACACCTGCGACTCTGTTGGTATTATTACTCAAACAGTGCATGCGCAAAGGGAACATGCAGTGCTTTCAGCACCGCCCTCTGGCGGTCAGGAGGGATGAAATAGAACTTATTTGGCCGATAACGGATACCAGTACTGATATTTTTTTCCCTAGACCAGAGACTACACAGCTTTCTCTGCTGTGGAATTAAAATACTACATTATTCTTCATGGTCTTTGTGAGTTTGGTCTGTTACCAAATGCAGATGCCAAAAGGGGTCTGAAAATGATGTAACACACTTGGATTATGTTTAATGTCAAATTTATTCATGACATTTACTCTCTAACACAATGACAACACTCGGAACAGTCATACAAAAACTGTGCCTTCATATATATATATATATATATATATATATATATATATATATATATATATATATATATTTACATATATTTCAGCACCTTATGTCGGTGAGTCATTTTGATGGAATGTCCGATATTTAACTTTATCGCTAATATCGGCCGATACATGTCGATAATATCGTGCATCCCTATTAAATACCTTGTGTTTAACAGTAATATATTTTTTATTTTATTCTGATAAATTTTTTCTATTTGACTACTTTATTTATTTATTTAATTTACCCTTTATTTATCCAGGTAGTCTCATTGAGCCACGAGAACTCATTTTCAAGAGAGACCTGTTTAGGGAGCAGATGGTGGTTAAGGGCCTTGCTCATGGGCCCAGGGTGGGGCAAATGAGGGTGGGGGCAGGTGTGGGCGCTTCACCTACCCCACCCACATTTTTGATGTTCTCAGTACCGGGGCTTGAACCAGCGATCTTCCGATCACACACCCACCTTGTCTAGCCTCTGCGCCACCACTCCCCATTTAGCTTTAGCTCAGAGCTATTTTTCAGATGGCAACCATTTATTTAAACTATGAGTTTTCACAGCTTTATATTCTTTTTTTTTTCAATGACTACCATCATCTGGAAATGTTTGTTGTACGAGTTCATGCAACTGTTCGAACCGGTCAGTTCCGAGGTAAAAACTTACAGATAGATACGCAGGTGGCTTTAAAGCTTCCAGTTAATGTCGTGAAATCTTTTCCAGGCGCAGATTCACGAACGTGTGCCTGGACAACATCTGTGGATACCTGGTGGAACTGCAGTCTCTGAGCCCGAACTCAGCCCTTCAACAAACCATCGGCAACTTTAAATCACTGCAGGCCAAGCTGGAGAAACTCCACTGACATAAACAACAGTTTTCAGTTGGACACAACTTGACATTATTTATGTCCCACAGCGGGGGCTTGTATCATCTGTTGAGTTGAAGCATATTGATTTTTGATAAAAAACAGACGCTTGAAAATGCAAGTTTTATAACTTATTTGATACATTTTTTGTTAGTTTATGCTGAAGCAGGAGGTGTAGTGGTTTTACATTGTGTGGAAGTGGCTGGTATAAAAAAAAATGGTGAGATGGTGAATTCTTTTCAGTAAAAAAACAAAAATCACCGATTGCAACTGTCAGTTTGCATATATTGGTTCATGATATGGTATTTTCCTATGATTAACATTGACAGCTGTGCCTGTTTTAATCTTTCAACACAGTTTTGGTTGTCAGTTTATTGTAATTATGTACATAACGTGTCGTCTGCCATAGCTCACAAACTCATGCCGTTTTGTACAAGAACTCTGGTGGCTGATTTTGCTGTACGGAAATTCCTGGCTTTGAGAATAAAAGTTTTTTTTTTTAATATAAAAATTGTCTTGACTTATGGATAAGTGGGACACACTTAGTGTTTTTGAAAACAACCTTGTATGAAATGTTCATAATTAGAACGAAACATCAGATGTTAATGCAACATTGGTTTGGCAATTATCTTTAATTTAAAACAGCACTCTGGGGCTTTTTTTTTTATTTTTTTTTGCTGTCATCACTAACAAGGCAATAATTGCCGAAGGTCTCCAATTAGCTGTGTGCTCAAGTACACAATTATGTATAATTTTTAATGCTCATGAAAAATAAACAGACTTAGTCTCGCTGCTGAGTTGTTTTGTTCTAGTAAGGTCAGCCAACATGTTTACAAAGAAAAACACAAAGGTTAAATGCTTTTTATCTATAAAATAAAGCTGGTTAACACATTTAACTGTAATGTTATGTTTGTGAACTTATTTAGAATATTCATCATATATAAATCTGATCATTTATGTTAACTGGAAAGTAAAGGACTACTAGGGAAAAACAAGTGATTAATAAATGATGTGTTAATGCACTTCCTCTGTAGGAAAAAGACTCGAGCATGAAGATGTCGTTTAATTTTCAAGCGTACGACAACAAAAAAATTAGGTTTTAGCTGTAACATCTATTTTTTCAGTTTAAAGACTTTTCTCTACATCTCTTGATTCCATAAAGAAAGAAAAACTTTAAAATAATGTAAGAAAGTCAAAGTGCATTTGTTGCGCTGCATGCATTTATTTTGTGCACGAGCAGGAAAGTTTTTTCACTCCGTGCAAAAACATGTAGGGGATGATGCAGGTGTAGGACGCTGCAATATAGCTGGCCACCTCCACCACCTGTGGCGAAGCGTGGATGTTGCTGGAGATGCGCAGCAGCAGATGAGTCAGCCAGCAGAGCAGAACCACGCTGGCTACAGCCACCACGCTCTTCGCTGCCCTCACCTGAGGACTAGATTTGGGGCTCTGCTTAGATGGCTTCTGGACGGGCGTTGAAAAATGCAGCCGGGGTTGAACGCTGCACGTTTCGCTGCTTGCTGAAGGCCTCTCTTGACTCCGAACGTGCCTCCTGGTTCGGAGCAAAGTAACAACGATCTGAACACTCGCGATTATGATTCCTGCAAGAGGGAACGCGTTGGCCACGGTTAAAAAGACTATCTCGTAGGTTTGCCTGGAAAGTGCATCAGGGAAGAGCTCTGTGCAGCTTTGTTGGCTTTCATTCATCCTTTCCACTGACGAGAAGAAGAAGTGAGGGATGCTGAAGATCGTGGCCAGCATCCAGCTCCCAACCAACAGATAGCCCACCAGGCGCAGGCTGTCCAGCTGCACCGGTGCACCTCCACGTTTAAGGGACCCAACCAGCTTCTGGTGCCAGAAAGCACTGATGAAGAGGGTTGTGAAGAGGCTGCTGGTCTCCGAGAGGTCAGAGCAAAAGTGGAAGATGCCGCAGTAGGTTTCCCCCAGGAACCACCGTCCGGCAAAGTCTGCGGTGGTGTCAGGCAGATCCACCAGGTAGTTGGTGATCAGGTTGGACATGGCCAGGTTGAGGAAAAGGACATCGTTGGTACGAATTTCAGTCTTCTGCTTGGGAATAGAGATTAGAGCCAGCCAGCTGTTTCCCAAGATTCCTGCCAGGAACATGAAGGCTCTGATAAGAGATTCAATCAACTTGTCTGCATCCATATTATCAAAGATGGAAGAGTGTGCACAGAGGTTTGGACGGCTGAAGGAAGGAAGGATGAGGAGCCCAACCCAACCACCTCACAGAGGTGGAACATCTGTTCACATGAAGCCATCATCAGGAAGTTTCACTGAGAGGGAGGAGAATTTTCTAGTGACAGACACTCCCAAATATAGCTTCACTCTGGAAGAATTATATAAAAAGGGCCTGCAGGCGGAAACACATCTAGGCCACCGAGTCTTCTAATGAAGGAGCAAAACTCCAAAACTGACACATTCGAAGTCATGGAAATACAATTTGTAGCAACTTCCAAGTGTTTATTTGTGCTCGTTTTTAAATCTTTGCGCTTTTGTGATTGAATTTCATATTTCTAAGTCTGCCACATTACTGTATATTTTATTTAACTGGTGTGTGTTTTCTGTTACCTGTTCTGTTCTGCATCATTATGTTACATCTCAGTGTGGATATGTTGTAAAAATATAGACCAGAGGCGTCTGGATGTCTCACTGAGCCTGAACCAAAGACTTCCTGACTCAAAGTGTCGTAAGTGCAGCAATAAAGGACCGATCAAAGAAATGCAAAATACTCTGAATTTAATGACAAGCACATGATGTGTCATCAAATCAGTGCACAAACAGAATCAGACAAAAATACTTGTTCTTATCAGTGTTTAAAACAGTACATTAAAGTGACTCATTTAAATAATAATTATTTTATAAATGTATATATATATATATATGTATATATATATATATATATATATATATATATATATATATATATATATATATATATAAATTCTCTCCAGTAAAAGGGGCACATGATCTCCCTTATGTCAAAGTCATGTCTGTCTGCCATCCGTTTCATTTTTAGCATTTTATAAACACTTTATCACCATAAATATTTCCCCAAACAACAACGAATGAAGACATATTTGTTATTATTTTGTATTTTAGTTTTGCTCATGCTGTGACTAAGAAATTAGAAGATGGTCAGAACAATGATTGGGTGTTTTTGTTGTTCTGTTGTCTGCCAGATGACAAATTCATTCATTCATTCATTCATTCATTCATTCAACCTTTATTTATACAGGTTAGTCACATTGAGCCTCTAGGACTCATTTGCAAGAGAGGCCTGTTTTAACAAAGAGTGATGACAACAGTGGACAATCATAAATGAAAGCATATAATTTGAAAAGATAAATGGAATAAAAATATATAAAAAAAAACTAAACAAAAACATCTACATATAAAGCGGTATAAAATACTAAAAACAGGAACTGTGTTGTTTTTTTCCAGGAACTTAGCAGTTGTTTAAAGTCCTTTAGAGAAGTCAAGGTCAAGAGCTTCAGATCTTTTTGCAAGATATTCCAGGAAACAGGAGTGGAGTAGAAGACCCTAATCCCAAGTTCAGTCCGCACTGAGGGAACACTGCAGGTAATATTGTCCTGAGAGTGCACGCTGTAGCTGCACTCACGCAGTGACATGTAGGAGATGCATGAAGGCAGCAGACCAAGAAGTGATTTAAAGATGAAAATGTACCAGTGAGAGAGTCTGCGTGAAGTTATGATCTGTTAACCAGTGAATACAGGGTGCAGTGGTGGGTACAGTTGTGAATCTTAGTGCACCATCATGACAGCATCCAGCATCTGCAGGGTGCTTGTAGGAGCGTTCATGTAAATGTCACCATAGTCAGTGAAGGGAAGGAAAGTCATATATTTACAAGGCATTTCTAGTGTTCAGAGTTAGACAGGATCTATTTCTGAAAAAGAAACCCAGTTTAACTTTCAGTTTCTTTACTAAATTTTCGACGTGGAGCTTAGATAGAAGAGACCAAAATACCTTTGAAAGAATCGACAAACTCAAAAGGAACACCATTGGAAGATAAAATCGAAGGAAGAACTGCTGGGACCGACTTCCTGTTTGAAAACAAATCCTTTGGTTTTGTCAGTATTTAGCACAATTTTGAGACGGAACAAATCTGACTGGATGATGTCAAAGGCGGATTGCGAAAGCTGGAAAACCATAGCAACTATTTTAGCTCGACACTAAACAACTGTATCATCAGCATAGAAATGTAAGGATGCATCAGGGATGCTCTGACCTACATTTTTCAGTCATTCATTCAACCTTTATTTAGTCAGGTTAATCCCATTGAGCCTCTGGGACTCATTTACAAGAGAGACCTGATTTTTTTAACATTACCCATGTAGATTGTAAAGAGGGTGGGTCCTAAGACTGAGCCTTGTGGTACACCTGTTGACTGTGAAATAATTGGAGGAAGTACCATTATGTTGAACACATTGCCTCCGATCTGAAAGATAGTTAGAGAACCAACCAATGGTGTGATCTGAGAAACCAGTTTCTGAGAGTTATCCTCAATGTCAAAAGCTGTCAAAAGTCTAAATTGTGCCGCACAATAGCATCCAAAGCTCAACAACATAAAACCTCCAGCGAAGCAGTCATGCAGTCAAGTTAGTAAAGCTGCTAATAATAACAACAATAATAACAATAATCATAATAACAATAATAATTAAAGCTGCAAGCAGCGTTGAAGGCCCTCGCAGCGAAGCGCCGCTGCGGCCTTATGGCGACCGCGGGAACTGCAGCGACCCTTCCCGGTCGCCATCGAGAACGCTCACGCTACCGTCATGCGCCTGTTCCCCGGAATGCGCATTCGCCGAACCTTTCACATAAGCTGCGACTGCATATATATCTATTGTAATAATGTAGGGGCGCACTTGAGTGAAATATTAAACAACAACACCACTGCGTCCATAAGTCCTCACTAGTCAAGCACCAAAAATGTGGTGCAGATCGGACGATATATCACTGAGATTTAACAGTTTGATTTATGTAGGGGGCGCACTTGAGTCAAATATTAAACAAAAATATCAATGTGTCTAGACATGGTCACACATTATGCCACAAAAATTTGGTGCAGATCGGATGATATATCATTGAGATATAAGGGTTGGAATATTATAGGGGGCGCTCTAGAGTCAAAA
>NC_056515.1:28860361-28884907 GCF_014905685.2 Nematolebias whitei | reverse complement strand
AGATATAAGGGTTGGAATATTATAGGGGGCGCTCTAGAGTCAAAAGTTAAAAAACATTACTAATGTGTCCATCATGGCTACATAATAATATACCAAAAATCTGGTGTAGATCGGATGATATATCATTGAGATATAAAGGTTGGAATATTAAAGGGGGCGCTCTAGAGTCATAAGTTAAAAAACACTACTAATGTGTCCATAACTGCTTACTAATGATGCACCCAAAATCTGGTCCAGATCGGATGATATATCATTGAGATATAAGGGTTGGAATATTATAGGGGGCGCTCTAGAGTCAAAAGTAAAAAAACATTACAAATGTGTCCATTAGGGCTTACTAATGATGCACCCAAAATCTGGTGCAGATCGGATGATATATCACTGAGACAAAACAGTTTGAATAATGTAGGGGGCGCCCTTGAGTCAAATATTAAACAACAAAACTAAAATGTCCATCAGTTCTCAGTAATGACGCACCCAAAATCTGGTCCAGATCGGATGACATATCACTGAGATATAACAGTTTGAATAATCTAGGGGGCGCACTTGAGTCAAATTTTAAACAACACTAACAATGTGTTTAGACATGGTCACACATTATGCCATAAAAATCTGGTGCAGATCGGATGATATATCATTGAGATATAAGGGTTGGAATATTATAGGGGGCGCTCTAGAGTCAAAAGTTAAAAAACATTACTAATGTGTCCATCAGGGCTACATAATAATATACCAAAAATTTGGTGCAGATCGGATGATATATCACTGAGACAAAACAGTTTGAATAATGTAGGGGGCGCCCTTGAGTCAAATATTAAACAACAAAACTAAAATGTCCATCAGTTCTCAGTAATGACGCACCAAAAATCTGGTTCAGATCGGATGTTGTATCACTGAGATATAACTGTAAGAAGAATGTAGGTGGCGCTGTGGAGGCTCTTGGCCACTTATCATGGAAACCTGTTCAGAGGTGGATAATGATCAATCATAGTGATTTTGGTTCATCTGGGTTCAAATCTGTGCAATTTAGAGCCAAACGTATTGCAACGGCGTCACTTTTTAATTCGCCATGGCGCCACGCCCACATTCTCCAGCTATAACTGTTTTGTTGTTTAAATCAAGTCAGACCATCTTATCTGTCTTCTAACACAGGATCATCCTGATTATGTGAAGGGTGTCAAAGTAGGACCATTCCAAGCAAAAAAAGTCACTTCCTGTTCTGAGGGGGCGGGGCTTTGATGACGTCACAATATGACCTCAGGGTATCGTCGGGCATGGGACAGGGATGACTCATGCCAAATTTGGTGCAAATCTGATTTTCAAGTAGAAAGTTATAACGTTTGGAAATTTATGGCGTGAAGCTCAACTTTGAGGCCTGGCCACGCCCCTTTAACAAAACAAAACCGAAAGCTTTTGATAACTTTTACTCTCCAATGTCTTAAAGGCCTAATAACCAAGTTTGAAGGCAATCCTTAAAAATCCCTAGGAGGAGTTCGTTAAAATTCGCCGTTAAAAACGCCCAAAAATTAACCTTTGACCCAAAATGGCCGACTTCCTGTAGAGTTTGGACCGGAGCGCCAAGAGACTTTTTCAGAGGTCCTGAGAAGATACACATGTTCACCAAGTTTCAGATTTATCGGTCGAAAAACGGCTTGGGGCTCAGGTTTTAAAATATTATAGGGGGCGCTAGAGAGGCTATTGCGCAATTATCATGGTTTCCTGTTCAAGGGGCGGGCAATGATCGATCATAGTGATTTTCATGAACCTCGGATCAAATCTGTGGAATTCAGAGCCAAACGTATTGTAACGGCGTCACTTCTGACTTCGCCACGCCGCCACGCCCACATCCTCCAGGGGAAACGCTTTGCGCTTCAAAGCAAGTCAGACCAACTTGTTATCTGCCTTCTAACACAGGATCATCCTGATTGGGTCAAGAGTGTCAGGGAGGGAGCATTCCAAGCAAAAAAAGTCACTTCCTGTTCTGAGGGGGCGGGGCTTTGATGACGTCAAAATTTGACCTCAGTGTATCGTCAGGCATGGGACAGGGATGACTTGTACCAAATTTGGTACGATTCTGTTTTTCAACGTGAAAGTTATAACGTTTGGAAATTTATGGCGTGAAGCTCAACTTTGAGGCCTGGCCCCGCCCCCTCAACATGCGTCAATTTGCACCGTTTTGATAACTTTAGGTCCCCCATGCCTAATGAGCAAAATGGCGAAGGTTTGAAACCGATTGAGCGAAATCCCTAGGAGGAGTTCGTTCAAATTCGCCGTGTACGAAAAGTGAAAAACGGCCAAAATTGACCCTTTGACCCAAAATGGCCGACTTCCTGTTGGGTTTAAGGCATACCTCCAAGAGACTTTTTTTCTTGATTCGGTGGGTTCTACCTATGTACCAAATTTCAGCTCTCTAGGACTTACCAGTTTTCATATCTCACGTTAGGGGGCGCTGTGGAGCAGTTTGGCCACGCCCACTTTTGGATCCATTACAGTTCAAAAATTTTACTAGGGGGACAAGTTTTGGTGAAGTTTGGTGAGTTTTGGGATATGCTAAGGCCTCCAAAAATGCGTCCCAAAAGTCCCAAGAAAAATAATAAGAAACGACACAATTACAATAGGCCTTCGCAGCGCTTTGCTGCTCGGGCCTAATAATAATAGTTTATTATATGTCATCCATCTATATTTAGTGGTCATATATTTGACAATTTTGACCAATCTAAAGAGATTGGGGTGGTAGTAGTCACGTCATTGAGTCCAACCTGTTGGGGAGGGGGGTTGGAGGGGAGGGGGTGTTTGTACAGACAGGCAGCAGCATCTGCAGATGTTGCGCGTGCTGTCTGCCTGTTGGACCGAGCTGACCGGACGGGATGCTGCTGCAGATCTTTTAGACTTCCGGGAATTTATTTCCCACCCCATCGTTGAAAAACCATGACGGTAGTTTCGCTGCGACCTGCGACCCCCGCACGGTTTTCCTCGGCTCTTGTCGCGGTGGGAGCCCGATGAGGAGGACAGGATGCCCGCCCCCGGCCCCAGCGCCTTCATCCCGGTGTGCACCGCCGCGTGCCTCCTGCTCGGCTCGACCTCCATGTTCTTCGTCTTCACGTGAGTCCGACAAAAGTCGTGAAAGAAAGTGTTCACGTGCGCTGTTTGTTTCTGATCCGTTCATCCACTTAGACACAATTTAGACACAAATTAGACACAAATTAGACACAAATTAGACACCATTTAGAAATGTTTCTAATAAACAAGTTGCTTTTAGTCAATATTAGAGGTACCCAAGTGGCGGTCCGCGGTCCAGATCTGGTCCCAAAGGAAGCCTGCTCTGGTCCAGATGAGTTGTTAAATTTTTAAAGAATTAGGATCAGCAAATCCATCCGTCCGTCCGTCCATCTGTCCATCTGTCCTTCCATCCATCCATCCATCCATCCATCCATCCATCCATCCATCCATCCGTCCATCCGTCCATCCGTCCATCCGTCCTTCCGTCCGTCCGTCCGTCCATCCGTCCTTCCATCCATATGTCCGTCCGTCCGTCCATCCGTCCGTCCGTCCGTCCGTCCGTCCATCCATCCATCCATCCATCCATCCATCCATCCATCCATCCATCCATATGTCCGTCCTTCCATCCATCCATCCGTCCGTCCGTCCGTCCGTCCGTCCGTCCGTCCGTCCGTCCGTCCGTCCATCCATCCATCCATCCATCCATCCATCCATCCATCCATATGTCCGTCCTTCCATCCATCCATCCATCCATCCATCCATCCATCCATCCATCCATCCATCCATCCATCCATCCATCCATCCATCCATCTTTCTCCACTCATCAGAATCTTTTACTGCTCAACTTTAGTGCCAACCAAACCAGCTTGGCTGTCACTAAAAACTATATTTACATATAAATTCTGGGCTGTTGCCAGATAAATTAATTTTTAGGCATATGAGAAAAATCTATCTATTTTAAATACTAAAATAAAAAATATGATATAGTTCTCCAACCTGCAGTTTTTCGCCTCTTCGCTGACTTTACTCTGATCACAGACACATCAGGGTTGGCTAACATCTGGCCTGGTTGGCTGGTAGTTTGGACTATAATCTGGGTGGCTGCCTAGAACACTCAGAGTAAGCACAGTTAAGGGGATAAGCGTCAAACAATATTTGTATTAACGCACCTTTATGAAAAATATGATGCGTTCAAAAATGATCAACAAAAGCTCTAAAAAAAAACTGTTATTTTGCGAAAAAAAATTGAAGTCACTCTTAGTTTGACCTATTTATTTAATTCAATTCATTTTTATAGCACAACTTTGTAACAAAAGTCATCTCAGGGCATTGTACAAAACCATTTAAAATAATTTAACTATTTATACAGCAAATATGTTGGGAGAAAAATACTCCACTGAAACCTCTGCTGGCATGCAAAGATTAAAAAAATAAAAACTGTTAACTATCATTCTGGATAATACCCAGAGAATCAATGTTAGGTTTGTCTGATGCATCGACAGCTTAAAATATTGTATGTGCTTTCATGTACATGTACACAAAGAACTACAACAAACATGCCCTCCTGATGTCTGACTCTCTGACTGATGACTCCCCCCTCATCAGTTGTACGCCGCTCCGATGACCCCCGACCTCCAGAGCTGTATCTGTCCTAGTTTCTCCCGCGTTCTCCAGCTGTGCACGGTTTCCACTGGAATCTGACACCAGATTGAGGAGGTGCGGGATTAGGATCTTCTGGCATGTGCCATCTGGAGCAAAAAATGCAGTCTGGATTCTTTGAGTTTGTGGACACAGAACATTGAAGTTATTCAACTAAAAATGAGTTCTGAATGAACTGTAAGTCCAAATGTCTGTCATTTGGACATTTAGTCATGTGTGATAATGACTCTGGCAACTAAAATAGGAGACAGTTTTTTTTTTTTACTTTTGAGATTTAAAGACAGAGTTGTTCCAGATACCACTCCTCTGATGAACTCAATTTGTTTGAGAGGGTAAAAATAATCAATGACCCGCTGGTGTGAGAGTCTGAAGAGACGACTTAATTGGAACTAATGCTAAAACCTGCAAAACCAGGACGCTGCAGATCATCGAACGAACAAGTGATTCAGCTTTTCTCGAGACCTTTAAGAATAATAATAATATATTTTATTTGTAGGCGCCTTTATTGGCTCTCAAGGTCACCTTACATTGCCAATCATAAAAACAGACACGATATTATACACACTGTAAAAACAAGTAAAATAGAATTAAAATAAGACAGTGCAGTTGCAATCACAGTGCGTAGCTACTTGAAACAGATAAGTTTTGAGTTTGGATTTGAAATGTGGCAATGAGTCTGTGTTGCGAATATCAGGTGGGAGTGAGTTCCAGAGCTGGGGAGCAGAGCAGCTGAATGTTCTGCTCCCCATAGTAACAAGACGGGCAAGGGGAACAATGAGCTGGATAGAAGAAGAGGATCTGAGGGTACGAGCAGGTGTAGCAATGTGAACAAGGTCCGAAAGATATGGAGGAGCGAGGTTGTGGACAACTTTTTTAAGATAAGGAATATTTTGTAGTTGATGCGATATGGGATGGGAAGCCAATGAAGCTGTTGTAAAACAGGTGTGATGTGATGGATTGAGGGGGTCCGTGTAATGATACGGGCAGATGAATTTTGGACCAGTTGTAATTTATGGAGGGTTTTCTGTGGTAGGCCAAAAAGAAGAGAATTGAAATAATCTAAGCGAGGGGTGACCAGACTGTGGACCAGAACAGCAGTGGCGTGAGGAGTGAGGGAAGGACGGAGACAATTAATATTTCGAAGATGAAAGTTATCAACTGGAACGGAGAAGCTATGAAGTTTATTTAGTATTGATTTAGTGCCAATTAAAATAAGTTCTGCTTTATTGCAATTTAGTTTAAGAAAGTTTAAACTGAACCAGTGTTTTATTTCAAGGAGACAATCGGTGAGGGATGAGGGTGGAAGTGAAGAGTTAGGTTTGTTTGAGAGATAGAGTTGGGTGTCATTCGCATAGCAGTGAAACTGTTTGCAAAAAATGTAACTAAGGGGAAGAAGGTAAATGATAAACAACAAGGGTCCCAGGACAGAGCCCTGGGGAACACCTGAGGTAACAGGAACAGGATGCTTTGGAGCTAAAATGACTTTGTGACAATCTATTTTGAAAGGCAATACTGACCAAAACAGAGAAAAACATGTGAGTCTCTAATGTTTGTGCATCACAGCGACAAATTTTATAAACTCACCGACATTTAGTATCCTATTAAGGTTTATGTTTAAAGTTAAAATGGATTTTTTCTTTTTGTTTCCAGGTAATATTCTCTTTCAAGACCTGAAGAAATAGTTCATATCTTTAGAAGTGGGTTTCTGTGTAAAAGGTGTTCACAGTCATTATCTTACCTGTTGTAGATAGCTCTTTGAACAACCAGTTTGGAGAAATATTGATTTCTTCTGACCAGATTGACAAGCTAACAACTACCGTATTTTTCACACTATAAGGCAAACTTAAAATCCTTTAATTTTCTCAAAAATCAACAGTGAGTCTTATAATCCAGTGCGCCTTATGTATTAATTCTGGTTGTGCTTACGGAACTTGAACCAATTTTATGTGGTATACGGTGCTCAAAAATCTGTCAAAATGTTTTATTTTCACTTAATGCACTTTATAATCCGGTGCTCCTTATGCATGAAAACAGACCTGTTCATTGATATTACGCCTTATAATCTGGTGCACCTTATAGGCCAAAAAATATGGTAATCCTAGTTTGGCTAAAACCAAAGTTGATTGTTGCCCACCTTAAAATAACTTTATTCTAAAATGGTATTGTTAGTCAGAAATATTTTGATATACCTGCTGGAAAATGCAGCCTGGAGCTAGCTGCTGCTGTGGTTTGCACAAAAAGACAGAAGTTTATATAAATAATCCACCCATTATCTTTACCCACTTCTTCCATTCCAGATCACTGGGGTCACTGGCGCCCATATCCAGCAGTTATTGTGAGAGGCAGGGGGACACCCTGGACAGGTCACAAGGTCCATCACAGGGACACATAGAGACAAACGAGACAAATTCACTCTCACTCACACCTAGGGATGTCAAACTCAAGGCCCGGGGACTAAATGTGGCCCTCATTGGCATCTTATCTGGCCCCAAGATGTTATTTTAAATATAAAATACTTTTATCACATCATTTTTTCAGTAATCTTTGATTATGATGTCAAAAGTGCAACAGAGAACATCAAATGAGACCAATCAAAATCTTGTTGAGGAACCTGCAACCAAGAAAAGATGCTGGGTCTCTAACTTGAGTTAACGTAGATTCTGAAATTGGCCCATAGTTTGAAAAAGGTTTTAATTTTGGCCCCCTTTTGTAAGTGGGTTTGACACCCCTGATTTAGAGTTACCAATCAGTCTAACATGCATGTTTTTGGTCTGTGGGAGGAAACCGGAGTGCCTGGAGAAAACCCACGCATGCACGGAGAAAACATGCAAACTCCACCCAGAAAGCCCCCAGCAGGGATTCGAACCAGGTTCTTTCATGCTGAGAGGCGACAGCTCTACCAACTGCGCCACCGTGCCGCCTATATAAAATAATCATGCAACAAAAAATAATGTTGACGTAAAAGTTCATAAGTAAGTGCATGAATCAATATGAATTTTTGTTAATAAGTTTGTTTTAAGACAGCAGCAATCCTCTTTAGTCTTTGACCCACAAAACTAGTTGTTTCAAAGAGTTTGCCTTCAACAGTTAAGAAAATAATTCCCCATAACCTTTCCAAAGAGCCCCACTTCAAAAATCTGATGGATCACTTTAATATAAAACAGTTTTCTGCGATGAACAAGGACTCATAACAATGAGTCTGCATAGCATCGGGCTTTTCTTTTTTGCTCTAAATCCTGACATACAACACAACTGTTACTCAGAGCAAACCAGTTGTGCCTTTCCTGCAAAGTGCTGTGTGAATATTCATGTGAATGTGCACATTTACATAATTCTACCCTTCAAAACACATTTTAATTCCTGCAAAAATAAACCCTGCAGATATATTTTATACAAAAAATTAAATAAAGCAAAAATGTCTGTACATTTTCATGCAACTGTTCGAGTCAGCACAGTGCGAGCATGCAGAAGTCGTTTTTTTTGCTGCAGGTTTGGTAAAGTCAAAGAACAACCTTCAGCTGCAAGGAGGCTCTTTTGTCCTTCTCTGCCTGATAAAATCCGTCAGCTAGCTATTTCCTGCTTTTGTTCCTCTGACGTTAACTTTTGTTTAGAATAGCCAATAAGGTGTGGTGCATTGTTAAACTCATGCAGGTCACGAACACACACACACACACACACACACACACACACACACACACACACACACACACACACACACACACACACACACACACACACACACACACACACACACACACACACACACACAAAAAGACCAGAAAAATCCCCTTGTTCATTGTGATAAAGCAAAGCAAACTATGGAATGTCAGTAATGTGTTGCAGGTAAGGGTGGCAAGCTAAATAATTTCCTATAAATGGCAATTGCATGATGAAAAATGCTAATATGTTCTCTGCATATGCACATCGGGTTAACAATCATGCAGTAATTCCTGTTAGCCTGCATAAGAGCTAGCCAACATTGATATTACCTCCATTAGCTAATGGTCATAACAAAGCATGCAAAGCTGAAAAGCCTTTAGAAAGAGTGGATTGAAATGAGCAGCGGTTTGGTTTTATAGCTACAGAATTATTGCCATTATATTTTTCTGTTTAGAGTCTGAGTTTTTTTTAACAGCTCACACAAAATGGAAAAAAATTAATCTGGGCAGTTTTATTGCTCAGAATCTTAACATGTGGCAACATTGCAGGATATTGCTCTTCATGGTTTTACCAGAACGGCCACAACTCTGCCATTAACATCAGATGATCTTAGCAGCGGGGGACATTCCTTCAAGGAATGCTAGTCCAATTCTCTCAGCGTTGTCTCTATAAAGTGGACATTTAATTTTGCAGTGTTGCTTACGTAAGGATTTGTATTGTGGCGTCTGCTGTGCCACTGACCCAGTGAGGGGGATGAAGCCGGTGTGCAGATTGCAGAGCAGCTTACTCTTCGGTGTGATTTATTAGAGATCTGCCCATGCCGTTTCATTAGGTGGAGCTTGTCTTCAGCGTAATGAACCGTCCCTCCCTGCAGTCCAGATGGTCTCAGACCAGTGGCGGAGGCTGTCTCACTCTGTAATCTGTTTCGCATCTATTTTTAGATTTAAAAAGAGTGATGAACGGTGTTAAAAATCAAACTGTATTCTTAAAAATCAAAGCCGTTGTTCTCTTATTTTGGTGGGGTTTGTTGTGGGATCGGTTGCAGCTGACAGGATTCAGTTGCACAGCTCAGTGTAACTGATCAGATCAAACGTTTTCATCGTGAACTCAGGTAGGACAAATAAATTTGGACGCAAATCCAGAATAAGGCGCTTCTGGCACAGCACATACAGTGAGCGGTGTCTGCATGCATCCAATGGTGAAGGAGCCACAATGCACAGGACTGGCAGCAATGGTCTGTAATCCAAAGTTTATAATCTAGGGATTACTGGGGTTGCAGCTGGCATGGCATCAGCCGGTGCTCCTTTGGAGAGGGCTGGGGACCCCTCCCCCCATGGCCTAAAATCAAACCAAACCAAACCAGGCTCCAATTTCCAAATCCCACTTTTGGGTTTGAAGCATGAAGCACAAACAGGAAATAATTTCACCTTTATTCTGCCTTTGTGTTCTGTCTCTAAAAGACATCATCAATTAGTTGCTAATGAAGTGATTACAAAAAGGGAAATGTTGTCAGTTTGACTCAGACTTCCATGTCAAGTCTGAGAGGTGCACATTCTTTCATTCAACCTTTATTTATACAGGTTAATCCCATTGAGCCTCGAGGACTCATTTACAAGAGAGACCTGATTTTAACAAAGAATGACGACAACAGTGGACAACAACAATAAAAATAGACAATCATAAAAGAGGCATACAGATTTTCTTTTTTTTTTAAACAAATTAAAATAAGATGGCAAAAAAAAGTAGCAAAAACAGCTAGATTATAAGACGAATGTAGAAAACTAAAAACAGGAACATGTCTGCACTGGTCCTTGCCAGGAATTTAACAGATGTTTGAAGAGAGAGGGAGAGAGGTCAAGGTCGAGAGCTTCAAATCTTTTTGTAAGATATTCCAGGAAACAGGAGCAGAGTAGGAGAAGATCCTTTTGCCTAGTTCAGTCCTCATTGAGGGAACACTGCAGGTAATAATGTCCTGAGAGCGCACGCTGTAGCTGCACTCACGCAGAGACTTGTAGGAGGAGATGTATGAAGGCAGCAGACCAAGAAGTGATTTAAAGATGAAAATGTACCAGTGAGAGAGTCTGCATGAAGTTAATGATGACCAGTTAACCAGTGAATACAGGGTGCAGTGGTGGGTACAATAGTTACAGCCAGTTATGAATCTTAGTGCACCATGATAGACAGCATCCAACATCTGCAGAGTTCTTGTAGGAGCGTTCATGTAAATAATGTCACTGTAATCAATGGAGGGAAGGAAAGTCACAGATACAAGGTGTTTCCTAGCATTCAGAGTTAGACATGATCTATTTCTGAAATAGAAACCCAGTTTAACTTTCAGTTTCCTTATTAGGTTTTCCACGTGGAGCTTAGAAGAGAGATGCGAGTCGACTAAGATACCCAAATATTTATAGGAATCAACAAACTCAATAGGGACACCATTTGAGGATAAAATCAGAGGAAGAATTAGGACAAGTTTGAGGTGGAACAAATTTGACTGGACAATGTCAAAGGCGGATTGCAAAAGCTGGAAAGCCTTAGCAACTGTTTTAGCTCGACAATAAACAACTGTGTCATCAGCATAGAAATGTAAGGATGCATCAAGGATGCTCTGACTGCTTATTCTTCTGTAGGTCTGCTGCTACCAACCCAAACTGAATGATATTTATAAAAAATCATACATAACATAGGCTAGACCAATGGTTCCCAACTCTGGTCCTTGAGGAACACCATCCTAAATGTTTTAGTTGTTTCCCTGCTTTGACACATTTGATTTGAATAAATGGGTGATTTACAGGCTCCTGCAGAACTTGAGGAAATAATCAAATCACTGAATCAGGTGTGCAGGGAAACAAGTAAAACATGCAGGGTGGTGTTCCTCAAGGACCAGTGTTGGGAATCACTGGTTTAGACAAACACTGCTGATTTAATCTAGTGGTTCTTTTTTTTCTGTCTATGATTGCAACATGATATTTTACCCTCCTTCTAATCTCAGACCATCAGGACTCTCTAGTTTAGTAATTGAACCCATCCACACACACAGAGAGAGTTGATGGGAAAGATAAACAATGCATTTTATACAGAGAAACATTTCATGATTAAATGTCTGAAAGTATCCTTCCATTCATCCATCCATCCATCCATCCATTAGGTGACAGAAGTCCTGTTTTTCTTTTCCCCAGTGACACACTCCAACTCATGCTGGGGCATACCAAGTCCTTCCCGGGCCAGTGGAAATAAACAATTCCTTTAATGTGCTATTGATCTGCCCTAGGTTCTCCTCCCTGTGAGATAAAACCTCCAAAGGGAGGTGTTCAAGAGCCAGAGATTAAATTAAATGCCAGAGAATTACCTCAGCTGACTCCTTTGGTTGCAGAGGAACAGCAGCTCTACTCCAAGATTCCCCCCAACAGCCCCTTCCTTTTTGTTCATTAAGTCCAAGTCTCATGACCATAAGTGAGGGCTAAAATGTAGATGGCCCAGTAAATCAGGTGCTTAGCTTTTTGGCTCAGCTCCTTCTACACACCGGACCAACTACCTCATTACGGTAAGCCAGGCTTCAATCATTTGGTCCATTTCTCTCCACTCTACCATCATCAGACAGGTCTATTTAATTGTTCCAAGATACAGGGATCATCGTTTTGCATTTACTACCTAAAATCGTCTGAACAGTTTGCATCTTTAAAAAAGCACCACTCAGAAAAAATATATTTGATTCTTTTTAATATTTTTTTTATAATATATATGTTATTAAGTCTAATTAACTTGCTTAGGATCACCTGTAAAATACTTGGATCAACTGTAGTTTTTAACTTTGAGCTTGATTCTTGAAAGTCCCATACTCGAGTGTCAACAGGTTAATAGTCTACACAGTACATTGTCCTAAAGTGTGTAGAATCTTGTTTCTGCTGATTTACATTCAGAATAAAGAACTGTGTAAATATAAAACATTCCCACAGTGGGTGTTCAAAATGATTAGCTCAGTTATCATGGACTGTGGTTGTGGGACCCTGAGGACAGTCTCTTCTGGTCTGCAGCCGCACTGAAGGCAAGCGTCCCCTGATCTTTCTGGTAGAAAAGGAGCGCACAGTGAGCACTGCAGTAAAATCTAGATTATGCAGCCAAGACACCACCAAGAGGGTGGTGTAAACAGCAGAGGACATCACTGATAGCAGTCTCTGCACCATCCAGGACATCTACCGCAGCCCATGTCTGCGTAAAGCACGCAGCATCATTAAGGACCACACCCACCCAGCACAAGGACATTTCCATCTACTACACTCAGGCAGACGATACAGGAGCCTCCCATCGTGCATGAAAAGACTCAAATACGGTTATTATCTACAAGCTGTCAGATTACAGAACTCTTGAATAATTGACAAAACATTGCACCAAGCCACATCTGTGACACCTAATAGATTAATTGCTGCTGCATTATGTGGCTGTATCATGTATGTCACTACCTTACCATCAAAACTCATCTCGATGTTACTACCTGTGCAATAACCTGTCACACAACCTGTGCAGTTTATGTTAGTTATGTGCAATATATATCATGTGCATTTTAACTTATATTACTACCTATGAAATGCTTATTTATACAGATTCATCCTACTTGCATGTTATATTCTACCATGTTGTTTTTTTAC
The DNA here is from genome assembly GCF_014905685.2 of Nematolebias whitei. Classification (NCBI taxonomy): domain Eukaryota; kingdom Metazoa; phylum Chordata; class Actinopteri; order Cyprinodontiformes; family Rivulidae; genus Nematolebias; species Nematolebias whitei. The sequence goes on along the minus strand of NC_056515.1, from coordinate 28,871,942 downwards.
TATATTTCTTTTGAACCTTGTAAATATTATATTGCTTTTTCACTTTTTGATACTTTATTTTGTACCCTTATTGCATGCTTTAGTTTATCTTGGTTTATTTTTGTGTGTTTTTTTTTTTAGTGAGTGGAATCAGTTCTTCTCATCCTGAACATTTCATTGCATTGTTGACATTGCATTAACCTGCATATGACAAATAAACAACGTAACATAACATCTGTAATCTGACATAAAAACAGTGCAAACTGTTCAAACGTGCCAAACTGAAGGGTGTTATTTTCACCGGTATACGTCTCATACGTTGTATTTGCTTTATTTCACAGACCGAATAGTGGGTGCCAATGATGCACAAAACTGATATTAAACACATCGATTGTGCATTTTTAGTGAATTAGGCCCTAAATCTTTAAGGAGTTGTTTACCACTTAAAACTCTAAGGAGAAAAAAAGAGGGAAATTTCCCTTCAGCCCAAACAGAGGAAGCAGATTATTGCTGCAGGATGCAGGAAGAGAAGAACCCCTTTTATTTAATCCCTTGTCGTTGGCACGGCTGAACACACGCTAATACAAGCTTATCTCTCACTGTAAACAATTACTTTTGTGATCCACTGTTCCCCTCAGAATAAATGAGATGAAGATGATCCTCTAAAGTCTTTACTGTAGCCTTGATTTGTGTTAAGGGATAGATGCTTTCTTTCCCCCAAAAAACCTCTTATTCCCAACAGAAACCTATTCTTCTTCTAACTCAAATGTGAATAAAGTTTTTTCTTTCTTTGTGTGTGTATATTCAGATGCCCGTGGCTGGCTTTTACCATCTGCCCTGCTGTGCCACCATGCTGCGCCATCCTTTTCCTGTTTGTGCTCGCCAACTTCACCATGGCAACGTTTATGGATGCCGGGGTGCTTCCTGTGGGTTAGTAATCCCAGAAAGTCACTTCAGGCTGGTTGGTTTTATTTTAAAGTTGTGACTTTGTCACTTTAGTTCGGTTTCTGTTTTTGTAGCAGGAGAGGATGAAGATAAGGACGATGAATTCCGCGCGCCGCTGTACAAGAACGTGGAGGTGAAGGGCGTCCAGGTGCGGATGAAGTGGTGTGCGTCGTGCCATTTCTACAGACCCCCACGCTGCTCCCACTGCAGCGTCTGCGATCACTGTGTGGAGGTATGCAGCATGAACCGTCTGACTTGTCTGTGAATAAAAAAACAGACAAATTTGCAGAACGAAAAGTGGGAATTGGGTGATTAGGATTAGTGAAAGTAATTAGAAAGCCTGGGAGAAAAAACACGAGGGGCTTATGAGTGATTGTAGAGTTGAGAGTCAAAGAAGAGATTTCTGTTGGACTGATTGGGGGTGGGATGGGTGGGGGGGGGGGTATCTCATTAATCAGGCAAATCCTCTTCTCAGATTTTTTATCTCTGTTGAAAGACAATTTGTTATTTATTTTATTGTTTGCACAAAAAAGAAACAACACACATAAAGGAAAAGATAAACAATAAAATGTGCAGGGTAGGTCATAAAAACCCAAAATGGGCTTACAAGCGTCCCCCCCCCCTTTTATAAAAAAATAAATAAAAAATAATCATAAAAGCTTTATACGTAAGCTTACATCGTACTTTAAACACACACAAATACACACCAAAGCAATAGATAATAGTTCATAATAAATTTAAATTGTCCAAAAATATTAAAATAATAATAAAAAAATAAAACAAATGTGTTAAAAAAAAAATCTGTAAACTTTGTTTCAGAACAAACTTGTGGGATAATACCAGATTCAAGTGACATGGAAAAATAAATGTTAAAGGAACAACAATTATAGGTGCATCTTTTTTTTTGATAAGATAGGCTGTAATTTCATCATGCCAGCAGAAGAGTTTTTAAGATTCTTAATGATATCAAGTACTTCTAAAGGTTTTATTGGATCAAATGCATTTAAAGAGGGATCATCTTTATTTATAAAGTTTATCAATTTAGGAACGGCTTCAGACAGTAAACTCTATTTAGAAACAAAGTGGATGTTCAACCATTCAAGCTGCAATTCTTTAATTAGATCTGAGAATTTTTCTGAATTTTTTTAATTTAATTAATTTTTTTCTACTCAGGACTTTGACCATCACTGTCCGTGGGTGAACAACTGCATCGGGAGGCGGAACTATCGCTACTTCTTCCTGTTTCTGTTGTCGCTCACCATTCACATGATTGGCGTGTTCTCCTTGGGCCTCATGTACGTCCTGCACCACATGGATGACCTGTGGCGCCTGCACTGCCTCGTCACGTATCCTTGTAACCTGTCGGTGGTTTTTTTCTGTAAATGATGCGACTAGGAAGCAGTTTTCCTTATCAGTTTTTCCAGTTTGGTGGTGATCAGTATATCTGGGTTGTTTCTTATCCCTGTTCTGGGTCTCACTGGGTTCCACTTGTACCTGGTGTCCAGAGGCCGCACCACCAACGAACAAGTGAGCCATTTCCACCACAGAATCACGTCTCTTTAAATTTAGTCTTTGCTGGATTTGTTAAAATTGAACTATTCTCAACAGTGGTGCAAACGGTTGAAACGCTTTTTGTTTTTCGGAGCAAGCCTCTAAAATGCGAAGGTAGCTGACTTAAAAAACACATATTGATAATAACTAAGTGAATTTTACAAATATTGGACTAAAATTTGATGTGGTAGCAGCTGAGACTGATCCCTAACACACATTCTAACGGATCATACGTCTTTTTAAAAATGTTTTCAGTGTTAATTTTGTCTGTTATCAAAATATCTACTGATCCACTCAACAAATTTTAATAAAACTTTCAGGAAATATTTATTTGATGTCCTACTACAACTGTTAACATTTTGGTGTTAATCTAATTTAATATAATCGCCAGAACCAACCGTCTTGAAAAACACATAAACGGCTATCATTTAATGAATTTGATAGCTATTGTGCTAAACTTTGGTGAGGTCGTAGATGAGCAACTTTCACAATACATGATGCAAGTGCTACTCATTGAGCACAATTTTGGCTTAAAAGCAGCATCAGATGTTGGAGTCAACCATTTTTGTCTGTTAACAGAATATATCATTAACCACTTTAAAGACTTTAATGAAACTTTCAGAAAATAATCACTGGATGTAAATCTAGAAATATTTACATTTTGGACTCAATCTGATTTAAGATGACTGCCACAGCTAATCAACATTAGCCAACACAGAAATGGCTATAACTCATATAACTCACTTATTCACCACATATAATTTGAGCATATCTCATGGTATTGTGCTAATATATTTTTTAAGGTTTGACTAATATTAAATGTCATTTCTTAACATAATATGATAGTCTAAATTCTTGCCATGAAGAAATGCTAGGCCTTTTTTTCTAGTGTTCGGTGCGTGCATAAAAATAAAAAGCAGACAAGTGAAGAAACAAACAAACAAAAAAAACAGTCTGAAGCCTATAAAGCTGAACTAAAATATAACTTTAAAAGACTTCATGGTTAAAAAATAATAACATACATGCCACTGCCCAGCATCAACATATATCTCTGTGTTTTTACAGGTGACTGGGAAGTTTCAAGGAGGAGTTAACCCTTTCACACGAGGTTGTTGTAAAAACATGGAGTATCTGGTTTGCAGCCCCATTTCACCAAAGTACACATTTTTTTTCTGCATGATCTGCATCTGTTGGCAGCTTTGTACATTTACTGACCGATGCTTTTTCATCCATCCGTCCTCCAGTTACACAGAAAGGTCCTTCAAGAAAACAGTCGTTCGTGTTCAGCCTCCGTTCCTGAGGCCAGAGCTCGACCGACAGATGGCAGCGAAAGTCGGGGACAACGGGTTACAAAGTCTAGCCCTACAAAATAAAGTATGCATGAACGCTGAAGTATTTTCCCACCGTCTAAGGACCGTGACCGCTGTCAAGGAATATAAGCTGCATCGTATCTGATTTTAATTTTAATTTTTCTTGCCAGCAATGCTCAGCTGGAGTTGTGGAGCTGTCGGACATCAAACAGCTGAAAACTCCACCACCACTGCCTCCAAAACCAGACCGCAGTCTGTTGAAAAGCCACGCTGCTCTCATGGATGGTACAGCAAAATTACACAAAATCTCTGATAACTAGACTCGGCACTGCTAAAATACTTTTGACATCATTCTGTACGTGTCTGTGGGAGCAGAAAGTCTAAAAAAGTGATGAAGAAAGTCGGTAAAAATACAGGTGCTGGTCATCAAATTAGAATATCATGAAAAAGTTGATTTATTTCAGTAATTCCATTCAAAAAGTGAAACTTTTATATTATATTCATTCATTACACACAGACTGATATATTTCAAATGTTTATTTATTTTAATGTTGATGATTATAACTGACAACTAATGAAAACCCCAAATTCAGTATCTCAGAAAATTAGAATATTGTGAAAAGGTTCAATATTAAGACACCTGGTGCCACAATCTAATCAGCTAATTAACTCAAAATACCTGCAAAGGCCTTGGAATGGTCTCCCAGTCTAGTTCTGTAGGCTACACAATCATGGGGAAGACTGCTGACTTGACAGTTGTCCAAAAGACGACCATTGACACCTTACACAAGGAGGGCAAGACACAAAAGGTGGCTAAAGAGGCTGGCTGTCCACAGAGCTCTGTGTCCAAGCACATTAATAGAGGTGAAGGGAAGGAAAAGATGTGGTAGAAAAAAGTGTACAAGCAATAGGGATAACCGCATCCCGGAGAGGATGGTGAAACAAAACCCATTCCAAAATGTGGGGGAGATCCACAAAGAGTGGACTGCAGCTGGAGTCAGTGCTTCAAGAACCACCACGCTCAGATATATGCAAGACATGGGGTTCAGCAGTCTCATTTCTTGTGTCAAGCTACTCTTGAATGAGCGACAGCATCAGAAGCGTCTCGCCTGGGACTGTTGCTGAGTGGTCCAAAGTTATGTTCTTGGATGAAAGTAAATTTTGCATTTCCTTTGGAAATCAAGGTCCCAGAGTCTGGAGGAAGAGAGGAGAGGCACAGAATCCACTTTGCTTGAGGTCAAGTTTCCACAGTCAGTGATAGTTTGGGGTGCCATCCACTGGTGTTGGTCCACTGTGTTTTCTGAGGTCTAAAGTCAACGCAGCCATCTACCAGGAAGTTTTAGAGCACTTCATGCTTCCTGCCGCTGACCAACTTTATGGAGATGCAGATTTCATTTTCCAACAGGACTTGACACCTGCACACAGTGTCAAAGCTACCAGTACCTGGTTTAAGGACCATGGTATCCCTGTTCTTAATTGACCAGCAAACTTGCCTGACCTTAACCCCATAAAAAAATCTATGGTGTATTGTGAAGAGGAAGATGTGATACACCAGACCCAACAATCAGAAGAGCCACTATCAGAGCAACCTGGGCTCATAACACCTGAGCAGTGACACAGACTGATCGACTCCATGCCACACCGCATTGCTGCAGTAATCCAGACAAAAGGAGCCCAACTAAGCATTGAGTGATGTACATGCTCATACTTTTCATGTTCATATTTTTCATGTTCATACTTTTCAGTTGGCCAACGTTTCTAAAAATATATATTTTTTAAATTGGTCTTAAGTAATATTCTAATTTTCTGAGATACTGACTTTAGGGTTTTCATTAGTTGTCAGTTATAATCATCAATATTACAAGAAATAAACATTTGAAATATATCAGTCTGTGTGTAATGAATGAATATTATATACAAGTTTCACTTTTTGAATGGAATCACTGAAAACATTTTTTTTTCATGATATTCTAATTTTGTGACCAGCACCTGCAGGCAGATGTTGATTAATTGTAAAATATTACTACATTTCTATAATATGCCGTCATTAGACATTATTATTATTATAAAGACAAGTTCTTGCATTAAATATGTCATAGCCGAGATGTGTTTGCAGGTTTTTCTAAACGTTTTGCTAACGTCAGTCGTTAATCACAAGATGACCTCCTTTCCAGATGGGGGACATCACACCAAATCCATCCTTCCTGTGTCTATTCCCACTGTGCCACAGCTGCGGCCAGTCCTGGAGGCCATATCCAGAGGATCATCACCCATTCCCCCGCAGCAGGTTGGTTTTTTTTGTTCAGCTTTGTTTGCTGCTTGATGCAATGATTCTTACGGTTGGTTTTGTGTTGCTCAGTTGCTGAAGACATCTGACCAGTTGGGCAACAACAGAGGTCCTGACGTCTTCTCTGAGTCTAAAGAAAGCCCTGTGAAAGGCAGCCTGCCTGTCCAGCCTTCCCTCCAGCCCTGCACCGTCTCTAGCTCCTTACAGCTCAACTCTCTGCCACTCAACTCCCGTTCGCTTGCTTTAAAACACAGCAGTCGCCATGGCAGCAAATCCCAGCTGCTCGCGATGCACACTGATGGGTTGGGGTCTAATCCTCCTACAGGGATCATCTCTGCTTCCAGTCTGCTGGTCAACCAGTGCAGCAGCAGTGTCAGCCCCTCTTATGATAACCTCAGCAACCCTGCAGATCCTCAGTTCTTGGCCCAAAGAGGGGCCCCGTCAATGAGCTACCACTCCCACTTCATGTCACTAGGCACAGATGGGACCGTGCAGCGTCTGCTCCCCCACAACTACAGCCCCGTGTTCATGGGGGTCACCAGACAATCCCCTCAGCCTCGAGACTCCTCTCCGTCCTTGCAGGGTCTGCCTTCGAGGGACCCCTCACCCTCTTACCAAGGTTTCATTCAGAGAGACTCTTCTCCTGCTTTTCAAGGGCTGATTCCACGAGACCTCCAAACCCAAAGCGTAACGTCGCGAGACGTCCCCCCTCCCTGTGCGGCGAAGCGAGAAACAACTTCTCAAAGTCTTCAAGACAGCCTACGGGATCTAATCCAGCACGACCTGACACTTCCAAAGTCTGCGGCGGCTCGATACGACAACTTTTCCAAAACCATCATGGCTTCCATCTACGAGAGACGGGAGCTGGAGGAGAGGGAGAGGATGCTCCACGTCCAAGCCAGGTCTCAGGCTCTATATGGTCCAGATATGGGGATCTACGACATTCCTAGCAGGAGGAGTCTACCTCCAGACAACATTCGACCTCCAGGTTCGCGTGGACCAACTCCTCCAGTGTATGGTTCCAGAGAGTTCCTGATGAGTACTGGAATTCTGGGCTATGGCATGAGGACCTCGCCTCTCTCCACCTCCTCCACGTCATCTTTGACTCGTGGCCCCAGAACCTCCAGCTCCCCTCTGCAGAGCAGCAGCAGCAGCCTGCAAAGCAAGGGCAGGTCCTCATCTCCGGCCCACTGTCCTCCCGAGAGGCAGACCCAGGGCCACTCTTCCTCCACATCCACCCTGCCACGTTTACCATCTAACACCTATCCCACACCCCCATACACTTCTTACCCCACAGCAAAGCGCTCCTCGCTCCCTTTCTCCTCTGAAGGTAAGGAGTCAGTCACTCTGGGGACCCTGAAATAAAAATATTTCACGTTCCTGACAGTGAGAGTGAATCATCTATGCAGTGTTAGTGTCGGTCTTCACAGCTCCTGAATCTTTTGTAAATAAGAGGCCGTAGGAGGACACATGGGAGACAAAATACGCACTAAAGAATGTTCTTCCAAATAAAAAAACCCTGTAAATCTCAGGATATGTTCCCCTGTCTTACAGAACGAGGGAGCACCTTTGACTTACTGTTAAAGAGCTAAACACAGAATTAAAAGGTTTTCTGTTTGCTTGTGTTTTGATTTTGTGAAAACGTTGTAATACCGCATCGTCTAGTTTGTCTCATTTGGAAAAGTAATCCTTGATTATTACGGTTTTTGTAGTTGTTTATACAAATAAACCTATTTTGTAATTTTCAAGCCTGTTTGGATGTTATTTTGTCACGCATATGACTCTCAAGCAGAACAAGGAGCTGTAATCTAAGGCCTCAGTTAGTTATTATTAAGCTTAAGCTATAAAATCGACTATAAGTGCATCTATTTGTATTGATGTACAATTGCGCTGCAATGCAATATAAGTTGTGTATGGCGCCCTCTAGCGAACATTTAGTAGATAGCATAATAAATTAATTTAATTTCCTTCTGATAGGCTGCTGAGAAACAGTTTGAAATTAAAAACTCAACATTCTTTGAAAGAATGCATATCGCCCACCGGCTTTCATGCCAGAATATAAAACTAAGATCATTTTATGTTGAGAAATGACAAAGTTTTAGTTGTTTTAGTGTATTTGGACACTCAGTGGTGTCTTAATGTTTGTGCTGTAGATAACTCAGCTTATGAGTTATAAAAGTGAGGTATAGCCATTGTGTTGGCTAATGTTGATTACTTATGGTGGCCATCTTTAATTAGGTTAACTGCCAACGTTGCCGGTAATCACTTGATGAGATGTCAGTTTTTGCAGTTCATAAGATATTTTGCTAACAGAGTTAACTCTTAATACTCAAAGCTAAAGTTTTACACAGTGACTAACACTCGAAGTATGCATTCTGAACATCTCTGCCATAACCATGCCAAGTTTGAGCTTCATCACTGTAAAGTTGACTAGCCATGTTTGTGTTTTCCACAGATGACTGTGGTGGCCATCTTGAATTGGATTGGCCCTGAAGATGTGCATACGGTATTTGTTTCGGTAAAATCTGTTCAGGGGATTCTGAGATATTTTGCTAACAGATGGACAGAGTTAAGTCTAAACTGTTTGCAAATTGTAAACAAGGAGCTGACAATCTGTTCACACTCAGAGTTAGTGTTGAGAATCAGTCTCAGATCAGGTTTTAGGGTATTATTGGTCAAACTGACAAAGTTAGAGTCATTTGGGTATTTTTAAGTTTATTTGGCTGTGGCAGCCATCTTGAATTGGGTTGACTACACAAGTTAATCAGTTGTATGAGAGAGCTTTGTTAAAATTCATCCTGAGGTTTATGAGATATTGTAACAAACATATGTGACCACACACACAGAGACACACAACATGGGTAAAAACCTTTGTGTTTGGTTTTGTTGCTTCTCTGAAAAAACACCGTGACTTCACTGAAAGCCCTTTTTTTTCTGTTTTCTCTTCATCATAAAGAGTTTGCTCTTTCAGTCTCAGAACAGACTCGTGTTTTTGTGACAGAAGCGTTTCCAGCAGCAGGAGCCCTCAGAGTACCTCTGGCACCGACGTGCAGCTGCAAACAGCTGTGTCTCTGCAGTAAATGACAGGATTTGTCCTTTAAAGGTCAACGTTTACTGCTAGTTTTTGTTGCGCTCAGCTTACAGCGCACAAATGCACGAAAACGAACCTTTAAACTCTAATTTACAACTCAGCTGACAGATATCTCACCTTACAGGCATCCAAAAAAAAAAAAAGATACTGAGTAGAATTTTGATAAAAGCCACTATTCAAGTTCCCAGGAAAGTAAAATGGTAACACTTTTTTGATTTTTTAACTTGGAAGTCATTAGAGAGGTTTTTCTTGTCAGTGATGTCTGAAAATAATACCACTGTAATTTGACTGGAGAGGGAGAAAGTCAGAAAATGATGTAAAAGCATCATTACAGTCCAGGAAAAGTACGAAATAACTCAAATAATAATTTGTCCTTGCCTTTAAACTTCTGAGTTAAGGCACACTTTTCACAATATATCAATATGCTATAATTATTTACAGCATTTTGGTCGGCGTTGAATTACAGTCTATTACAGAAAGCCACTAAAAGGTTAAGGCGGATACACATTTTTGCCTGTTTTTGTGTAACCATGCTCAAAATGACTCTTTACTCTGGACAAATTTAATAAAACTTTCAGGAACTATTCATTGGATGTACATCTATAACTGGATAGCTTTCAAAATGGCCACCACAGCTAATTTAAAAAGAGAGAAAACAAAAAGAGTGTAGTGTTTTGCATAAAACATTTAAAATTATTGACATTTTTTTGTTATTTTACTAAAAAATCTTAACATTCATGTGCAAAAAACTTAATCTGGATCCTAGTTTTCCTTGTTGCCTCCTCTTCCCTCCATGCTCCCTCACTGTCTTTCTCCATCCTCATTTTTAGCTGGAAGAAAATGGATTAAAAAAATTAATTAAAACAAAAAACTAAACCTGCCGTAAAAAGAAGCCTGTTGAGTTGGAGCGGTGCAGACTGTGGCGTCTGAGGAGCTCTCATATCTTACATCATCCTGTTTGCATAACATGTCTCTGAAATAAATATGCATGAAGGGATCGTAGTGCCAACGAGCTCAGTGGGCCGGAGATGAACTTTTAAATGAGTTGCCAGATTTTGCAATCCATTATTATTGTTTAGCTTTTAAAAGCACATTGTGTAAAACATACTGTTCATAACTATACTAAACAAATATATTTGGCTCTTAGATGGCAACAAAACAAGTAGTAATACATAATACAGAATATATAATAAGTACCTAGTACTGTAATTACTGGGTACTTAATTGTAACAAACTCGATATGTGGTGTGTACATATCTGATACTTACCAGGTCATTCTGGATACTCATTAGGTACATATTACAGCCTGACACATCCTGAGTACATACGAAGTAAGTATCAGGTAAGTAGAAATACATAATACAGCCTTCTATGTTTAGAGTAAGTACCTGATACTTACTTGACATATACTATGGTAGGTACCCAGTACATTTTAATACATATCAAATACATTCTGGGTACTTACCAGGTACATATTATGCACTTTGATAACAGGTTCTGTTTTAAATGTGCTCTATAAATAAAGTTGACTTGACTTAATTAGTACTTGTCGCATACATATTACGCACTTCGCAGGTACACAAGTAGCCATATATAATACACTCCTGTACATACAGGGTTAATACCTGTAACTTAACTGGAACATAAATAAAGTATGTACCTTATTTATTTATTTTTTTTCATTCAACCTTTATTTAGACAGGTGAATCCCATTGAGCCTCGAGGACTCATTTACAAGAGAGACCTGAATATACTTATACTTATACTTATACTTATACTTATACTTATACTTATACTTACCAGGTATGTTCTAGGTACATACCTGGTACATATTGTATACTTATCAGGTAACTAATGGGTACCTATTGGGTACTACAAGTACCAATACATATACAGACTATTACAGGGTAAGTATCTGTTGCTTACCTGGTGCATACTGGGTACTTAATGGGTAATTATTGGGTATTCATCAAGTACTTACAAAGTTTGCCATTTATAATGTTGCCTGGTATGTACACCGTAAGTACAAAGTAGCTACTTAGCTGTTTTGTGTAGTGCTACAAAAACAAACAAACAAACAAACAAACAAACAGACGGCCGGCCGGCCGGAGGGACGGACAGACAGACAGACAGACAGACAGACAGACAGACAGATAGACAGATAGACAGATAGACAGACAGATAGATAGATAGACAGACAGACAGACAGATAGATAGATAGATAGATAGATAGACAGACAGACAGACAGACAGACAGACAGACAGATAGATAGATAGATAGATAGATAGACAGACAGACAGACAGACAGACAGACAGACAGACAGACAGACAGATAGATAGACAGACAGACAGACAGACAGACAGATAGATGATAGATAGATAGATAGATAGATAGATAGATAGATAGATAGATAGAT
>NC_056515.1:28854494-28860351 GCF_014905685.2 Nematolebias whitei | reverse complement strand
GATAGATAGATAGATAGATAGATAGATAGATAGATAGATAGATAGATAGATAGATAGATAGATAGATAGATAGATAAAGTGGCACAAACAGTTTTTTTCTGCCAGATGTTTGTAAGAAAGTTTTACAAGCTCCAAATGAACGTGTTGCTTCATGCTCTGCAGACAAAACACTGATTACCACCTTGGAGTCTTTTTTAGGCTTAAACCCTCCATTAGTCATTGTTAAGTGATTTGACAAGCATAAAAACATTAAGGAGGATTGGAGGTTGGAGTAAAAACAAATAGTCACTTGAGCAGGCCGGATATTTCTAAGCAGAATCTGAAAAAGTGAATTATGGCTCAACAATATGGAGGGTGGAATGTGACAAAATTGAATGAATAAATACTAATAATCATAAAATAATTAAACATATCATTTAATTGTTCAATGCATCATTAAATCATTAAATATACAATTAATTAATTAAATGTCCCATGAAATAAATAAATGTACCTTTTAAATAATGACATTAAGTAATGAAATGTCATTTTCATTTTACCCTCCATACAACAAGACGAGGCACGATGCACTTTTTATGATTTATTATTTGAGATTTCATGAATTTACAAAACTGGAAAGACAAGCATGGGGGATGGAATGTGACAAAATGAAATAAATAAATAAATACATACATAATAATGACATGCATAATTTAAATAATAACTACACAATTAAATCTTTAAATATATAGTTAAATTATTAAATACACGATCAAATTATTTAATTCATGATTTATTTATTTATTTAATTTAGTCACTTTCCACACTCGTGTATCACCATGAAATTATGTTAACTGTCGTTTAATTGTTATGTTTGTACTTATTTATTTCATTTAGTCACATTCCGGCCTCCATACCCAAGATGCATGGCAGTGCTTTAAATGTGACAAAAACCTTAAAAATGTTTTTGGGAAAAAATCCACAGAAACACAAAATTAGGGTTGTAAGTTATATGATTTTATTTATTATTACACAAAAAAGACTACCCAAGTAAAACAAATTATATTGAAATTTTTTAACAAATGCCTAACAAAATATAAAAAGTTACAAAAGTCCAGTAAACTTTACAGAGATTAATCTGGTGCTGCCCCATGGTCACAAATCATACTTAAAAATAAAACTGTTAAATGAAGAAGAAAGCGTTAAGACAATGTACGGTGGCCCTGAAGGGCACATTTCAACAGTGAAAACAGATGATCAAAACAAAACTCAAAAGACAACTTTTTAAAAGAATGTAAAATATAAAATGCATGCTTAAACTAAATACTTTTTTCTATATTATTTGCTCTGATTGTCTGGTTGTTCTGATTTCAGATTTTTTCCATTGGCAGGGACAGCGAGCGTCTCTCCTCAGGGCCACCCTGCTGTCCTCTTGACATGTGATGATTTCTTCCTCATCTGTCTCTAAGTCACATCCTCCTCAGATGCTCCACACTGACCTACATTTACCCCCCCCCCCCACACACCTCTCTGTGTGTCTGTGCTTCTCCCAGCTTCCTCCTCTCAGCTCATTGATATGCCTGATCATCGGAGGCATCGCTGAACTGGCTGATTGTCATTTTCAGCTGCGGTGCCACTGATGCATTCCATTTCCTCTCTGGGCTGTCTCTCGGCGTGATGAAGCACTCTCTGCAGTGACACTTGACAACAAGGATTTGGGTTAATAGCCACCCTGGCTTATTGTTCCATGAAACAGAGGCACGTTTGTTTAAATCATGCATTATTTATCTGATCACAGGGATGGAGAGTATTTAGTGTGGCTTTAAAGTTGTTTTATAGATGAGTGACCTCCTTTTTTTATTTGACTGACAAAAGGGGCGCAACAATGAGCTGATGAAAAAATGAGGTGGTGTCATTTATAGTCTGAGGACAAACTCTCATCCTGACACATCTGTAAATATTTCATCTATGTTAGCTGAATCAAATTTGTCCAGAGCTGCGAAACTTGCTGCAAATGAGGATAAAACTCAAGCTCAAGCATTCCTTGAAGGAATGCACATCGTCCACTTTTAAGAGTTTTTTTTTGTTTTCATGACAGCCGTAGGTGTAGGAGTTGTTGTTTTTGTCCCCTGGTGTCTAGCCCTCTGGTCTTGTGTTTATATCTTGCTTTCTTCCCATCCTTTGTTTCTATCTTTATAGGGTTTGTGTTTCCTTGGTATCTGGTTCCACCTTGTGTTGTGTTTATGTTTTCATCCTCAGTCTCTGTCTTTGGCATCTGTGATTACTCACAGGTGTCTTCACTTTGTCTAATTAGTGTTTGCTGTATTTAAGCCTGTGTGTTTGTTTCATTCCTTGTCTTGGCATTGTCTTCTGTCCCCTAGTGATGACCGGTCTGTTATGTGAGTATCTCCTGATTATCCATGTTTATTTTGCTGCCCTGTCAGTTCTATGGCTTTGTTAATAAATTCTTAATTTTACATTATCCTGAGTCCTCGCCTGCTTGCCTGTACCAATGGGTTCACCAACACCAACCCGTTGTGACAATGGGCACATATTGTGAGATGCAGTCCATGTTGAGGTTGACACTCAGCTACTACCACATTAACTTTATCTCATTATCTGGAATTATGAGTAAGTCCTAGCCTTTTTTGTATTGGGCAGAGGCAGATCCTGTACATGGTTGGTGCACGTGCTGGAGATTCAGCTACTACCACATCAAATTATAGCTCAATGTCTATAGAGTCGGCTAAATTTTAGCCATGTTTGTGTTACAGTTGGCTGTGGCAGTCATTTTGAATTGGGTTGACTCCAAAATGTTAATCTTTGTGCATGAGCTTGTTGTAGATTCTAATTTGTTATGGGAAAAAAAACAAAAAAAACTTTAATACTAATGGATTCTCGTGAAGAGCGGAACATCTTTTATGCCCACTTTCATAATGTTTAAGCACTGAACTTTGAAGGCCTATGCAAACTGCTTTCTACATTTGTGGAAATGCATTAAAATGAGTATTCAACTTTAAATTAAATTATTTACAGGCATCCTAATGATTTATGAACATTACAAATAGTTCACTTTATTAAAATAAACTTTATCATTAGTCCAGTTTGATGGTTATTTAATTGTAATTTATTGACCTTCTTTCACATTCCAGCTTTTATTGTGATTTGTTTTATTCAAGGAAAGCCTTTACGTTTTATTCATGTCGTTATCAGAATGACTTGCCATATTACTGTGCATACTTTGATAATTCATAACAGGCTACTATGTGTGCAAAAACACCTTCAAATAAGCTAAAAATGCTTAATTCTCTGAATTTCAGAAAAAACAAGATTATGCCGGACAAGAGAAAGCTAAGTTATTAAAGTGGTTAAGAGACAAACTACCAGCACAAAATGATCACTGAGTTTAGCCCTTATTATTGTGTCATGAATATGTAATTCTCAAATTGTGCACAAAATTGGACAGGAAAACCACAAAAACATGCTATAAAAAAAAAATGTATTTGTGAATAATATTATTTATTCCCATGCTGTTTTTGATTGAAGCTGCCGAGGCCCAGAGCCACAGGCTGCAAACCCCTGCTTTAGGCCAATTTCCTGACCTTTTCTGGCATTTCATGTGTTTTCTGTGCGCCATCTACTGCGTGAGAGCAGCATCCAAAACTGCTGGCACCGGTGCTGCTGTTCTAAATTCAAACTCTTCCTCAGTGTTTTGTCTCTGCATTAAAATGAATATAAACCTAAGCTGGGCTCACCAATAAACTGAACTGTGTTGGGCAGCGCGGGGGCTTAATTAGGACAAAGTCTGCTAGGACCATGGCTCAGTATGAGAAAGACCCCAGGATAAAATGATGTGAAACAACCTGCTGAGCTCCAAACACCATGTGGGCATTTTTGTTGCAATTAATACGTCACTGTACACACTGTAATATAATATGTGCCCCTCCTCCACCTTCTCTCTGTGTGGGTGTATGCTGCCCGATTCTGCACATTACACTCCACCGTGCACTCTCTGTTCATCCCAGTGTGTGTACGGATAATGGGCAGCAATAATTACATTCATCTCTGCCACATGTTAGAAGCAATTTACTCTCCATCTACTGCCGTGATGAGAAGGAGCTGCGTGGTCTGTTCTGCAGGCACAACACGGCTTTATTTACACTTTACCTCAGGGTGTGTGGTAGAAAAAAGTCTATGGTTATTTGTAAGTGCTTATGGCATCTGCAGCAGTTAACTGTAGCATTCAGGACAAGAATAACATAATATTCCCGTCAGAATAACAATGTAATGTAAAATAGATGGTTATATAAAGGTTTATAAAATAACATTCCTAAGAATTGCAATGAAATGTTTGAAAAAGGTTGTTTGGCTTCTAGTGGGCTTTAGCAATGGTTCCCAAACTTTCCAGCATCTGAACAACTCATAAAACATGTTTATGCAGAAAAGAAATTTGCTTATATGATAAGGAATTTTTCTGAAAGGGGAAAAAATGAATGTTCATGGTTTTAATGTGTACATTTAACCAATAATAAGTGAAATGGCAAAAATTTGTTATTGGCAAGTTATTTAAATTCCTAATTTGATTTTTAGTCATTTCAAATTACCCATTTGATATGACATGTGTACTGTATAGTTGTGTATACACATGGTCACCTTTGTCGTTTTTGTTTTGTTGAGTTGAGTTTGAAGACAACAGGCATCCAAATGTCTTGCCTCTTCTTGGATCAGCTGTTGGCTTATCAGTCTGGTCAGAAATAATCAATAATTTTCCAATATGATGTTGTTCAAAGAATTATCTACACCAGGTAAGATATTAATTGCTCACATTTTCACATACACTTCCAAATATTTAAACTACTATTTTTTGCTTTAAGTTATGGTGAAATAAGGGTGTCTGCAGTAGTAGATTTGTTGTTGTTGTTGTTGTTGTTGATGACAACACAAACATTAATAAATACCAGCAAAAATGTCTGAGGATAACAGTCAAGAATGATTCAGGATGCTATGAAACAAGGTGTGGTAAATATGAAAATATCAACTGTTGGAGAAAATAGTTCTAGATTTGTTCCATCAGTTTTAACCAAGCACACTTTGTGGCTTTAATTGTAGCTCTCGCAGCCAAACTGTCCTCACCATCAACAGTACTGTTCAAAAGTCCAAGTCATTCCTCAACTCTTCTGCTGTTTGCCAGAGCCAGACTTTCTTATGATCTTTTCAAAAGATATAGGTCGTGATTGCCAAGCTTTCTGAACGTCCTTCAAAACTTTTCTTTGGATTATTGCTGCTGCTTTTCCACGTCTGAGCTACCTTCCAGAATGCCTGATGAACTATTATTGATCAAGACCACTTTAAAGCCGTCTAATTAGAAGTTAAAGATAAAGAAATCAGGGCAAGTTCACTTTTGCACAGGCCATACACATCTGGAAGTTTAATAACTTTCTCAGTTTTAAATTAAATAGAAAAGCTCAACGAGTTAACTTTCCAAACCTCTTCAATATTGTCAGTGATCACCGTGAGGTCCGCATAGCCCCAGGAATCAAAGGTCTTGGTTCTATCTGACACAGACATTTGATCGTATCACATCCGTTTTCATCCAGCTCCACTGGCTCCTCGTTCATACTTGGATTTATTACAAGACTTTACTATTCACCTTCAAAGCACACCTTCATCTTGTGCAATCCTCATACCTGAGAGGCCTTCGTCCTTCAAACACTCTGTCCCGCTCTTTGCATTTCTAATTAGCGCGGTTTTCTGTGCACTTGTTCCACAGGAGTGAGAGCAGTCAGGTTTTTAAATGCATGATTTTTCTTAATGAGAAACCTGATTTGTTTTCCTGTTTTGATAGAGCACAGAAAACCGCGCTAATTAGAAATGCAAA